>NW_020955555.1:46177-312232 GCF_003031625.1 Empidonax traillii
GGTGGGCAATAGTGAGACAATCACTTTCTAAAATACATCATTTTAGAAACAAGAATAGAAACATCAGTCTGGCATCATGACAAAAGTGTTCTTTGGGGAATAATTATATGGATTCTTCGTATCCTACAGTTTCATTTTAGAGTGGGCCAAATCCCCAGCTGGTTTAGATCAGCAGCTGATTTACTCCAGCTAAAATCCTGGCCTGGTATTTCATTTCTGTTATTACCTTATCTTTTACAGTCCCCACTGTCCTAATTTATCATCTGTGTTAGAAATCGCAGGAGCACAGTAAGGGGTAACCACAAACAAAGGGAGCAAAGACAGGGAAAACCTAAGATTAGAGCAGAGCCACGTCACGGGCTCTTCTGTGCCCCCATCTGCCCGTTTCTCCAGACCATGGGACTAAAATACAGCTGAATCATATGTAAGGATGTGGAGGAGGCGGTGAGAAGGCAGCCAGAGGCAGGAATCAGGCAAAAAGAGGGTTTTGAAGTTGTTACATGAGGAGATGTAGGAGGGCAACAGGAGAGAAGATGAAGCTGGTGATGGAAGAGGCTGGACTGTGCAGAAGCCACAGCAGAGGACATGAGGCATGGTCAGGGTCAGCCTGGGAGCTGGGCAGATCCTCTGTTCCTGCTTCCACTTCGGGTTTGACAAGATGTACCTGCCCAGCTGCGAACCCAAAGCAAGGTCATATAACCCCTGGGTAAGCAAAGAAAACCACTGCAAAGAAAGTTAAAGAGCAACTTATAGGACTTCCCCCTTCTCTTTAGACTATAGCACATGGAGCTGGAATAGACTCTGAATTCAAGGGGAGTTGTTCCAGAGAGAAATGAAGTAATGTGCTTTTGCACGTCTTCCCAAAAGCAGGCTTTTCCCTTGCACCCCCTCCCCAGGAAAGGGCAGCTGCAAAGCCTGCCCTGAGCTGGCTCTGCCCGTTTCTCCCTGCTCTGTAAGCCTCAAAGGTTTTCAAGTTAAATATTTTGTGAGAGATTAGCGTTGAAAAGAAACAAACACTTACTAAGCAGCAACAGGTAACACCCTGCGAGGCAACAGACTCTCCTCTTTTAAAGCCATTTCCCGGTGCCTCGTCCTGCTCACACAGCCTGAACCTCACATGTGCTGCTCGTGGGAATGAGAGGAGTAAGGCAGGGAATTCAGGAGCGTTCTGCACAGCCACTTAGGGCTACCAGGTAGCACCCTGGGGTGAAATAATGTGGTTTTAACACTGACTAGCCTAGATCCTGGGCCTGGGGAGGGTAACTCGGCCACAGGCTTCACTCCAAGGGTGCTCTGCTCAGTCTGGAGGAGTGTCCTAACCATGAAAGAGCTGAGTAGCAAGAATTGGTAACAACAACTTTCTCATGAAAACCAGGTAGGAAAAAAATTTACTTTTCCCAAAGAGTACCTGCCTAGCGTCTGCTGTCTAGGGAAAAACATTTTAGGTTTTAGGCATAATTTTTTTCAGATGTTTTCACACCATGATGATTTAATTATTTTTCCCTGATCAGCTAAATAGCTATTTGGTTAATGACAAATGGCTAACAGCTTCACTATAATAATCCATATATGAAAGTTGAGGTTACATCCTTCACTCAGCCAAAGAAATGCCTTCTCCTGCCCCGTTCCCATCACTGCTCCCATTAGTAGCAGACTAATAAAGACATCCTGCTTCATCAGCCACCCTGTTAAGTAACAGGGTTGAATTTCCACCCAGTTTTTCCTAATGGAAAATTAGCAGGCATATACCTCTGCTGTTTACCTACTTTACTGGTGTCTCAGAGGACATACAGATGTTTAATTTCGAGAGCATACACATATAAGTTATTATTATAAACTGGGGTTTCATACTTGAATTTTACCTTTTATTTATGTCCCATCTTTTATGCTTGTCTTTAAAAACCAGAAACCTAATGTGCCATGTTGTATTTGGAGGACTGAAGGAACAGCACAGGTGCAATGGAGACTGGATCTACCAGCTGAAATTCAAGTCTGTGCACTGTGACTGGTTTGCCATCACTGACAGGACCCGACAAAGAAAACACTGGTTCCTGTTCCAGAGCTCCACCTCCTAAAGATCTGTGCAATTATATGAAATTAATATCTCTTCCTTTCTTTGGACAAAACTGCTGTTTCCCCAAGGCTGTATTTCAATCCATGTCCTACACATTTCCCAAGCAAGGGAATACTGACATGCAAATCTGACAGGCTTGCTCCTTGGTGTGCTACATTTACAATCTGCCCCTACATGTTGCAGATCAAATTCCACCACCTAATGTACAATTTTCGCCCTCCTGATTACACCAACACCCAACACCCACAGGAGACACAGCTCTCCTGCGGCCACGAGGCTCTCTCAAGAATGAACTACCTGCTCCAGACACAGCTGGGGGAATGGTGCATCACCTCTTTCCCTCCTGAACTTTTAAATCAACTTTAATCACAGCAGAACTCTCAGGTACATGTGTCAGCAGTGCTGTGATGCTGTAGAGGATCATGTTCCTGGGCCAACCATGCCCAGCACTGGTGACACAAGTGAAATGCAGGGGACGTGAGTTTGAGCAGAAGCAATGTCTGACCCTGAATGCACATAAATGACATCCTAACTACAGAGGGAGTCAGAAGACGTCCAGAAAGGAAGAAGGAAGAGGAGGAGAGAGGCAAGGGGGAAAAAAGAAAAAAAAAAGGGGGAGAAATGAGAAAGGAATATTGTCTCAAGTCATCAGAGAGAATTAGTCTGTTAGGATAACATCTATGCATTACAGGAAAGCTTATTTGTTCTTTCTGGAGCTCTTGGATCACACCTCTGCAGCTCAAGGAATGACTTGTTCTCCACTGCAGTATCAGCTCCTTTGACCAAGGCAGGAAACAGCAAACTGAGACTTCAGCCTGAGCCTTACCCAGCTCTCTCTGCACAGAAGGAGTATACCAGCCATGCCACAAGCCACAAACTACATAAGTCACAAGCACCATGGGATCCAGACTTTGGAATCCTAGATGGTTATGTTTATTCTCTTTTTGGACCTTTTGTTTCTTTTATTATATTTTTTTTTCCCCTAAATGTAAATAGAAATTGATGTTTAACTCCAGGAGCACTTGAGGACATGCCATGAAGGCTATAGTCTGCTACTGTTCCCAGAACAATATATTTCGAGGAAGGAACAAAATAATCAATGAGGCAGCATGACATGAGACAGTCTGGAGGCCCCACATTTGGTTTAGTGTTCATGACAACAATAATTAGCCAGGATTAATCATCATAATGGTTTTTAAAATTTAACTTGCAAGTGCAAACCAGTTAGCTCAGGAATTTTGCCACCAGAATTTCAGCTCCAGTGCAGTCCACAGTGATCACACTAAAAGCCTCAACTCTTTTATGAAGATTTTTAATGAATCTTTAATGAAGATTAATATCTTCAATGGTTTCCATAAAATAAGTTGGTGGGACACCATGGAAGTCACAGATTGCCACGGAGACTAAATCTTGCCTTCAGCCTTATTTGTAAACTTGCTTCAAAACAGAACCTTGGCAAATATGCCCTTAGCTGTACTAATCCTAGTTAAGAGAGATTTTGAAATGTCTCATAACTGATAACCTGAGAATCAAAGGCATTATTCAGGGAATATCTGGGACACAGGATACTGTAATAGGCAGAGTGGCATCATGTGGATGGATCATTGACATCTACGAGACTGGACCAACACTGCCCAACTGCTAAAGTCACCTGCTCCAAGTGGAGACTTCATATTTCACAATAATTCCCAGCAGACTTTTCCTCCTTGAACACCTTCAACTGCTGCATGAATGCAGAAGCTCTTAATTGTACAGCAGAGGACCATCACAAGAAGCTGTGAACACAAACCTCTCCTGGGATCAATGGCAGCTGATGGCAGGACACTTCAGCACAAAACAAAAGTGGCCTCTCTTCTATTCACCAAAATCTCATTTTATTCCCTGCCACCAAGTCTGCATTTCATTAAAGCAGAAGAAACATTCAAGCCTTCTTTACACAAAGACTCCTCTGCATAAGAAGGAAAGTTGTGGTGTTTAATTTAAACTCTTAATTTAAACAGCAGTCCTTCAGGTATAAACACAGATGTCCATGCTAACACTGAAAGTCACTTATATTAGATTAAACAAATAGTCAACATCAACTACTACTAGGCACTTCAAGCCTGAGCAAGTAAACTCATATTTAAGTGAATCATTGGGTCATTTTAATCAGTTAAGTGGCCTAGCACAGGAATGTCTGCTGTTCCTTTTGGTTTCAGGAGTTTCCCTACCTGCACTCATCGCTACAAAAATAATCCCTCCGCTCCACCCAGCTATTAGGCCCTAATTTGTCAAAATCCCTGAACCAGAAAGTGAACTTGGGTGGGTGACAAGCCCCTTGGAAACTGAAAGATGACTCATGATCCTAATCCTGTGCTGCTGGCTTTGTATTCTTTGTCATTGATAAGCAATTTTAATGACGCAGATGAAAGTTATACACAGCGTTGAATAACACTCAATAAATGATTGCCAGTGTGCTACACTGGTATTTCCCAAATAAAAAAGTGTATCTCAAGCACGAGGGGCTTATTATTTCACTAGCTGTTACTTTATTTTATCATGGGATAAGCTGGAGCAGAGGAGCAAGGAGGAATCTCAGCTTCTGTTATTAAACTGTCTGGAAGTGGAAATGTCCCAGAGGAGGGCACTTCGTTCCCCACACCCATTTATATGTACACACACCTTGTGTGGCATCTGTTCAAAGCCTCTGTTCACAAATGGGATGTTGGCACAACTGGGAAGATGCAGCCTCCTCCTAATTCAGGTTCTGTCATTTGTGTGTCCCTCAAACTTTTAAAGGTCTTTGCTCCATCTGGGAGAAGCTGTGGAGAAACAGACAAAAAGGAGCTCCAGAATGAAAATCACCATGCAAGGAATGAAACAAAAGAAATGTGAACACCCCAGGAATAGCAAGGCATGGCAGGAAACAGCAAGAGGATACACGTTTCTCTCCTTCCAGAGTTTCATGAAGGTTGTCTTTTGGTTCCTCATCTTAATCCATGAAAGAGCAAAGAACTCCTTTATCATAAAGCATAATACTATTGAAAACATAACTGATAGAGCTTGGAAAGATGTGCATCACAGTATTAGATACACAATCGAGGGCTTCTTTTGGGGATGGAAGGTCATAAGGACCTTTAAGGTACTTGAGTTTTAAAAATATCTAAAATTTCTCTTCTTGAGCCCTTGGCTAAGGTTTCCACAACCCCTCACCTCAGTGATGACAGAGGATTCAAGGTGCACAAAGGTATTCACAGGGGGATGAATCCCTACAGGAACATGGCCACTGAATACCTCAGAAAACAGAAAAGGTTTTGGAAATAGATTTTTTTTGAACCACTGTACATTCAATGCAAAATAATGTAGAAAAGAGGGGAAAGTACAACAGAGTGAAGTGATATTTCTGTCAAATAATACTATCAAAGGTCCAGGAGATGTTTCTGATTTCCTGCATGGCCTCAGTCCGGACATTTCCTTCACCCCTTTTCCCATCATTAAAACCAAGAGAAATGCATAACACAAGTGCAAAGAATTCTTCAGTCATTAGCACTGGTTAGAGCTGAAATTTCCCCTTTTCAGGAAGAAGTGAGCTGTGGAAAAGCTTAAAAAGAGGGTTATATTTTAATCACATTTTAAAAAAAGGAAACGGCAGGCAGGCCATCTATTCAGTGGGAATGCAACAAAAAACAATTGTCTTACAAGGGCAATTGAAAATCAAAGTGAATGAGTATTTATAGCAACTGAGCTGTTTAAAACAACAAACTGAAACTGCAGCACCAACTACTTCACAAAGTCATATTCTTGAAGAAGGGGGGAAAAAAAAGATCAAAGATCTGCAGGCAGCCAGCTCTGCATACAAGTGGCTTTATCAGCTCTTGGCTGTGTTAAAGGGAGTCAGGCATCCTGAAAGAGAAAGCATTTAATGAGGTGATGAACAACACTTTCTTGGCCTTAATTATAAGGATAGGACTAAGCAACAATAATTGCAGGATAAATTATTGTCAAGAGATATTTCCAAACAACAACAAAAAAACCCATGTCATTATCAAACAATTATTTTAAGTCTCATTTGCATATAAAAAAGAATAAATGGAATAGTCCTCTTTTTCTTTGCCATTTGTGGGGGTGGTGGAAATTTTCAGGGTGGTGCATGGGAATTAGATGCACTACACCCAATATTGCTAATGACAGATTAATTCTCTGCAGATCACTCTGGGAATTGTACATTTGTATCCAAGAGCAGAATTCAACACAAGAAAAACTCAAATCTCTGTGATGTGCCCCCAAAGAATCACATGTATTTAATAATAGGAACAGAAGACCAACTTCCTTCCAAAGTAGCTTTCGAATGAAACGGCAGAAAAGTTCCATTTAGGACAGAGAGAATTAAGCTTTAGGTGCACTAAAGTAGATGTGCACATAAGCTACTCAGATCTTATCAGATGAGCCCTTTAAAAGCTCAGATAAAAGAAATGAGATGTATACAGTAGCCTTGAGTCAAACAGGCTTTCAGGAGCCAACAAGTGTATGTCATACGAATAGAGACAAAATGAGATCATGGCAGTTGCTCTGGGGCATTTATCTCAACACCACTTTGTGCCTACAGCTCAGCTCCCAAGCAGTGGAAGATCAGGAGGTTTTTTTGGCATTAGGAGTGGTGCAGAGCCAGGTCCTCTACTTTCCCACATTAACAAACGGAGCGAAGTATCAGGCAGATGTTCAAAACGGTTCCTGCTTGGCCTTTAAAACAAACAGTCGCATTTACAAAAGAGCCCAGAAGAATACTGGTTGCCATTGGTTTCTGAACTTTGTTGTTTTAATCCAGCTGCTTAAATTTGCCATTACCAACTAGTCATTCTGGGTGGCTAAACCAAAGTCCTGATGAAAAGATGGATTTTTTCCAGAAGCTGGGGGAGTTTGTCTCATGGAAAATAGAGTCCCTTAAAATTGTTTTTGTTTAACCCTCAAAAAAACCTGGTTTTACCAAAGAACTGGTTGCTTTGAAAAATGGCAGTCTTTCTTTCTTGTATATATACTTAAGATAAATTAAATATATACCGTGGTTGTGAACAGAGTACCCACAATGAAACCAAATAAAATAAGGTTATGATATTTTAATGTCTTGCAGGTATTTTGGCAAGTAACTTACCCACATGCAATGATGATCAGTTATGCTTAGAACAGACTAGCATACTATCATTTGAATAAACACAATTAGACATCTCATTTCTTTCACAGAAAAAACAAGTATTACACAAAGCTGGGTGCCACCAACGCCTTTGCTTTGCTTTAATCCAGACAGTGGGGGCAGTGATAAGTATTACTGTTCAAGGAAAGCTTATTTTTCTTCTGTTTCAAAACTCTGATAGATTTAGCCAGCTACTTGAAACATCCAACACTTTTTTCTAGAAAACAGGAATTCATCAGTGTCTTTCCTACCACAAAATTATGACAGCAAAAGCTTAATTTGGGCAACATAAGCTCTATTTGTGCCTGTTTTATCAGGTACTCGAGAGCCAAAACCCGATTTTCAAACTGGATAAAGACAAAACCATGTTAGACATTTCACCCATTAGTAAACAAAATGCAAAATCCATTGCATAACTTAGACAAGTAGTTTTCTACTTTTATTTCAGAGATGTTTTGAAGTTCTCACACTACTCCAAAGGAATATACACAGAAATATGGCAAGAGAAGTACTCAGTAGGTTTGCATTTGCTGCACTTAGGTCAGTCAGATCTATAAGAAAGGTTCCACTAATTCAAAGCCCTTCTAAAACACATGGCCCCAGCTCAGAGCTCACAGAAATGGTTGTGTAAGGTGCAAACAACTGAGAAAAAAGTCCCAAGATTCTATAAATGCTTATAGAGCTACAAGGTAATAAGACACAGGCAGTTTAATCAAAAGTCAGTGATTTTCAAGATTCTGGCCAAATCAGTGGGATTTGGTTCAGATTCTAGACACTCGTTACTTACAACTGTGATGATTTTAGTGATAAGGACAGAATAAGTATGTATTTCATTCTACTACTTTGCTTACTGACATGAGATGGCACACGAGCAGCTTCATTTCTGCCCTTATTGTGCTCACTGTAAATTAAAGCCTTGGCTCGCAAAATACAGAGAAACGCACAGTTCTTATTTCAAAAGCTCCCTCTAGCTTCTCCTAACTGTTCATTACCAGAGTTTTCCTGATGATCTGCTAGCAAAAGCAGCTTAGAGTCAAAGGTGGTCTCATCAGTCTTAGAGAAACACAAGCGCATATTGTATAACCAATTTCAAGTAGGTTTTTAATTTGTAAAAGCCACACAGTTAAGATGACGTTAAAAACCCACCCCCTTCTTTTGATTCAAGATCAAAGAGATTTTTAGAAAAGTGACATAACCCTTAGATGTCCCAGAAAACCACATTTGCCACAATTAACCAGCTTCAGCCTCCAAGCCTCAGACACACAGAGGAGCTGGAACGGCATGTTCGGAGCAGCGAGGTTTTATTGCAGTTGTGGGCACGTTCGGAATAAACAAGCACAGGTCAAGTTCCCCCGTGGCTCCGTTCCAGCCTACGACAACCAGGGGCAGATGGTCAAAGAGGGAGCTCAAAATGACTGGTCTGGGATTGCATCACCAGGTCTCGAGGCGGTGCAAATCAGCACAGCTCTGCTGAACCCGCCGCGGTCCCATCGACTCACGCCAGGGAGCATCCAATCCATCAGTTCCAAACACGGTGGAGGCCAGTGACACTGCACAGGTGAAGTGCTCACACGAAGTGGTACAGATGCTTCTTTTCATCCAGGGACAAACTAAACCCTCCGGTGACTGCCCTGGGGTCTGACATCGTAGAAGCAGAAATGACTGGGATCCTACAGAAAGAGGAATTGAGGAGGTAAGAAATTCTAAATAGGCTCTACCTGCAAGCCACCCCAGAGTACTCTAAGCCAGAAGGATACCTCAGAAAACCTGCATACAATGTCTTCTGATAAAACTTGAACCAAGGTGGTTAAACAAGGTACCTGGTTTCAGAGATGCCTAAGGTCTACTCATTCTTTAACATAAAACTATTAAAGAGCAAATTGATGCCACCACACGCATTCCAGAAAGATGAAATGAGAAACCCATCAAAAAGATGGCATATAAATAATGCAAACAGAGGAGGGTGCTAAGTAATCTTCCAAGAACATGGATAACTCCTGTGGGAGAAAGGTGATGCTTTAAAATTATCTTCATTATAAAAGAAAAAAAAAAACCAGTTCACCGTGGATTATCCATCACAGTTTTGTTTAAACAACAAAGGATGGATTTAGCTGCAAAGGCTGCATGTCAGCAGAACAGAAGAGGACACTGAAAGTGTGGAAGAAGAGTGCAGCACAAACGCACATCTAACACTGCCCATGGCTCCTGGGCCAAAGCATCACCACAAGCAGTCACCTTCACTGCTCTCAGGTACCAGGCTGAATCCCAGCACGTAGAGCCCACAGGGAGAGCACACATGCAAGAACATATCACAGAGATCAGTCCTAGCATTGCCAATCCAAACTGGGTAGAAGCCTCACTCCTCCTGATAATTCCCTTTTATCTTCAGCAGTAGAGCACATGCTTTAGGAGCCAAAGTCCAGTTCCACTGCTATGAGTGTTTGAATAGGAAAGATTGTGGCTACTTAGAAAGCATATACATAACCTTCTATAGTGCCCTCTGTTCCTGCAGCACACACAGTCCCTACTATAGATATCAGATCAAATAAAGACATATCAATCCAGCAGCTGCTACTGCCCACTCAACCACCACCCAGGGACTGGACTAGAAACACAGACACCTTTAGAAGTAAATGGAAATAAAGGGGAACTTCAGACATCTGGCAGATCATCACCAGAGGGACTGTGGCCCACATCTTGTGAAGTGCTGATATAGATGAGCAGCAAAATAACGCACAATCTCCCATATTCTTTTCATATATTTTAGCTTCTTCCTATCTTTATGCACTTTTCCAGAGATCTAAGATTTCACAGCATTAAAGCGCTCTGTGTGCTATCGGAAGGGATAAAAAGACACATTATGAGTTTAAAAACTGAGAATTTCATGGGAGAGTTAAAATTGTCACTAAGGGCACACCAGAAAGAATTACCGATTTTTCAGACTGCTCTGACATCAAAGGATTAAATAAGAAAACCAAAGTCTTTTATAAACTCAAGCAAACGCACAGACAATGTCAAAGCTATTTGGTCACAAACTGGAGCCATCATTTTCACTTTGAAGGCCTGCACAAGAAGTTATTCTGCACTGGAACTGCCACAGAAACTGAAGGGGGAAAATGAACGGGACAAGGGAAATATGGACTTACAGATCTGAAGGAGTGTAAAGTGCTATGTAGAAGCCATATTTATATGAGACACCTGAATGCTAAAGACTTTATTATTGCCCATCACTGACTATGATGTATGGGCTGTGGTTGTCCCACACACAGAAGGACAAACCTGAATTGGATTGTCCTCTGTGGAATGTCTCTTACAGGCAATTATAGCTCATCATCATCATCACTGGAGTGGTCTCACACCCTGCTTTGTTCAGTGACTATTTGTGGATGCAGGAGAGGGTCCATCACCTAACAGAGCTGGTAAGAAAGGACAAATTACGAAAACATCGAGTCCCTATTCTGCAATATGCAGAGGACTGAAACCAAACTGGACAGTGAGTCAACAATAAAAGAGATTGGAACAGTCTCAGTTTGTCTTGACTTTGTAATTTGCTCTAACTGGAGAATTGTATAAAGATCACCTGCCAGTCTAAATTCAGTGGGGTCACTTGGAAAGGAAGCTCTGAGGCTCCCACCTGGGACAGATTCAGACCTTCAGCTTCTGCAAGATGATCTGCACCAGCAATCTGCACTCGTGTCTCTCAGTCTTCACTGTTTTCATAGCAAATTACATGGGTTTGCCCCAGTATGTTACAGTTAGTACTGCAATTATTTACAATAACTCATGAAGACAGCAAAAGCTCTGTTAGAAGAGGGGAAATGGAAGAGGAAACTCATGCTCTGTGATCAACAGAACTGACAAACATCTACTATCAGGAGTGCCATGGAAGAGGCCACTGGCAGAAGTAAGTAGCCATGAATCTATGCCACCTGACACCAGAACTCAGTGTCAAATGCATCTGTACACACACAAATATCCACCAAATTTCTTCTCTAACCAGAGAAGGCAGTGGGTCCATTTAACTGATTACATTCCCTAGAAGTCTCCCAGCATTGGTCTTTTAATGCATTCTTCTCTAAGAACATTTGCTGTATGTATATATTTCCATTTTCCTTGAGATTTCAAAAGAGTTGGCATTGTTAACTTTGAATATTGCTAGTTAATTGTGGGCGAGAAAAGACAAATTATGAGCAGGGGAACTGCTCTGGGAGGATTTAGTGTATTTGAATAATTTAGACCCCTGCCGTTAACGTGACAGGATTGTTTTTCTCTTGCAGTAGCCTGCTGCTACAAGAATTAAAACTGTCATGGCAGGCTACAGCTTGGGCTAGGCCTTAGTAATGAGCTTTATCAGTCAATAAATGATTTTATGCAGCAAATTAAACTGTAAATTTGGTTTAGGTGGTAAATATTTAGAGAATAAAGATATCCAGCTAATGAGGAGGACTGGGTGGGGGAAAAATGTAATGCAAATGTCAATCCTTTAAATCTTTGGTAGGCTAAAGCTCTGCAGAAAGTTTACTGCTGCTGCCTCCTTTGTTTTTCTTATCATTTTTTTTGGCCTTTGTAAACAGCAAGCGAGCACTATCTCATATTTACAGATGCTGAAGAAGGAGAGAAAGACTTCTGTGGGTATTGTGGAGCCACAATTTCACGCACTCTCTTGACTCTGGGATTGAAGCGTTAAACGGCCTCACGTTGAAAGCGCTTGCGCAAGAGAGACATCGCAAGCTGCTCCTGGCTCTAGTCCCCACCTCTAAACCCAGCTTACATGAAAAGACGTGTTTGGGCCTCAGCTTGCAGCAAAAAGGAGCAGCAGCAGCAGCAATCAGCACAGGCAACCAGTTTAAAACATTCCCCTTCCAAACAGGAGAGTGCTGCTGACAAGGCGACCTTTCGGCCCCCCGAGTTCACCTCTCCCTCCCGGCTCACCCAAACCCTGCACCGCTCTGTGGCCCATCCCCTGAGGGCACGAGCACAGAGAAAGAGATTCTGAGAACACCAATAGATCAACAGGAGGAACGTGGCTTTAAATGGCACATCTGGATTAACATGGATGAAAGTGCCCCAACAAATCAGCTGCATTTGCTCAAAGGTCAGGTGATTAGAAGTGTGCCGTTCCAGAAACAGACAGGGAAACACTCTACCAAAAGGCCAGTTTCCAAGACGAGCCCTTGACTTCCAGCTATGCTCCAAGGACTATTCTTTCTCCAGGGAAGGTCTGGAAAACTTAATAATTTTGGCAAGGGCATTTATTATCAAGATGAAAATTTTGCATGTAATTTTTTTTTTTTTTCCCCCCACTCTGGCCAAAAAAAAGTCAGCTTTCAGAGAAAAACAGTATGGGAAAAAAATGTCAGTCAGCTCCATGAAGAATTGCTGGAACTCACCCTAAAGCTGGGAGTGTTAACCTTGCTGTCCTTTATCGGTTTCTAACGGTAGCAGCAATTTTTTTTTTTGTGATTTCTGCTGGATCTGTTATTCTATACTTTCTGACAAGAAAAATATACACAGCCCCTGATAGAACCCATGAAACAATGGCTTTATTTATGCCTTCCAGGTGACACTGCCAGATGGTAAAATCTCACACAAGCAAAGCCAGAAGTGCCTGTTACACTATGTAGGGCTAACACAGAACCTACTCCAAGACAGAGAAACCACCTCCTTTCCTGAGAATCAACAAGAGAACCAAGAACCAATTCCAGAAACTCCACTTTGAGCTGGTTCCAGGCTCAGGCACAGCACAGTGCACAGAGACAACATGCAGAGAAGACCCCAGGCTCTGTGTCCCTGCACTGAGGGAGCTCCTTGCTGATGCTCAGGTCTAGGTTAGCCTTGACCTTTTAAAAACCAGTTGATAAGGCATAGAACAAAGAACTGCACAAGGCTTTAAAGCACAATTTGAAAAGGACACAGTTACATATTGAAAGGAAATTGAGACACGGAATACCCTAGTAAAACTCAGTCGGACCCACACATTGTACACTCCAAACAATATGCTATTAAGTGCAATAAATCCAAACAGCACCCTGGAGATCTGTTTGGAAGATCAGAATATATATTGGGGATATAGTATGGAAGGCTGTTTTTAACATGAAATCTGTTCAGTTGCAAGCTGTTGATGTTAACTGTTTCTTTCAAGACCCAATATACTAATGCAGTTTATTTACATGGCAGCGAACAAAACTTCATGTATCACCTTCTCCATGCCTTTCTTTGATTAGATTGCCTCACTTTAATTACTAAATTCTGTTAAAGGACTTTCCACACAGATGTAATTTTATGCAGGTGTTACCTGGTGTAATGAAACCAGATGTTTCCATCGGAAAAGGGCTCCCTCATCTGAGCTGTGTGTGCTGCTATGGCCTGATTTGTATATCCATCAGTTCCAAACGGAAAAAAAAATGCAGTTGGGGATGTTAACTGAGATCAGACTGTTAGCACAGAATGGGTAATGCCACCTGTTGTCCCCTGTTACACGCAAAAGTCTTCCATTTGTACACAACTTTAAAATATCTTCCCCTATTGTTCCCATTTTGATTAATCCTGCAGGCTCTTTTGCAAAGCATTTAGGAGCTTGGTGTACAGAGATGTGGATGTATACGTGGAAAAGGCAAGTCTGTTCTTTGGTGAACGCAATATTTTCATTGACATTTTAACCTCACGTACTTTATACAACCCATGAATCTTTCTAAATAATTTCTACATTGGACTAGAAAGTTCTTGGCTGGTTATGGAAGGAAAAAAGGCATATTTATTGAGGTACGCCAGTAGCAATTAAAAGAAACCCAAACTCAGAAACCTTCTCATTGTAAAAAATATTATTATTATAAAATAATGACTGGCCAAATGGCAGACTAAAGGCTTAAAGTGACAGAAGTGCCAGTAAGCAGCAAGACAAGAGAAGAAGCAAGCCCATATCACACTTAAGCTGATAGCAATTCTGGAGGAGTTAGTGTAACACCCAAATTTTAAATAACTTTTCTGATTAACCCAGTTCATCAAACACACCAAGGTCAGAGAAGCTGTAACACACCAACTAGTCTGACACTGGGAGAAAAATCCTCACCATCATGCAGAGGTAGAACCCAGGGAATCAATCAGCACAGCAAGTCTTTGACAGTTCCAGAGTGCCACAGAAGGATTGTGATTAAATGTTCACATTTCAACCCAAAAGGAGCAAACCCAGCCCCAGCTGGCTGGGTCAGTGACTCCAATTGGCAGTTCCAACACGAGCCCTCTTCTTTCTCCCCATTGTTCTGTCAAGCCCTGATGCTGCACAGACAGCACCAGCCCAACCCTGGGACTCCAGCTCATGGGACTCCAAGCTCTGAACAATGAAGAGCGAGGGGCCCATGGGCACTGGCTGAAAGTTCAAAACTAACAGCTAAAACAAGCAGTGGCACAAAAGCCCTGCCAACCAGACAGCTCAAAACAGCCAAGACGCTCATTCTTCGGGTTAGTTCTTTTAATATTAAAACCAAACAAAGATAAAAACGTTCAGAAATTACGCTGCCCTCCCCTCCTCTCCCATCTCTGTTCTCCCACTAAGCTTTAATCCTTTTGTGAAGTGCACATGCATTTGGTGGGCACATGAAGGCCAGTCTGCAAGGTGGGCTCTTGGACATCAGGAGGACACACAGCAAACACAAGGTTGCACAAGAACACACACACACACACACACACACACAAAAAAAAGCCATTTTATATTAATAGGTTCCAAACCTCTGTCTTTACAATTGCCTTTTTCAATGAATTAATTTTTAATTTGTGTTGTTTTCAGGGTTTTTTTTTAGGGTGGGTGAGGAAAGGGAAGATATAGGCTAGTCAACTAAACTACTGTCTGCCCTCATTATTTCAATTCAGGGACTGACAGTACAAGACTTAATATTACAATAAAGCAAAACTGGTGTCAGCAAAAAAAAAAGTTTCGATGACACACTGATATGGAACACTATGATACACTGGTAAAAACTATGTGAAAACCAGAAACACATAAGACTGCAATTTAATCTTTTTATTTGAAATATAAATATTGTTACTATCAAGCTTGACAGTATAGAAAATGTGTGCCCTGCAGCCTTCTGACAAAACAAAATTTATATTTAAAACTTCCTGAAATAATGCCTTTCATATGTGGAGTTTTGTCACATTGCAGCGGCTCTGAGCCTACCTTATGGTCCTGCACCTTTAATTATTTTATGCCTAGAAGACACATTTTAAATAGAAGAGGCGGGTTACAAGAGTTTTGACAGCTGTGGATGATTAAAATACTGACAACATGCACTATATAAAATTCCCTGAGGTTTTAGCTGGGTACTCACGCGAAAGTTAGCGATTAGATTCCCTCCCCCCCCCGCCAAAACCCACCAGCATGAAATGTTCATATCACTGGCCTGTTACCCCCTTCTCTCTTTGGATAATGCAAACCTTTTTCCTTTTTTTTTCCCTTTTTTTTTTTTTATTTTTTTATTTTTCTTTAATATCTCAAGGCCACATACTTGAAAATTGGTCAACAAATTTGATTTAGTAATCTGTTCCCATTTAACAAATATGCAGCCAGGTTTCATGACCAGCTGTTCTGTATCACTGCATGAATGGAGGGAAGGGAAACCATTTAAAACGTATGAATGGTTTTAGGTTTTGTTTTCACCCACCCCCCACCTTTACAAGAGTGTTATAACTGGTGCTAATTTTCTGACCTCTTGACCTACATGTTTGGGTTGTGCAAAACATTATATTATTAGGGGAAAGGAGTGTTCCCCAGTTCAGAAAAACACTAAAGTGCTTTCTTGACCTTAACTCTGGCAGCTGCCTCCTGACTTCGTACACTTGAGTTATATCCTTTGGATAAACTGGGATTCTACCCCTCAAGTTCTTCAAATTAAAAGCTGCATATGAAATAATATTAATTACACTGACCTTGAGCTGTGTGTAGACTATGTCAGTCTGTCCCTCCTTTATTAGACTTCTGGTTAAGGGGTCAAAGAAATTCTAGAAGTGAATCACCTCCAAAAAAATACATGAGCAATTGTAGAGTCAGGCTATCTGGATGTAGGCATAAATTACTGGCTATTTTTATTATTCTTTTTGATTCCTTTAGACATTTCAGAAATGCAAGAAAAGACAATGAAGGAAATCTTATCACCCAAAGTGCAGACTTAGCATGAGGACATTGCTTTAAACCCCAGAAGAGAGGTTTGTCATAAGGCAAAGATGGATTTGGGATAAACCACTTTCCATCCTGATAGTGGGAAAGCATCTCCTCGTTCAGTCCCATGAAGTTCTCTGGCAGAGGTGAAGTTTAAGGATAAATGGGAAAGAACAAATTCAGTGCTCTAAGTAAAGCAGAAATTATCCAGAGATATTGCAAGTCAGAAAGAAAAAGCAACATCAAGTCTGGTATCATGGAAAACGCAGAAACTCCCAAGTGCCACACTACATAAGGGGGAGAGGGTACATTTCAACTCAAAGATTCAACTTCCAATTTTGTTAAATCTTTCAGAGCAGCTTTTCCACCAAAATCAACAGACTCTGCGGTACCAAACACAGCACCTCTTGCCAGGCAGCACCTGAAGGAACATGGTGAAACTGAGACTCTTAATTTGTGTAACAGGACACAGACATTTATTTTCTCTGGATGCAACAACAACTTCCCTGTTGGCCTCCAATCCCTGAATTCTACCAGCTACAGCGGCATCTCAGTGAATCCAGGGGAGGGCTGAGCAGAAGCACCACTGCTGGAATGCAATCTGTGCCAAAGGAGACCTTACATGAGTTGCCCTGTCCACCTGCTTTTCGTTGTTGTTCAAGTTCTTAATAGAGCAAAATAATTAAATGCACAGCCGGGTGTCCTTGCCTTCAAATCTTCATTGTTACATACAGGACATTGCTGAGTATTTTATGGCATTTATGGTGCTGTTTCCTCAACAGACACTTCCCAGTACAGATGTGCAAGCACTGGTCTGTGAAAAACAGTGACTATCAGAGCAGTTCATCCACACAACTCAGCTTTCTGGCTCCTCAGTTTGTGACATCTATCACACTGTACATTATTGGTTGAATCATCACTTTCCAACTGATTTTGGATTTTCGTAATGCACACGCTGATCTGCTCAGGGTCTGCCTCTCATCTTTCTTTGCACAAGTAGTTACAGCTTAGTATTTTTGTATCCAATTATGAAGAAAGATGAGAATGAAATGGGAAATAAAAAAGTGACAGGTAGAATTACAGAACAAAATGGTACTGTATTCTTGCTTAATGCTAATTGCTTTTCTTAACTGTTTAAGAACTGTAGCACAGCATAAAAGAACCCCGTGGTAGTGGTCTACCAGCCATTTTTTACATGTTTTTAGTCAATTTAATCAATTTAGTGGCAGCTCTAATACATTTTGTCTGCTGAGGATCTCAACACACTTAACACGGATGACCTTTATGGCACCAAAAATGGGGTATACAAAAGTAAACAAATGCTTTTATGAAAGACAAAGTGAGATGTTTTGAACTAGGTGAACTTTCCTTATTTTTTAGCTTACAAAAGTTTAACTGTTTAGGTAAATGACGTAAAAGTTTACCACTCCTGAGCACCACCGTTACCAGTAATTTATGCTTCCTTTCATGTATTTCTGCTTATTGTTATTGATATAATTTTTGAAGTCAGCTCAGATGTGACTGCAGACAGGGCACTGCTGATGAGCAACTGGAAATGAGAGCAGCCAAGTGACAGCACACCAAGGGTATGGTTCTCAGAATACCTGAAGACTCATTAAGAGAGATCAAGAACTGCTAAAGTCTCTGTGCACCAAAAATTACGATACTAATGTCATTCTGCTGCTGTTTTTCAGTACTAGAAGTTACAGAAGGTAAGTAGTTGGGGGAAGAAAGAGAATACACTTTTAAATGACCTTAAGTAGATAACCAGATTTTCAGTTTGGGCTTCAGAAGCAAGGTGGGCAGTAATCTTAATACCAGCATTTTCTCTGGAGGATGGTGTTAGGAAATAATAGACAAAAACCAAATAATAGCTATAACCTTCCTTGGAACTTTGTGAAACTCATTCAAATTTGAGAGCACTCTGAGATCCAGACAGCCAAGTGCTGCAGAAAAGCAAGGTACATTTAAAATTGAGCACTTTGGGCTTAATTTATGTTTCCAGCTACAGCTTTTGGGATCCTGTACATTAGCTATATATATGCTTTTACATATTTCTAAGAAAAATGGTCCTCAGAAGATGATAAATAGCATGCCTTACCAGAAAATATATGACAGGTTCTAAAAATGGTACATTTTTAAATTGGTATAGATATTTATACTTGCTCTGATCCTCTGAGATGTATATTGAAATCTGTAATATAAACAGCAAAGGGCATTCCAAGACAAGCAAATTAAAATGAATTCTGCATCATTCTCTCCTGTCCTATTATTATAAGTTCTCAGGGGGCCTTCAAAAATTTGTATGTGAACTAAAACTGTATGTAAATCTAGTAAAAGTTACTTCAGACAACACTAATCTTTTATTAGATCACAGTGTAACTGATGTTTAAAATAAGAAGTTAGGGCTATTATCACAATATATAAACAGACTGTGATAGACTATCAGAAGTATGCTGTGTCTTTATAACATTTTACATTGTGTTTTCCTACATATATATATTAAAATGTATATATCACCACCAATTCACGATGAAAGAACCTCATTTTTGAACTTCATTTTTTTTTAGAAACTAATATCATCTCCATCCCTGAGAAAGAGCTATTTATCACCATCTGATAAAACCACTGTTCATTCTTAGTCTCTTGGCAGTAGCTTTTACTCTTTCCTCTTGGGTTGCTCTTCCCAGGTAATAACCCAGGCCTGGGTAGGACCTCCCCAGCCTTGGAATCGTTAGTAGTGCCAGACCCCCCTTAACATCTGTCTACCCTGTTCTGGAAACGCTCTGATGAAGTATGCATCATTACTCAATTCCCTTTGTGGTTACAAAGTTTTCCTTCCAGTCATCCTAATGCATCTTGGCTGAAAATTAAATTGGTTTCTTTTGAATTCCCTCAAGTGGAGAGAGAACAATAAGCACCAGCCTTTGCGTAACTTTCTCATATTGGAAAGACTATCACAATGATTTCTCTGTAGGTTTATCAGTTCCCACAACTTTTCCTCATAGATCATGTTCTATAAATTTCAGATTTTCCTGTCACACTCCACTCAATTTAATATGTCTTCTTGATATGTAAAATATGGTGCCCCGTGAAGTTCCTTAGCTGTGCACACTCCACTGGATTTTTTTTTTTTTTCCACAAGGACATTATGTGTGACAAACCCAAAAGCTGAAACCAGGATAATTCATCAACATCTTACCCCTCTCCCCAGGCCAGTTATTCTTTCAGAGAGAGAAATCAGATGGATTGGTGTAGAACAAATCACTTCAATGTTATGCTATCTTTTAGAACCTTCTTATCATCAGAATAGATAGAAAGATTTTTTTTTTTTTTTAAGATTTGTTCCAGTGTATTTCCAGACATATTGATTGGGCTGACTGGTTTATGAATTCATAAACCCTTGTTTTTTATCTTTTAAAAGGTATGTACAACACTTACACTTTTCTCATGCTTTGGGGTTTCCCTCATCCTCTAAAATTCTCAGAATTCTCCTGGCTTATTAGGAAGAAAAAAAGGAAGAATCAAAGCCAAGGCATACCACTAGAGTCCAGATCTCCAAAACTTTTGACTGTTGGGTTTTAGGCTCATTCCTGCAACGATTCAAGATGTTTTCTTATATCCAAAATGTCTCTTCCACCAGTTTCCCAGCCTGGTCGCTCCTAGAGTACACAGCATATCATTCTGTCATTTGATTATTGCAAATACACATCACTTCTAAATAACCTCATAAACACTCAAAAACTGGTATGTGTGACAGCTCTTCAGAGCCCTCAAACTCGTAAGCACACTGATACAAGCATCAATTTACAAGCCATGGATCACTCCCGAGGTGGAGTTCAGAGACTGCCAGAAAAAAAAATAACGCCAATGCCATTTTCTGAGTTGCAAGGGAATTACCCTTCTCTGTTCTCCTCCCACAGTGTCAGGGGATCCCTGACTGGCACCACAGCAAGGACACTGAGGACACACCTCAGTCAACACAGCTGTCACTCCTTCTGTGTCCCAAGGAATAGGAGAGAAAAGCGAGAGGCAGAGCCAGGGACCCGGTCCCAGCCTTGCCACCACTCCCCCGCTGTGTTTCTGGCAGTGGGGCTGCAAACACCCCTGCAGTCACTCCCATGCTTGACGTTCCACACGCAAGTAAAGTGGCTGCAGGATGAGTTTCAGGTTTGTGCTTAGCCGAAGAGAAACTTTAGGAGTGGAAGGCAGGCAACTCGAAACTTAGCAAGCACTAAACGCCCTTAATAAAGAGCAGAAAGAAATTGCTGTCTTTGTGAGCTGCCCCGTAGGAATACTTGTAATGCACCACGGGAAAAAGAAGTCTTTATGAAGAGCTGATTCATGTGTTATGTCATTTGTACACTAAATGCTATGTTATCTTCTGAAATTATGGAGAAGAGGAGGATATTTTTAGTAATTGTTGGCTACTCAAGCCACTGAAAGAAAGTATGTTTCTCTGGGTACAACTAATTCTGTTTGTGGTTTCAGAGACCACTGCCAATGTTTCAATAATATATACATTACGAACTGCTACAGCTGGCAAGGTGTATCTGTGTTGTCTATTCCAGGCAAGGATTTTGCTGCCTATTCAAAATGAATAGATTCAGAAGTGGAATCCAGCATGGAAAATGAAGGAAGGTCAGGGGAAGGGTAACATTTATGGAAGATTGAGCGTTTTAGTGTGCTACTGGCTTCAGGGTCTGTGCTCCCTAAAAATATTGGGTTTTGTGCACCGTAGTGCTGAGCAGACAGAGTACAAGTAAAGCATTTGTTTGAACCTTCACAAACAGACAGTTGCTTAGTATTCAAAAAAAAACAACAACAAAAAAAGGGACTTTTACATTTTATGCCGCTCTAGAGCAGAAACACTTTACTCAAATAAGCAACCCCAAAAGGGCTTTTGAATCAACAAGAGCAAAGCCCTCTGGAACGCACCTTGGTGTTGGCAGCTCGTATGGCAGATGCAGGACCCAACCCCCTCTCCCCACTCCATACAGAAAGGTGCAGCTTTCTGAAATGTTTCTGTGTTGTGGGACTGCACGGAACAAGTGCAGAGCTGTAAGAGAGATCTAAAGGATGGATCGAGCTCACAGAGGGGTCTGAAGGTTTGAGAGAGACATGGAGGAAGGTACCTGATACCACTCAAGAATTGCCAGACGTAATTAAGATGCAAATAAACAATGAGAGTTAACACTCCACGGCTGAATTACTTTCTTGGAAATATATGAGGGCTCCAGAGCTGAAGAATGTGGGAGAACTATTCAGTGCCAAGAGCTGTCTCGTTCAAACGTGTAAATCCTACAGGACTACACAAAACTCTTATCCTCTTGTGACTGACCATTTATTGAACCAACGTTTGTGATCTGAGTATACCACACCTACAGAGCCATTTTGATAGAAAAGAGGATGAAAATATCAAGTTCTGTAAATATAGAAATATGGAAAACTGTCATCACTAGCAACAAGAAGAAAATAATTTTCGGAGTTTCCAATTATCCATTTTCAAGCATTAAAATCAGGGGGTAGGAGGACACAGGGGAAGAAGCACAGCAAATAAAAACAGTAACCCTAAAAATACCCTTGCAGAATGCACAGTGATTTGGGCCTTTGATGCAAAACACAGGAGCACTACTTCCCTGCTCTTCCACGCCCTTCCAAAGGAACATTTTTCCATGACAGTGACCAAAAAATAAAAACTCTTTATGTATTTGCTCAATGGTTCTTCCAGAGTTCCTACTAATATCAGTTAATTACAGGTGGAATATACCCTGTACTTCCTCATACCAACTTGGCATCGATTTTCATCTTGGTTAATTCAATGCTCAAACTTGTATTCACTTTAGTTGGAACATATTGGACCTCTGACTCCTCAGACTTATTTTCATGTGCCTGGGAGCAAAATTCCAGTTATATATCTATATTCACTCTGCAGCTAATCTTTCCATATCTGGCATAACTTTGCTCACATCCACAAACCACCCTGAGCAAGAGATGAGCAGTGCTCCAAGGTTCAAGGATACACAAGCAGGTCCTGCTCTCTGTTCTGTTTCCATGCACATTTTGTTTTCCTGCACTGTATCAAGTGACTTACAGGAAGCTTCCAGTAGTGGAAAGTTGTAATTCATTTGAAAAAAATCTGCTTTAAGGAACAGGCACCTTCTTACTGGATCTTAAATAATATATCACATAATGCAATTATTCTATGTCTCCTGGTCATCACATGGTCTTGGGGAAATCAGAGTCAGTTTTTTAACACTGGGTATGTAGGGATCCCACAGAATTACACAGAACTGCATTCTTCTCTGTGCATAACCTAACCTCTCACCAGAACAAGCAATTTTTAAAAATTATGATCCATTCTCCATTTCACATAAACACACATAAAAATGAAATGCAATAAACATTCTTTGGGATGGTTGCTTACCCAAAACATACCAGACAATTACACGGTATGCTGTTTTAATTAGAAACTCTCTCTCAACGGGTCCCATTTGAAATGTGTGACACTCCTCTATGGTCCATGGCTGGAGTTGAGTTGCATTACAATCACATCTCCAGTCAAAGAACATTGCCATTTTTTCCTAGATCAGACACCTGCTATCAATTTGAATGGTATCTGATTGAATATTTGTGCAGGAAGGACAAGAATCAATTATTCATGAGCACTAAACAATAGACTGTATAAACACAGTTCATGAACCTGAATCCTTTACAACCTAGCTTATCTTCGATACATTTATAAGGGCAGTCACATCTTTTAAACAACTGACATCTTTAAGATCCCCAAAAAGGGAGGAGGGATAAAAGAGGAAACATGTTTTCATTAAAGAAAATGTGAGATGTTTTGGATTAGGTGGAGTTTCTGTTCTTTTTTTATAAAAGTGGTAATATTTAACTGTTTAACTAAATTTGACTGAACATCTCATGTGACAGCCACTTCCCTGAGACTCCCAGCTCAGATTCTGCTGAACCAGGTCATTTGGGTAACTTAAATGAACACAAGAATATATGCAGCTTTTGGACCTTCACCCATGAGTTTGTGTGAGTTTTGGACTCTTACCTGTTCTTGGCAATTAAACGGAACAAAACATTTTGAGGGTCTCCTGTCCTTAGGTCTTCTCCACTGCAGGAACCTGTGTTCTTTCCCCAGCAGCCTCTTCTCTTTTAGGTTTCCAGTACAATTCAATTAAGCTCAGCTGGCTCTGTAGGGCTGATCTGGTTGGATGCATGCCAGCTGAAATCCTGCACCTTGGTGCCTCATCGGAGCGTCGTAATACAAATGTGGCTGATGTCAGAAGGGGAAAAGCCTGATCCATGTTTTCAGGGGAAATGTAATCCTGACATCATGGTGGAACAATACAACAGAGACTAGTAAATAATGCATTCTGTTAAAATCCTTCCTCTCTCCAAACAAGGCTGTTAATGTTGCTGTCATGTTTAATACATTTCTATGTATACTCCTTTTATTTTCTGTGTTGGTTTTGCCTGGGGTAGAGTTAGTTTTCCTCGTAGTAGCTGGTATGGGCTGTGTTTTGGATTTGTGCTGAAAACAGTGTTGATAACTCAGGGATGTTTTTGTCAGTGCTGAACAGCACTTACACAAAGCCTTTCCTGCTCCTCACCCCACCCCACCAGCGAGGAGGCTGTGGGGGCACAAGGAGGGGACACAGCTGAGAAAGCTGACCCAAGGGACAGCCCAGAACATATGGTGTTCATGCTCAGAGTATAAAACTGAGGGAAGAAGAAGAAGGAAGGGGGGATGTTTGGTGTTGTGTTGCTTGTCTTCCCAAGTCACCGTTACACATGATGGAGCGCTGCTTTCCTGGGAATGGCTGAACACCTGCCCGCCAGGCAAAGTGGTGAATGAATTCCTTGTTTTGCTTTGCTGGCATGTGTGGCTTTTGCCTTACGTATTAAAGTGTCTTTATGTCAATCCACGAGGTTTCTCACTTTTACTCTTCCAGTCCTCTCCCCCATTCCATTGGTAGGCGAGAGAGGGAGAAGTTGTGTGAGCCCTATTTGCCAGCTGGGGTTAAACCACAACATTTTCTTATGGCAATGGTTTAAATTTCAATACAAATGTTTAAAGCATGTGACATTGCTGGAATTACACTATCTGGAATTACAGTATCCACATTTAAAGTTCCAAGATTACAGCTTCTCATGGTGAGCGCTTGAACTATCATGAAATACAATTTGATTTAAAATCAATCCTCTGACTGAGTTTTAAAAAGGCATCTAGTGCTGTTTATTTGTTTTTATGGAAAATAATACAGGCAATTAATTTCTTTCATACCTTGAGTGTCTGAGTTATGAAAGTCTATAATGCAACATGGCAGGCTTGATGAATAACAGCTGAGGTGATTTAGTTTAGAGCAAGTGATTGGCAGCTAGTGATTTTGATAAAAACTTGTGTGATATGCAACGGGCACCTCAGCTGTACAACCAGTTCAGTGAAAACAAACTCAGAGTGAATAAAATTTCTATCATGTTACATTTTATGCTGGAGAGTTAGAGAGAAGGAGGAGGACGTAATTCTTTCCTCGATCTAGTAGCTGCTGCTTTAAGAAAAGAAATGACAAGGTTACGGGTTCTCCCTCTGCCATGCACCTCCTTCATAAATTTTAGCATTAAATTATAAATAAAACATAGGAGGACTCAGCTCAATGAGAAATATGTCTGGACTTTGGCACTGCAAAGGTCTGCACAAATCCATACAAGCTGCTTAACATTGATTTTCTTTGGCGTCTCTTGCAGCCCTATGCGGGCTTTGCAATGCAGGAGGCAGACATGCCTTTTATTGTATCGGGCCCTTTGCCATTAATTACAGACATGCCTTTCCTTAATGACTGGGCACAACTGGCCTGTTGATCCCCTGGCTGGATCACCAGAGGATGTAACCAACAGCACGGACCAGGACCATTGACCATTTGCTAGTCCTGGCCTCCCATTCTCCCCATCCTCTTTGCTCTTTGCCAAGGAGAGATTAGGGCTGGTACCCCAATAGGTTAAGTTCTCCCGGCTCACCTCTTCTTCTGTACCTGTTTCTTCAAAGAAAAAAATGACTAAACACACATCTTCACTCACCTTCAAGCAGAGGTCAGTGGGGAAAACAAGAGGAAAGGCTCATCTTTCATACACCTAGAAGTGCAAAACTCCACAGCCGAGCCAATATTAATCTCTTCCTCCATGTGGAGAGCTAACCAAACCTTCTGAGTCTGCAAAAAAGAGTGGAAATTTAAAAAAAAATTAAAAAAAAAATAAAAGTAAAAGATGTTGCCTGTGGTATTTTCACATCTTCGCGCTGGCGCTGGCTAGAAAAGCAAATGGTCTTGGTGGTTGGCGCATGAGGCCAGGAGTGAGGAGCCTTGGGCTCTATTCATACCTCTGCCACTGACTCACTGAAGCAGGCTGTTTGCACAAAATTCTTGAAAAGCACTCGTTAATTTTGGGAGGCCAGTTTTTTTAGTAGAGACATGTAGGCGCTGAGCACCTCCCGCTTCTCACACAGCCAGGGGGAGATTCTGGCACTCACTGCACCTCTGTCAACCTTCCAGACCAGGATCCGGACCTTCATTTTTGGAAGACACAAAACACTCCTCTATCTGAGTCAGAAAACTGAGAGCTCCTCCTGGGCCCAAGAGTCTTCAAGAAGATGCAGGACTCGGCATTTAATCGTGACACCAAAAATTACCGTACCCAAGAGCTTGAGCACTTCCCTATTTCTCCCACCCACTAAATGGGCACTATATATGTGTCATAAGAGTCCTTCGACCTCCTATTCTGGTGTGTCACAAAACCTGGCAGTTCCTCAGGGTGAGATCTGTTTCAGAATAGCAAAATTTACTGTAACATTTTGACGAACCTTAGATGACAGTTTGACTCAGGTCTATGCATCTTTCACCAAAAAGTTTACTGGAGGAAAATTTTTAATTTTTCCAGATTAGTTTATCCTGAGCAATATTCCCCTGTGCACAACGAATACGTTGAATTGCTTTTGTTAATAAACCTTTCATATCAACTGCATCCTCCTGGTTAAATTGGGCCGCTTTAGCAAGAGCTACTCAAACACGGATCTGATTAGGAAAAACCCACATTCGTGTTAATTTCATGTTTTATTTATTTTTACTTAACTTTGACATATTTCCGGGAAGATCTATCAATAATAGCCAATCTCCATGATTGGTTCATCCAAATAATGACTGTTGAGCATGTAAAACAAATTGGGCAGGGCCCTGCATGAAGAGCAGGACGTAGAGCTCTCATCCAAATCAATTCTCTCTCAGATACAAAAGGTCACTGATAATTATGCGCATGAATCTAAGAACGAAATTTGCCTCGCTGAGTGGCACTGCCTCCTCCCTTGCAATAACACAGTAAAAAGACAGAATTCACCGAGACATTCTCTCCGTTGTCCTACCAGCTGAATGCCATGTTTCTGCCCACAACTCACTCTCTGCTGAATTGCCTGCATTCAGCCTTTCAAAACCTGACGCTTTTTTTGTTTGTTTGTTTTTGCCTAGGGCAGATTATACATGGCTTGTTTTTCCCCTCAACTGACTCCACAATTCTTGTGCTCCCAGAGAGTTGTCCTCCAGATTTTATTCAAATCATGTGGGAATTTAGTTGTTAATTGAGGAAAAACATGGTGTTTCACTGTTAAGGTCTAGATGTGAAATCCTGAATGTCTTACTGAAATGTAGAGAAAGATTTCATCTTCAGGAGCTCTGCCTGGTCTGTCATGGTGCTAACAGATCCAGTATTGTCAAGTTGCTGGTCATCAATGGAATGCCCTCATCTACAAGAGACAAAGGCATTTCATCTCCTCTACTTCTTTCCACCCTCTGAGCAAATCATTAAGGGAAAAAAAAAAATGTAAAAAGTCAAATAGATGCTATTGCTCCACAAGCAGAACACAATCAATAATATTGTTACAATTTAATATTTGAGAGAAATATGTTTAGAGAAAACAAGAAATGAGAAAATCAAATCAACCATGTCTTAAAACGCCTGGTGAACATGTCCCTGGCCTTATGTCCTTTATGGAAATTGTGCTTATACAACAGATAACTCAGCAATGCAGTCAATAACTGGCAAACTTGATACTTCCAAAGGCACTAAGGGGGAATGTCAACCAACACTGATGAGCAGCTTTGAACCCTTGGCCTTTCAGATGCAGGCTGACAAGTTAACAGGCTTTTCTTCCTCAGTAGGGAAGAGGGTTTTCATAGCCTATATCCCTGCAAATAAAATGCAATCCAAAAGTGCTGGGCACATGCCACGTTTCTTAAAAGGGTAAGATTACCAGCGCCTCTTGATGCACTGCGGGATGCCGATGTACGTTTGTTACTCAGTGTGGTTTTTCCAGTGAAAAAAGGGAACAAAAAAAAAATCCACGGAATCTCTTACACATGGGAAAATGCATCCATTCGGCAGAGAAGCAAAATGGAGTCTACTTGAGTTAATTTCTTCTCATTTATTTATATTTAGCTCTGCAATAATGGTCGAGCAGCTCCCATTCCGCTAAAACAGCTCAGCATTATCTCTTGAAATTAAAATGCTGCTGGGTAACAACTGGAAGTGCTTTCTGCATGTGGCTCTGAGACAGGGAACCCCTTTATTTATTAAACAGCAGCAGAGGCAAACCAAAAAGGATTCTCTTGGGCTGCATGGGCAAAGAGATTACAGGAGGTCTACTGGTGAGTCAGGTGTGTTAGTCAGGGGGAAGTTATGTATTTACTCCTTCAGTCTGACAGACTCTATCAGAATGTTACCACAGTGAAACACACCCACAGAAATAGGGATCTTAGGGTCAGCAGACATATAAAAGCCATGTCAGCCAAGTCTGGGACACCAATTTGTATTCTGGCTTCCATACTCCTTTGTATAAATTTAACTGCTATGAGAAATGGTCATTATTCACTGCTTTAAAAGGAGAGAAATTACCTGAAAAGCACGTAGGTATTATTAAGAAAAGGGATAATGCTCTTAGCCCTCTCAGGCACAGATTCTACAGCTCTTATTTCTCTCTTTTTCTTAGGTTGTCCTACATTTCCATAGCTACAAATGTTATTTGTGGTTGGAAATTATGCCACTCTCTTTTTATCCCCCTATCCCATAAACATCCATTTAAATTTTAAGTCTAAGTCTAAGGGTTTGGTGCTTTTGCTGGTTGCTGTTTGCAAGCACAGTACTTCCCTCATGTTGTGTAAACTGTAAGTATTTTCAGTTTTTGGAAGTAACAAAAGCAAAAGCGTAGGCTCTGTAATTTTGAGAAGTGGACTTCAGTCAAGCTTGGTATGGAATCCCACAGAATGTGTTCTTCAGCAACTCTGTTGTTTGTATTGAGATATCTGGTGAAGTCTTTTGGGAAAACATACCACATCTCTCTTTAAGGTCCAACCAAAACATCATCTATCCTGCCCTCAGTACAACAGCCTTACTGCAATAAATAGTTCAGGGGACAAAAAAAAAAGTCTTCCACTGTAAATCATACTAACCAAACACTGCTGGGCCAAATTCTCTATCCTCCACTCCAGTGAGATGCTGTTAGTTCAACTCAGAGTCTGATTATTTGACAAAATTTAGGAGGTTAAAATTAAGACAACATAGCTGCAGTCCTCTAAGAAATTATTCTGTTCTTATTTTCTTGCCTCTCTTTTTCTTGGCACCAGGGGACTTTGGGTCAGAGCTAAACAGCTTATGAACTCATTTCCTAAAATTTTCAGTCTCCCAAAAGCTTGCTTTCCTTGGATTACTTTTAATTCAGCCAATTTGTAACACATATTCAGCCCGTATCCTCCACAATATTTTATGATAAATCCCATTCAATTTCATATGTACGGTTGCAAGCTTTATTGCTTAACAAACATTTCATCTACTCTCCCATAATTTATATCTGAATGGGTTTATTATAGACATTGCATTTCATTCATTGTGCAGTTAATTCTGCAACATGCTGCCTGTTTTCTGTATGGCCGCTCTACCATTATGTGCTTTCAGTACAATTGAATTTTTCCTTGGGAGCTTTATAAAATGGTTTATGAATATGTAATACAAATTGTATTAACAAGGCAAATGTACTTTTTATTCCTTTTGTGAGCATTTCCAGTCAATGACTAGTAAGAAAACAAGCATGGTAGCACATCTCCCTCAATTTCTATTCACTAAGGCTGCCCATGCAATATTATTTTTAAAAGGCTCATCACTTCAAAAACAAAGATGTTTAAAAATCTTGGTTGGTGCTGCAGTCATCTGCATGGAAAGGAGCACAAGAAAGCTTTGTAAAATGACTTCTCTCTTTGTGGGGACTTTGCACCTTCTGTTCAGGTAAAAGGATATTTGGTAGATACTGTTTTGAAAAGGCATCACCTTTTATCACCTCCATTTCAGGCAGTTTATTGCCTTGATTACCATTATTTGTTTTGCATTAACACCCAGAAACACCAGTCCTGTTGCATTACATGCCTATTGCATATTAAAACAGAGGCAATCCTTGCCCTAGAGCTGTGACCGACCACACACATCTACAGAAACAAGCAGTGGATATGACCAAAGAATGGGAGGAAGAACAGGGTCAGGGAGGGTTACAACACATATGACATATCCTGTGTGTTCACCAGCTGCTGGAGGGGCTATGTCATGCAAGGAGGAGGTAGAGATGATGTTAAATGGCCACAAATTTCTGAGGGAGCTCCTGGGATGACAGTCAATACATTCATATACTTGAAAAATGAGAAGCAATGTGTCTCTTTATCTAAATTACTTTGCTTCCATTTGATAGAAAGCAATTTGCACCCTTGCAAATGAAGGCAGGCCCTTGGCTTCTGAGAACATGGGAAGCTTCCACACAAAGGGAGGTAGAACCTTATTTTACGTCATAACCTCAAAGTCCACAACACCACCCTTGTTAAACCTCACAGGGGGATTTGCTAATTCGCTTTACCTGATCACAAATTTTTTTTTTAATTTTCAGACCTGTCTCCGATTTGAGAGCATTTAAAACCCTGATAAAAACTCCCATTAAAAACCCCATCCTTCCACTCACCATCTCGGCCCACACTCTTTCTAGAACAAAACTGTGTCCAGACACTGGCTGATGACTAATGGTTTGCCATATGTTCTTACTTACGGCACAGGGAATTAATTCCTCAGTGACATGATGGGAAGGCTAGTCTTCAGTAGGAAATAATGTGGTACTGACAGAAAAATAAAGGAAATGGAAAAAGTCTGAATATATTTCTGCTCAACTGTACAGATTACAAGAAGGGACAAGCGCAAAAAAAATTGCTGCTGGAATTCAGATTCTTTTGAAGTCTGCCCACAGGCTCAGTGATGTCTATACTGTCTATACTGGGAGGAAAGCGATGTTTAGCAGGGCTGCTTTCCCCCTAGTATTAGATATAACAGAAGTACAGCAAGGTGGATTATAGACTAGGGTTTGTCTGGCTTCTGCTTTCAGATCCCCTGACACACACGTGGAAGAAAATCCCCAGTGTCATTCTAGATCCTTGGAGTTAGCCTGGATTTGCAGGGAAATCATCATGAATGAAGAGTAAGTAAAAGTACACGAAGGGACTCTCACATTTCATGAAACTTACGTGCTTGTAGAAGCATTCCTATTTTAGGAGAGGAAAGAGCCCTGCTTCTAAAGAAGGGATCTTCTGATCTGCCTTGCATAAGCAAAGCGGGGTTCAGCACTGAAACACTCAAGCAGAGCATCTTGTGCTTTTCTAGATTAAATTCATGTTAGGACTCAGAATTAGCAGTTTGCATCACTGAGCCATACCCACTCCTTATTAAATTTCTCCAATGACAATTTTACTGGTGTTTTATATTAGTGTTAACAAAGGACCTGAATAAGATGTAAGAAATGTTATATTTTAAATAAAAGTCCAGGTAATGTGCCACTGGGGACCTCAGGATCAAATGAGCTTTTATATTTTTATGTAGAATGTAATCACTTTTTTCATTATTGTGGTTGCTACATTACTGTTATTAAAGAGTTTATTACCCTGTGGGGGATACTGCTCATTGGAATTACATGTTTGCAGACCAGCAGAGACAGTGTGGCTTCAACCCTTAATTCATGATGCAGCCACAGGACAACAGAACATCAGCACACTGGGACTGGCGTGACATGCTGGGTACCCAGCACAATCCTGCTTGTACCAGGGGAAGTCAGAGCTAGGTGAAATGGAAACTGGAAAGTCATTGCTATATGGTCATCTGGTTTGCAGGCCTTTACTACATGTTGGGTTTCTAGCAGACTTCTAGGGAAACTGGCCAAAATAGAGCGTGTAAGGAGCAGGCAAATCGGCCAAAAAAAAAAGGCCAGATATTACAAGAAATAGAAAATTACCTAACAGGCCACTTATCCCTATTCAAACTTTAGAAAAACTTAGAACTTCTTCCTAGACTGTTACAGAGCTATCATTTATTACCAAGGTGACCTTTATCCCCCTCTTGGCTTTCATGGGAATTATTTTTGAAGAGAGTAGCCGATTTATTAGAAGACCCACTCAAGCCCCACTTTAGAAGGATTCCCACTGATTTGTATCTCAGCAACCACCCCAGTGAATATGACAGAGAAAAAGGGTGCCAGCTCCTGGAACATTTTGGCTCCTCACACATTTAATACCTCTTCTTCTACCTCAGCTCCAGCCTGCACTCATGAGGACTGTAACTGAGGAGGGCTGCTCATTCCCCTAGGTTTGAGTCTCTGTGCATCCCATAGCTTCCCAGACTAATCATACAGTTAAATGTACACATCCAAGAAAGCAAACATTATTACTGAAGTCTCCTCCTTGGGACTCCTGTGATGTTTAAGTATGGGTGGTGCTATTCCTTGGTGTTTCACTTGTTTTCAAGGGGGAAGATATCTATATGATATGTTAACACTGGAATGCAAAACATCTAAAGACAATAAGTGCGTCCATATCATTACCTGTTGCTTCACTGAGACAAGGAAGGAATCTCTTTGAGGAAGTGGAAAGGAATGCACTATCAAAGCGTCTTAAGAAAGGCAAGTGATCCATTCTGCCCAAAAAGGTTCTAGAAGGTGACAGAACAAATAGGTCTCTCTCCTTTATCTCAACAATAGAAACATCACCTTGCTCCATCTTCTATGACAAACTGTCAAATAAATACCTGTCCTGACTGTAGGAGGTAATGACACACAGTGGCTCCTCTGTTTCCATGGCATGGTGGAAACAGTGGGTCTGAGCATACAAAATCCATACATATTAGTATAACACGAAAAATCCCAGAACATTTATATTCGTGAGGGTATTATCCACAATACCTGCTATTGTCATTTATCAAATCTGTCTTCCAAAAAGTTGATATTAGATTTCATGTCAAGGAGAAACGATACCCAGGCTGGGATCACCAACACTAGAGTGAAGTATTTACTGTCTGTGACTCAGGAACAGGACTTAAATTGCCATTTTCCCTTTCAATAAACACATCCAAGACTTGAAGACCTGCCACAGTTGTCAGTGTAGGGATGAACTGCTTGGGTGAGGAGACCCAAGCAGTACAAAGGTACAGATACATCACTGTAGCATCCTACTGAACACTATGCTGAGAGTCCTGATAGTCTTGCCTTGAGAGGTGCCCACCCTCCTCCACTGGCAATTACTGAGCAGCCAAGTTATTACCTTGAATAATAACCCCTTCACTGGTTATTACTCCACACTCTTGCAGATACTCTGGATGATACAGAATGCTACGGCACACATCACTGCTTGGGCAGAGGCTTTTGCAGGAGAAAGAACCCTCAGAATGGGCACACAAGCATGAACCAAGGCACCTTCCAATAACCTGGACTACCACTGGCAGTAATATAAAATCAGCTGCTGCTGTGCTTTAACCACACACGTTGTTTTGCCTCTGAGCAGGGACATAAGCAAGCAGATTCCCAGTTCTCCTGAGTTAAGGAGATTTACACTCACCCTTAGCACACAGGCACAAAATGAACTCTGCCTTTACACAGCCCCACAAGTGGGAGGCACTCCCCTGTCATTGCACGCCCATTCACACATCACACACCGTGGAGCTCATAAACCATGTCACGCATTAACGAGATCCAAGTAACACAGAGTCTACAAAGTAGTAACATCTGTAGTTAGGCTATTTAGCTTAAGTCACAAGGATTAACAGTCCCCATGGTTCCAGGAATACACTAATCACGTGCAGTGATCACAGAAGAATTGTGGTCATCTTGCACTGCCTGGCTGACCAAGTGATTTTAATTTTCTTTTGGGATAGATACTGGATCTTACAGACCACTGGTCTGTTGCCTTATAAAATGAAAGAATTCTACAGCCTCTGTATTATCTCTGCACCCTCATTATGTCCTTTTTTCATGTGTAAGAGGCAGGAAAGCAATGTTTTAATGTGAAAAATTTAGCATTAAAAAGAAAAAGGAAAAAGCAATTTCAAGACCAAGGAAAAGCTCTGGGACAGGGCTTTGGTCTTCATTTTAATGACTGTTCCACAACCTTGTTTAACAAAATCCTATGAGTAGGAGATAACCTAACAAATCCAAGCATACATTCAAATGCAGTGTTGGAAATAGATTACAAAATGTTTTCAAGTATCTTTTAACAAAAAAAAAGAATGAAAACCCAAAATCCTGAATAAGCAGGCTGCGGTTTTCCTTTTTTTTCCTGCATATTCTAAAAGTTGATTAGAAATCTGATAATCAAACAACACTTTTCAAACCCCTTGCTATCATCCTGTATTTCCAATAATGCATATATGTGTTCCGGAATGTAACAGATAGACTATTTTTTACCATTTTTTTAAGGAACAAGAAGAAATGATAAGATTCTTTTCACTGACTTCTACAGGGTTCCATAGATCACCCAAGAGAGCACCAGAGAAGAACAGCATTTCAATAATCCCCACTTTGAGTAACAGTTTGAACATAAAAGATTACTGTGCTGAAGGCAGCCAGTGGACATATTTCACACTATAACGGTAGCTTTCTTTCTTATCACTTTATTTCATGATATCATCTCCCTTGGAAAAATAAGACTGTATGATATTTCTGTCTCCTGGAGTTGAGAGGAGCATAACGATTCTATCAGGTTTAATACATGATAGTACTCCTACATCACTTTTCAGTGGAAATGTAGAAAATCCAAGGGAAAGATTTCAAGGAAACGAGCCTACACACAATGTTTGTTCCGTGTATGTTTGACTTTCCCCTTTTGTGCAGGCTCCTCACCCCTGCTGGAGAGCTCTGGCCTAACCCTTTCTGTGGAAAGAATAATCGTAAATCTGCATGAAGTTCATGATGATTAGTTTCTCTTGGAGTTGGGCCAAAGAATAAGCCTTTCTCCAATACAGACTTCACATGCAGGCTCTGTCAAGAATTCATTTATTAATCCTTTCGATCAAGCCTGGATTAAGCCATCCAGGGGCCCTAATGACATCAAGTAACTCTGTGCTTTGAGATCCACCTTGCAGTCAAAAACCTCCATAACAGCAAGGAGAGGTTACTCCTGAACACGGCCCATGCTGCACCTTCACTGAATCCTCGAGTCCTCCTGGACATCTCTGTCAGATCCTCTGTGTACAGCCATCATTTGTCCCCTTGCAAGCACAAAAGGGCTCAAACGTTTCCTTTGAGGCCAGGACACACCACACAACTGTGCCACAGGCCAAGCAGTGCAGGAATATTTGAGAGGTACAGAGTGTTGGAAAGGACAGTGTAACCCCAGAGGAGAAGATCAGCTCCAAGAAATCCAGATTATTCTAAAAGTACAGCCACGAAAAGATTTTAGCAGCCACTCAATGTGCAAAAATCTACAGACATACTTAGCCATAGATAGCATTATTTTTGTATCAAAGGCAATCGTACTTTGATTCAACTACTGCTTCCTATAAGCTGTTTTAAAACTCTGTCACTCCATTACCTACGAGTTCAGCTGAAAATTGGTTTCTTTGGCTTTTAGCCCCTATGAGTTTCACAGTTTAAATTCTTTGTCTTCCTCTTTAAAATTCAGATTTGAAGGTTGATATTCTACTTCAGAAGCAAGATTAAGCTAAAAAAACTAATTTCCACCTTCTTTTATCTATTTGGCTATTTCATTTCAAGAGAATTAGCAAGATTTTCCCGTTGCAAAACTCCCACCTGGTCCGACTTGCCTGCAAGGTTAGAGTCTCCTCTCAAATGCAGCTGAGTTCAAAGCCATCCCCCTCCCCCTTCCTACCACATCCCCCTCTCCAATCCAAGCAAGATTTGTTGCAAACATTTCACAGAGCTCTAACGTTGTGTGAACTCTTGCAGAATTATTGTTGTTCCAGGAGTGTCCTGGGGGATTTTCAGAGCTGCTGTGAGACAGTGATATCCCTTGTGGAGGACTAATAGACTGTCACTGTTTCCACTGGGAACAATGAAGGTCAGACGTGCCAGGTAACCTGTGTTAACACGGAACTTCCTCGCTCTGCTCAGGAACAGCTCTGAAAATAACACCCTGCTGAGATCCCCCTCCTTGCCGTTTCATCGAGATCGCATCGAATCAGCCCTAATAATGCAGTCTTTTTGCTTCAGCCCAGTCCCTGGTGAATCAACTCAATAACCCCACAGGGTCTGCTGCTCCGGTCGCTCTGTCAGAAAGTGTCAAAGGACAGAAAGGGAGATGCAGGGCGGGAGGAAAGGCTGCCTGCTCAAAGTGGCTGTCCCAGCAGCTCAGCCCTGAGCCCTTCTCTCATCCTGCAGCATTCCCCTACCACTCACTGTTTGAGCACTTGCTTTTATAACCTTAGCAACTAACCCATGTTCATTCATTTTAACCAACTGTTTGCCAAATCCTCTAAAAATCTGGATTGTGTTTTGTGTGTGTGTGTGTTTGTTTTTTTACCTTTTAAGCCACTTGGAGTTCTTCCAGAGGAAACAGACTGGAGATGTTCACAACATGGCAAAGGCTGGTGGATGAATTTTGCACTCTCTCTATTTTGAAACTGGGATTCTGCTGGGTCCTGCAGAACAGCAGCAGATTCAGGGGACACTCACCCAGGAGTCACTGCCATCCTTCCTCAACTAATACTCTGTAAAAGATAAAAGTTTGGTTGATAATATGCATACTTGCAGGTGATATCCAGTGTTTTATTTTAACACATCTGTAAGCATCTTTCACTTCCCAATGCATTAATGGCCCAGTATTTTATTAGATTCTGAAAAACTACAGGGGCAAGTGTAAAGCAGGGCGGGAGAAAAGGGGGATCGAGAAGTTTGAACAGAAAAAACTGCAGTTCATAAATATTATGACTACAAGGGAAAATGAACCACAGCTTGATCACACAACAAGAATAGCAATTAGGAACAATTGTTGAATTTAGTTTAGGTATGCAGCATACGTAGGTAAATACACTGAATGCTAATGGTTTTATAATAGTCTTATTAATTCACACACATAGTTAATGTTTAAGATAAACTCCCCATCTTTAGAGTAATTTATGCATTCCACTTTTATAGAATTCCAATTGAATGAATATGAACATAATCATTTTGCACAAATGTTCTCTAAGGAGTGTGCAGAGAGTCTGAGGCAATGCTGAGGCTCCCCACAGCTTTATTCATAATGGATCAGTCTATTCATTCCTTATTAATTTAATGGAGTACAACTGAGCAGTCTAGCAGCTTGAGCTTATGAGTGTTTCACAAATGGGGCTTTTTGCCTGTAATCGCTTAATCCTACTGGCTAGGCCTCATAAATTGAATAAAGGAGCGAACTAGGTTTTAATTAAGTCTAAGGAATGAGCTTGTCTGAAAGATACTTCAGCCTCTTAAGATCACAGTGGTGAAGTGTGTTTGTCCAGGAGCCTAGCAGGGGCAAGCATCCCGGGCTAGTCAGGTTAGAGACCGGTTTCTTTGATGTAAGGTATTTGTTAATATGTTTTTCCCTTTAATTAAAAATCTGTTCTCCACTGTCAGTACCATCTGAGAGCACAAGTGAGACAACTGCGGAAAACCTGACCAGGTCTGGAAAAGAAAGAAGTTTGGGATTCATTCTTTCTAATTCCATAGGGCAGCTCACAGAAAAAAGCAGAGACTGACACCAATATACACGAGGCCCTAACAGTTTCGAAGTGCTTTCCTTTGGGCCTCGGTGCCCCTGGTTAAATACAACTTAGGCAGAATCCAGGAGGAAAAATGCAAAACTGTGAGTCAGGCCCACATCCCTTTCAGGGGTCCTGCACTTTACCAAACTTCCACCTACCCACATGTACCACCCCATGCCATGACTGATGTCTCCGTGCACATCCAATTTACCAGCTCAGGAGGACTGATTTGGTACTGACTTCTTACTAAATCTGGGTAGGACAGGTGAACTAAAAATTTTTCCCTTAGAGGCCCACAGAAAGATTGCATCTCTTGCAAAATGTATCTACAGCCACTTTCTTTTAAAATTCAATGGCTGAAGAAAGAGTTCTGTTCTAGATTTGTAAACCTGTCTCTCACCCAGGCTGGGAAAGAGGGGAATTCAAGTTCCTCTATACTTTTTTGCCAAACTACCTATTGAGGATATATCCTGGGCAGCAAAGATTTCAAGATTCATGGCGATGTAAAATGCTTTCTCATCAACGCATTCCATTTTCTACTCTGGTGGGCTATCTGGAGTACGTGCACTAGAGAAAGCAGAAGTGCTTGGCACTGAACTCGGTGCCCTCCTCCCTCCTGGGACCAAGGCTGGAATGTAAACTATACTGTGCACTATCATAAAAACTGTTGGCTTGGTGAATCATCTTCTGAGAGGCAGGATTTTCTTTCTGTACGTGTAGATAAGGGACAACTTTCTAGAGAATCCTAAAGCAAGGGTTCTGTTTGTTTGATTGCTTGTTTTTTAGTATATTGAATGGGGAAGATGCACTGTTTCTGCTCTGATTTTACAGTTTACAGGTTTTACAGGCACCCAAAAGCACTCAATTACCTGGCTGTGGTTTTCATACACCCAGTGCAGCTGGACAGTGGAGTCCCAACAAAAATCAGACTGCTTTTGCTGTCTATACAACTGCATAACCAGAGAGAGGTCCTGACCCCAGACAATCTAAAGCAACCCACCTAAGGGCATCTAATCTCTTTTAAAGAGATTTGGCATTCATTCGTAATTTTCCTTCCATCTTTGAAAATCGGAATGTGAAAATGTAAGGCTGGTGAAAGGAAGGCTAATTTGCCTGGCTTCCTTCTTGTGGGTTTTACTGAATTATCCTGCTGCCCTTTAGTCATGTTTTGGTATTAACTTAGCTGCAGGCTTAAGTTATGCCAAAGGCAGGAAGGATATGAATTTTAATTAGGCACCCATCTCTCACTGAATTCTCCTAGGCTCCTTTGAAAATCCAGACCCTCGAGCTGTCATGTATGTGTGCGTGCTTGTTTCTGGGCATGTTGTATATATTTGTGCACACACGAAATCTACATAAATAAATAAAGTGACATGATCAGATTTTCAAAGGCACTCAATCTCGAGAAGCACCCCCCGTTGTTCTCAACAAGAGGTGGTGCATGCTGAGCTCTTGTTAAAAATTCAGCGCAGATCTCCGACCCCCGGGAACGCCGAACTTTATACAGCCCAGGCCTGAGATGAACATACATGATTTCTGAACAAAATTAAGTTTTAATTGCTCTGATAGATTCGGGGATGGGCAAAACAACGTATCTTTCTCAATGGTTGGCTTTTTAGGTTCAAACCCCCTCCTCCTAAGCGAGTGACAGCGTTGGGCATCCTGCCAGCCTGAGTCTGGAGGGCTCTGATGAACAGCTCACAGGTTGTGACAGGCTGGAGCAGTGCAGGCACTCAGAAAGCCTGCTGTACATTTTCTATTATGTTCAAAGGGGGTGAAAAAGAAATAAAGTTAAACAAACACCAGAAGTGCATGTTAAAATGTAAATGCAAGACGTATTTATCTAAAGGGGCATTACGATTGCTTAATTATAGAACTTTAATAAATAAATAAATAAATAAATAAATAAATAAAATCCCTGGCTTTTTTCCTCTAACCAGCTTGTTTTCTGGGCACAGCAAGAAAGGCAGGCTTGGGGTTCATCTTGGGGATGATGGAACTATTCTGGTCAGCATTTTTAAAGCTGGTATCAATTCAGGATCTAAGACTATTTTCAGATTTGATTAAATTTTCTAAACTTCTGAAAAAAAAATTTTAATTATTCACACAAGTAACTCTAAACAAAAGAACTCTAGCAAATGAATATGAAGGCTCCTAGATGTACTTCTGAGAGCATTTCTCATGGCAATTGGCCTCACTGGAGTCAGTCTCCCTGAGGTTATGAAGGAGAGACTTACTCTGAAAACAGAAACACAGAGTTGCACAACCACAAAATCTAACAAAGGCAGAGGCCCAAATGATATCCCACTGCCTTAAAAAAATGCTGGCCTCCACGAGCAAGAATTCAGTAAGTGGCAAAGACCTGGCTGGTGCAAAGAAGCATCCATGGATTAACTTCACCCAAGAAGCTGAACAACCACTGGAGTCCAGCAGTAACGAATGACTCACTAAGGTGCAAAAATGGACACTGGAACCTGTCTTTTGATTAACAAATCCCTCATTCCCAAGTAAGTTCCTTCTACAGCCAACACCACCTTCAGCTCAATCCCTTGCCTACAACCAGCATCTTTCCCTTGCTTCCCATATTAAGCGTCTCAGGTCGATCAGTGTATAGAGAAAATATCCTACAGAGCTGCTGTGGGAACTTTGTTTTGGAAGAGATCACACATATGCAAGTCAAAAGGATCATTTTCTATCCTTATTTTCAGTGTGAGCAGTCATGGAGCAATACTTTGGAAGTAGTTTCTAAATAAGCAGAAAACTTCAGGTATTGTCAACTGTCTCCTGAACAAATGCACACAGCCCTCTAAAACAATAGCTTCTTAATCAAAGTACTGGTACTCTACTTTTTTAAATGGATAATTTTCTCATGTTTTAGACCAATGGAACTTAAAGGGAATAACATATAACAGTGTGCAACGTTTTCCAAACTACTGCAATTTTTCAGGTGCCGCTAAAACAACTCTATTGACTGATTTATACTAATGACTTAAAAAAGATGCTGCAGGGCAAATTACACACTCTCAGTCAATTTACAAGAGAGGTCATTCCACAAGTGACAAGGTGTGCACCTCCTTTTGAATAGCTGTTGGACGGAAAAGAAAATAAATACTGAACTTGGAGAAAATATATAGAAAATGTGGTTAAGCTAACACAGATTTCTCATGATGTTGTTAATTGCAAACATGAATGCATATCTCCTCTCTTTTTCATCATCCTGCAAAGGAGAAAGGCACAACAGGTATAAATATTAAATCTGCATAAGGAATAGTCCTGAAGTGCTAATTGAAAAATATTCCTGTGATTTCTGTGAACACTTAGGACTCATGACAAGTCAGGTACTAAGGCAGACAACTTCCCAGGAGCCCCACACATGTGAGGGAAGCACGTAATGTCATCCCCTCCCATTCTGTGATTCGTGGGAGATATTCTGTAACATACACAAGCAATCCAGATCCACAACAAATCTCTCCTACTCTCTGACACGATGTGCAGCAAGCTGGGACCACTCATTTGGAAAGGAGATGGAACAATTAACAGCCCACAGTGACAGGGTCAGGACAGAGTCCAGATGTTCTTAAACGCGTTGGAATAAAATCTACTTTTCCGGGGGAAAAAACAAACAGGTGACCATTCTTACCTCTGTCACACGCCTGTTGAAATCATCAGGACAACAATGATGTGGCCCAGTGGGTTTGGGAAGGAGGCTGTAGCCCAGTCCAGCCACCAGGTTGGTTGTCAGAAATGGCTGGGCAATCCAGTGCTCCCACACTGGTCACCAAGGTCCCCAGTTTACTGAGTGTAATCACACATTAGAAAATGGCCCAGCTGACAGGGCTGACAGGCCAGTAGTCTTCTTCACATTCCTACAATATGATAGACTATATATACAATCAAAATACAATTTGCAGGAGCGTCAATGGTGAAAAATAGGATGCCAGCATTGTCTACCACAACAGCTGTTCGGCATCTGAATGAAATACTGTATCCAGTATTCACCCATCTCATAACATCCTTTTTGTAAGTCTCAGAGGTCACCTAAATGCATTTATTGACTTCATTATTTTTATATAGGGAGAAAAAATTGATGGTGCTACAGAGCTGAGCAAATAACTCACAATAAAATCTTTATTCAATATATTTCATCTTTTTTTTTACTGTTCCTGCAACACAGTGAAATTCTTATATTTAACCATTATCTAAAAACACTATCTGAGAATTTCTGCAGTAAATTTTTTTATGCTACAAGATGCTCTTGGAAAGTTCAGAGTGAATGTTTACCGTTACAACTGTGTTTATTATTTAGATAAACCAGGCAGCATTGTTTCTATTCTCCAACCAACTTATATAATTCATAGTACAGTCTGACTTTTGAGTTTTACTGTAAGTGTACATGACAAATCCATGAACAGTTGGTTAGAGAGGCTCAGATTCTAGGACTTGTCAATAATTAATTTTATGGGGAGTAAAATTAAAAGGCAATTTGAAAGGATCATATCCCAAGTGTCCTATCCAGAAAAACACAGAGACCAGAAAATGTGATAGCTATGCACAAATCAGAGGTAGTTTAGTTGTACATATTCTAAAATGAAACTCCCTGTGGCATTTTATATGAGAGCCTGGATGTACTTGGTTGCCTTTTTTTATTTTTAAAAAAATATTTCATTCCACTGAGCACCCATTTCACTCATTTCCTGAGTGGGACACAGCCAAATCCTCAGATGTTACCACTTACTCCTGGCCCCTTGGCAAAAGTCTAGTGACACCTTAGCTGATGAATGTACAAAAGGAGAGATTATAAATAATGTTCCTGAAACAGATACTTTTTGCATGAAAAGTGCAGCCTGTGAGGCGCTCAGGTGAGGTTCCTTATGATGAACCCATACGAACCCTGGATCATTCAGCAACACAGCATCAATTCCTGCTGGTAGAGGTGGGTGCAGATTTCACAGTACATAGCTCTGGAAAGTTGATCTGATTCAGCAATCTCCTCTTTGGATCTTATTTTAAGGCAGGCTAAGGAACTGAGACAACCTCAAGTACAGTTATGTACGTCTTTGGAATGCTCATAGGAATGAGGTTTTTCAAACTGAACGAGGTCTGAAATCTGCTTGAGAAAGCTTTACCCATCCTTATTAAAACAAACGAACCAACAAGTCAAGCACATAGCTCATTATGACTACAAAAATAATTCAAAGCAAGCTCCCCCACTGGCTCACCACAAAGGGATGGCTCATTGGCTGTGCAGGGTACGAGGAGGAACGAGCACGGATGCAAATTGCGCTGGGGACACAAGGATGCTGAGCTGTGTGTGCATGGACAAGTTTCATCCTTTAACTGTGCACAGGGGAATGTTCAGATGCCCATTCAAAGGAATTTTAGTCAAAAGGTCTGCACAAAAAAATGTCTCTTCTATGATGGGGAGATAAGATGCAACAATTTCTAAGGCCCTAAATGAAAAGCCAAGTCTTATCCAAGTGTCCTCTGAATTTTCATGCATTTCTGCCACAGTAACTTTGCATAATTAATCCAGGCAATATAAGTAAAGCAATGCTTGATTTCTGTAATTGCCAGAAATACACCACAAGAAACAGGAGCCTTGATATTAGGACATGACAATGATTTAAGGAGGTACCATGTTCTGATGACGGGCTCCTCTTTAATCTGTACCTGACAGTGAGCAACTCTAAAAACTACAGTTAAGATCCAAATCTCTCCTTATTAATATAGAAACACGGGTCTAACTCTACTCCTATCTCATACAGATCCTGCTGCCACAACATTTCTATGTTTTTGGTGAAAGAGTTGAAAAACTGCTGAGAAGGTACAACAGCTTCATGTAGTCTGCACACACTGTATGAGAATGGCAGAGAAAAGCTCTGAGACAGAGAACGTTCACGTTCCACAATATTTGTATATAAAACTATTATGACACTGTCAATCTTACTTTCCTTACAATCCTGTAGGCTCTTAACACTACAAGTGATTTTCCAGATGATCTCTTGGCAGGGGTTCAGCAGAGGTGCCCACTCACTGACACCCAAGTTCCCATTTCAGTGGATACTCTTTCCACAAACGAACAAAACAGATTTGTCCCTCTGATTAACTGACACACGGGACATAAATGGTAGGGCATTGGTTTAATTTCTACCAGCCACGTGTCTCTCAGCTGCCCAGTCAAGGGGACTGTTCCCTTTGTGGTCAACCTCAAAAGAACGAAGAAACTGAGGGAAGTGACTGAAGTCAAGCACGTGGAATATTTTCCTTTCTACCTGGAGAGTCTTTCAGCGAGACTTCAGGGGCGAAACATAAAAAAAAACAAAGTCAAGATCCCCACCTCCTTGAAATCTATGGGATCTTTGCCACTGACTTCAGAGAAACCAGGATTTCTTTGTAAGATGCTTTGAAGAAGACTGCAGCTTGTTCAGTTACCCAGAGTATCAGTGTATCAGCACTGGCTGCTGCTGATTTACACCAGCAGAGAATCTGATCCCCTGTAGTGCAGGGAGGACAGACTCATCCTCTCTCAGTCCTCATTGTTACTCACCAGCCTGAGCCTGTGCTGCAGATAAATAGGAGGCTTTAATCCCCAGGACTCTCAATCCAGTGCCTCTCACCACTGCCAGATTCTCATTTTGTTTTGTTCCTTTAATACAAGCTTACAGAAGAACCAAACTGATAAACTTCCTCCTGCTCAGATTGCAGGAGCCCAGGATAATATAACAAGTTAAATGAAACATTAGGAGAAATAGAAAGCACTTTACAAAACACGCACTGCCTCTTTAACATTTCAAATTTTTCTTTTAACGTAAAATTACAGCATAATATAAGAAAGGAATCCTGCAAGATACTTCATCACAATACTTGGGCAACTTTAACTCATCTCAAGTGTTATTATAAGAAATAGAATTTACTGGTATGGACTTATATTCAATAGCACTCCTTCCCTTTTTAATGAAATGTCATTATTCCAATACAAATCCTTTCATTCCGCAACCCGCTCCCCCCTTCATCTCACTATATTTCATTTCCTGCAGTTACGTGATATTATTGCCTTTTTTTCCACAGCTATTGATTTAGGTATATATGGTTATTACAATGCAAAATAAAACAGTTCCCCCATCCATTCTACCTTGTACCGTTGAACATTAACTTAATTTGTTTCAAATCTGCATTTGATTTGGCAAGGAAACCATTTATCTTTATGAAGAAAGCCCTCATAAAGTAGGGACTTCAGGAGATCACTGCTTTAAAAATTTAATAGCCTTGTGTCTTATACACTAGAAAAATGAATTAAACCTTCAAATATTATATGTCTCAATGTAACCTTTTTGCATTTCATACTATGTTTAATTCATTATATCCCAGGAAAAAAAAATTTAGATAAAACCTCACTAGATTTAGGGTGGTAGTTGGTTCTCAGTTTTGTTTTGACTTGGGTTGGGTATTTTACATTCTAGGATTAAAAGTCTACCAATACAGTTTTAGCAGATAGATGTAGCTGATTTTCTTAGGCTGGAGTTGGTTGTTGTGTATCTGATTTTCTTGGTTTGGTTCTCAGCACTGATGAGAATCATTAAGTTCTGAAGCCACTGCCAAATTTGACCTTCTAACCCGCATGTAGCATGCAATATCTGTGAGGATGATTTCTGTGGCACGAGCAAAGGACAAGCTTTCAGAATCCAACACAATGACAAATCAAAATAATTTATGTATTCTCATTAGAGAATATTTGGACTGCACTGTAGTATATGATGACTTTTGCATGATGGGTGAAGCAATAAGGTAGGAAGCAGAAATATCTATGACTGTAATGAAGAAGTTCTGGTTTAGAGAAACAGTCATTGTATGACTAGGATGATGTACAACACCAGCAACCAGAGGAAAAAAATTAAATTATTTTGCTGAGGTGAGAACTGCTTTAGGTACTTATGTCCTGTATTTCTTGGAAAAACTAATATTTTACATTTTGCATTAATATAGTCATTATCGACATCTTTAAAAGAGGGCCTTTCCTTTCTTCAGTTTGTTTTCCTACTCTGACCAACAAGAGCTGTGTCACTTTCATGGGTTCATTCATAATTAATTTTTCATCATCACTGAACACACCAAAATGAATTTCAGTGAGAAATCTAAATAGCTTTCAGACCTGGGCTGAAGGCCCCAGAATCACTGGCCATCCCTTCAATGCCAGAGTGAAGATCAAGGTCTCCTTGATCACAGACCTGCTGACCACTTACACCAAGACCTCTGAGGGAAACCTCCAGAACTCGAGACTCTAAATCTCTGAACTCCAGCATATGAATGTGACCATACTCTCCCACACTCCATTTCTGTGTGCTTGTGGAATTTACCCAGGATCGTGAATCCTGAACCCAGGAGTCCAGACAGCAGCAATCCTAATTCTCTGTACTTCTCTCCCAGCTGTTCTGCCCACTCATACACCTCTTCAGTGACTTCTTTGGTTAGAACAAGTTTAGCCAAAAAGTGGGGGGAAAAAAATCCAGTTTCTGAGGCTGATTCCTGGGAAGCTCAGCTTCCCAAACACAGCCAACAGGAAGAGCAGACATGAGGCAGACCATGAAGGCAGACAGCTCAAATGGCCTGGTCTGGCTGAGTCTGGCAGGAAGTTTAAGCACAAATTAGCAAACCAGAAACACTTCAACAGTCTCAAGAGCTAGAAGTCAGTAAAACTGTGAGAAAAAATTAGATCAGTTACTCGGATGAAGAGTTGTAAAGGTAAAAATGCCCAAGTCTAGGCAGGTTGACCTTAGTACATGGAGACGAAAGACACCAACACAGCACAACACACAAAATATAAATGTTATATTGTATTGCTGCAGCAGTATTACCAATTAATTGTTTTTATGTTTGTTAGGACTCTCAGTATTGAAAAAAATCAGTCAACTACACCTAAAATGAGGAGGGAGTTTCAAACAGAGAGGCATCATGAAAGCACAATGAAAACTTAGGCAGAAGAAAAAGCATCTCAAAGGACTCTTTAGAAGGGACAACCAAGTGAAGAGAAGGGGCAACAAAACAGCCAGAAGTTGTGCAAGTAGGGAAAGCAGGAAGCTTATAATCTTCAAATCTAAAATAAATTCCCCATCAGAACAACTTCCACCAGCCTGCACTGCTGCACTACTGAGCTAAATTCTTTGGTACACCTAAGTTTTATTGATTTTAGAACTATAAAGCAAACTGCAGACTCTAGAAGCACATTGGATAGGTCTCATTACAAATCTCCCTGTCTGTATCTTAGAACATTCTTAAGCTGCATTTAGCAAGCAACCTGGAAAGCGCTGATATACTGTGTACACATATTAGAGACATGACTGTATTTGCCTATTCCTTCCCAGTAGGTAACAACAGGCTGTTTTCATTGGATGATCTCCAGAAATGAAATCAGAGCACGGCATTGTGATTACTCAGCTCACAATGAATTCCCAGTTTCAGTAAGAATAAGTAACATTCTAATTTAGAGTTGATATTTGACACTGTATATGAGGGGAGGGGTCTACTTTCCATTTTCTCCTTAGACAACAGAGTAAACTGCAAAAATCCCTGCTAAAATGTATGATCTTTGGAGAATGCTAATTGACCTACTAAAGTTGGCTTATTTTATTTGGTGAAATTTGCTTATCACAGGCCTCTAGGTGCTCTACATAAACAATATAAACGAAAATAATGAATAGACCAAATACCTAAGTGACAATGGGGACCACATCAATAGCTGTCTGCCCAACAGAATACGGCTCAAAAGAAACCATATTATAGCATCTGATCATCTCAGAAGAGGGAACTTTCCCCCCTTCTGAGGTTTGTTTTATTTCCAAACACAGGGGGATTTGTTAGTTTGAGGCAGATCAGGTATATCCGCCCCTTGCAGACTGCAGAGCACAGCAGTTCTGGGGATATGAGCACACGCAGAATGGATGCCATCCTGTGGGTGTGGAAAGTGGATATACAGGGAAGGGCAGGCGATCCTGGGGAGAACAGCACACACTCCCACGCTGCCAGGGCAGTGGCTGGTCTGAGACTACAAACTGGGCAGAGCTCCCTCGGAATCTGGTGATTCCCAATAGACACACAGGACTGAGGACAGGCACACCAACAGCAGAGGTTCTCTCTGATTTTATGCACTTTCCAAAGCAGAGGATTTCTCTTGAGATAACCCGAACTGGTTTTTGTTGTTGTTGCTATTTCTGTGCACTAAGTCAGGAGAGATTTCCAAATAGGATGAAGTGAGCACATTGTCTTCTCATGGAAAGGCTCATCCAGCAGCAATGTTCTCTCTAGGTCAACCAAGTTAGAAAATAAACCACATATGTAGGAACACGGGCAGGATCTGAGGGTAAACCAGTCACCCTATGTGAGTCACAGTAACGCTTGAGGGATATAAACTATGAAACTGCAAATTTAATATTGAAATAACCAGACTAGACTTATGCTAGCTAGCTAACAAAACAAAGTTCAGCATCGCTTCATTCACCGGCAGCTCAGGGAGCTGCACTCCTCACTCTGACCTTGCCAGGTCCCTGAGACGTCACCTGAGCTGATGTCTCAGGTGGCTCCACAGCCCCCTTGTCCCATGAGAGCAGTTCTGAAACACCAGCTGCCCTGCCTGGTGTGAGGGACAGAGGACAGACCAGCCTCCACTTTGGAAAGCAGGATCTTGGGCAGGACCCAACAGGTGTGTCCCCGCTCACAGCACCCTTTGCCACGCAGTGCCCAAACTGGGACAGGGGACTGTCAGCTGTGACACGTCATTCACTCCATTCACAACTCCCAGAACTGTGCAACTCAAGTGTCTTAAGAAGCAAGTGCATCTGCTGATTCCCCAGTCAGTGAAAGCAAAGCAAACAATAATACCTGTTCTTCATAGATTTCATACCACTTCAGAGCAGGTACACGGAGTCAGAGACATTCCTCCTCTTCACAGACTTAAAAGTTTGGATGGGGAGAAGCCTCATTCAATCTCCTGCTAATACAATATGAAACACTCTTCACAGCTGTAATTTCCTGTAGCATCTAAAATGTTTCCTGTTAATATTTTCCATGTTGTTGCTGTTTTTATGAAAAAAAATCCCCTAAATATTAACATTTTCAGATGGCAGAGTGGAAAATGCTAATATAACTCTTAGAAACACAGCATACAAATCCAGAAATAGATCTAAAGGCAGATTTCTCAGCACTCCCTAAATTCTGGCACAGGGAACAGACCAAAACTCCAGTCCAACCTTCTGCTTTTCCTCAGCCAGTGTTCAGATGCTGTAATTTGACCTCGATTCTAGCCAGAAGACAAGCCTCATTTCTGTAGCATAACACAGATTGTGCACCTTTATTTTATCATTGTATCCATACTAATTCCTCTGTTCTCCCATTTCCATGGCAAATAATAATCCTACCTTGCTTATAATGCTTGGAGGAGAAAGCTTATGCTCTTTTTGTAGGAGGTAAATTACATTTACTAACTATAGTTACTCTGTGCTCTTGCTGTTGAAAGATTTTAGCTCAATGGGAGGTTTGAGAGACAGGGAACAATAAACACAATAAAGCTACAAAGTAGCCAAAAACTAAACTAAACAAAAAAAAAGCGCCCCAAGTTCTAGTCCTATACTGGCTCTTAGCTACTCTCAAAAATTCCATTTTAAAAGCTTTAATGAGTGTCCATATTGTGAGCACCTAAAGGACGAGGGATGTCCACAAAAGACCACCAGGGCTATGCCAGGAGTGTGCCTGGGCATTCACTGGGAGCTTTACTGCCCCAAGAAAACCAGAACACGCCTGACCCTTGTAGACAGCAGCAACAGATCCAGTAAACAACTTGTATTATTATTTTGCTGTTTCTTTGTCCGTGCTGCCTGGAGGGCAGAGCCAGCTTTGTAGGAGCATTAGCCTGGCTCCCCTGGCTGCCCAGCCTAATTACTCAGCGAAAACCAGTGGGCTGATGCCTCATCTGGTAACTGGAACTCAGCGACCGCCGGCCCCCACCAGTGAAACCGGGTGCATTTATGCCGGTCGAGCCCTGTCTGTCTGTCTGTCTGCCTGCCTGTCTCATCCCCTGGCACAGGGCTACAGGATTTATGCAGCGGCTCCTCTCCAGCTAAGCAAGAAAAATATCAAATTGGACATATTTGCAAGACTGTGCATTTAGTCGCTGAGTTGAATGCACAGATTAACATTTTTTCATGTACTTACCTAGTCTTGACCCAATTTTCAGTAATGACCTCTACAGCTGTGCCCATAATTTGGGTACTCACGGACCATGAATATTGGTAACCAAATGTCCTGTGTGTGCCCACAAACCTGGGAAAGATCTAACGTGGGATCAAGGTGTGCCTTCTGAGACTGTTCTTGTTCTAGCAGGCACTCGCTTATTCCAATGGAGAAAACAGTGAATTTTTTAAGATTATTGGTAACCACCACAGCAGAAAAGCAGACCAGACTGCAGATACAAATCTACCTCCAGTTTCAGAAAACCTTGCTGCAAGTTGCCCTAGTTTGTGGCTTATATAAACCTTTAAAAATTCTCACTCTTCCTGGACAACATTTGGGACACTGCTCAGTTTAATGTCACATTCAGCTTCTGAAGAACTTTTTAACATGTACCATTTCCGGTAAGAAACTTTTCTTCACTGAGAATACACACGTGATTTCAGTTTTGTCATAAATCTGCCTGAAAAACTTCTAGCCAGGCTTTTGTTAAAGAGAGAAAAGAATGCTCACCAGTGTGGTCACCTCGTGTCAGGAATACCGGGGCTGGCAAAGCCCTGCTCTAACAGGAGCGAGTCACGGCCCTCTGGCTCACTCTGAGTTGCACTGTCCTGTGGATACAGAGTCAATTAAATCACTGAGATGGTATGTGGGATACAAGTGACCCCCACAGTCCTCCTTGTAACAAGGGGCTCTTTATTTGCCCACCTTTTTTCCGTGGACAGCTGCAGGCGTTCCTGCCAGGATAACACACAGCAGACCACGGGGCCCATGGATATTTGTAGATCAGTCCTGTAGAGTGTGCCATTACTGGGTTTTTCAAATTTGGGATCACATACCCACACCTTGCCGATTGTACCTCTTCATATTTTGATTATTTAGATGCAAATCCATGGCACATTGCAAATTCCCCCTCTCTCAAAATGCAATCGATTTTGAAAGCATGTGACTGAAAGCCTGAGTTCTCAGTCTTTGCAAGTGTCCATGACATGAGAGACTTTAAGTGACTCTAAGCTATTTTCCTTGCTGTCAAGCTGCCAGATGATTTTCTTGCCATTAGCACATGCCTATACAGGCCAAACTAATGCTTCCCTTTTTGGACATATGTGAGGAAATAAATGTAATTACAAGCAAGATGTAATCACAATTGCTTTACTATTAAAGCTGCTGTACGCTCTCACGGTTTAGTTAACAATACATGCAGAAAAGTGGAATTGCTTGATGTTCTCAGAAAAAGGGAAAAGAGGGGGAAAAAGATAAATATGGCCTCTTTCATTTATATCTGTGAAAACACAACATTTAAATGCAGAATTTGACTTTCCAAATATCACACCAAAAACCTTTTAACAAAAACAGCAGGGAGAGAAAGCTCTTTAAACCATGATATTCCATGAAGGATTATGAAAATAGAGGTCATTGCAAGAAAGAGAATTGCAAATACAACTTGAAAAGCTTCTCACATTTGTAAATACATCGAGGAGAATTTATTCCTCTCTGGTTTTGCTACCAAAGGATATTTACAGGTTCCTAGGGAAAAAGGAAGAAAAAAAAATGACATCAAATTTGATATACTCTGTGTGGTGCAACATGCTGATGTGTAGTAGTAACACTCAACTGAGCTTCAAAGGAAATGAGTTTTCTAGGCTGGAGTTACACATTACAGGCCTGATCCTGACAACACACTGAGCATTTCCTGAGAGCTTTCGTGTGCCCTCAGCTCTCTCTGAATTCAGAGACAGCTTTTGATTTCTTTTGGTGCTGGATTATGATCAGGTGTAATGAGACACAAACTAGCACGCTTCAAAGCAGGAGCTGAAGCTCATCTTCTTACCAAGTCCATCACGCCAGGGCCCCCGTCCCTCGTTAGGGCTCCGGAGTGATGAAATAATAACAATTAGGATCCTAATAACAAAGTGAATCCTGGTTTGTCTGTTCAGACGGTCCCAGACTCCACACCATGACATATCTCCCACACCCAGCACAGGAAGAAAATTCATTTGTGCTACGTGCAGAGGTGCTTGGGCCTATTGCTGGCACACAAGTGGCTGAATACATTCCCCAGCCTGTGACTGACCGCTGTTATTAACAGGTTTCAGTGCCCTGGATCGCTGAGGTCTGTTTTTCAGCAAACCCCAAGTATCAACAGCCTTAAAATTACATCTCTTTAAGGTACAGGCTATCTTATTTCCAAGCAACTAAGCCCACTGCCATGTGCAGAGGACGTGCAGGCAGCCCCTTCAGACGCAAGCCATAGGAGGTGCTAATTTGTGACAGACGCAGGTTGTGTTCTCCTCCCACTGCTGACAGATGACTCCCACAAACTTCAGAAGTTCAGGTGGTATGTGCACTCTCAGATGACCAAGGCATAAAACTCCTACTCATTTGAACAAGATTATCTGAAACTTCAGATATTTCTAAACTTGCACGAAGAAAATAAACAGGAATAAAGTGACCATGCACTAGAACCACCCTTACCTGCCCAAACCTTTTGTGGATGGAAATACTGGAGAAGCTCTCTCTGAAGTCTGTGACGTGGTACAGGTGATTGTTATCCCCACTGAAACGAGTCCAAACCCTGCTCATCTCTGCAAAAGGCCACATGCAGGTCTGCCTTTGCTGCTCCAGCTATACAGTTTTGCTTGAACTTGGCAGGTACTTCCCAGCTGCAAGGTGAAACTGGTGACTGAAATCAATGGCAAAGCTCTCACAAGTTTTAGCAGAACTAGGATTTCACATTATGATTTCCTTCTGTACAAAAAAAAAAATCAAGCAGAGAGATGGAGCTCAACTTCTCACTGCCCAAACATCTGATACCAATAATACTCCTTTTACTCTGTCCAAAACTATATTTAAATTGCATTTCTGGCAGGTTTTGAGATGTGTGATATAGATCTCCTGCTATCACATCAGATGTAGTTTCCTTCAGAACTGTTGAACCAGATGTAAAATGTGAGAGATGTAAAAAGTAAAATAAAAACCCTGCTCAGAGTAAAGTGTTTCTGACATGTGGCTATTATATATGGGGTTTTAGATGTATATCTCCACTCCAGCCATTTAAGAAGGTACACAGTACCATAACTCTATTGGAGCTGATTAGTGCCAGCTACTTGTGATCAGTAGGAATTTAAAAACCAAGGGCTGCCAAACACTAACAATTTATAAACTGTATGCCAGCAATGTGCTGCAACCGAATATTCTGTAGTGCACTTAATTTCAAAGTAGAGCCATATTTAGAACATGGGGGGAGGGGGGGGAAAGAAGTTAATATATCATGCCAGTATTTGATTTTCAGCACTTAGAACTATACACATTCTGTTTCTTACTGACAAAGAGAACCAGAGGCACAGAGTGAAAGGAATTCTTGCGAGGTTGTCAAGCAGTTGCGCAGGCAACAGGTACAGCTGTAAAGTAATTCTCCCTTTTCAAGCATAAAATTGTCTCTTACAAATCTCAGTCACAAACGTGTGTAGGTACAGATTTGAGTTACAAATGAAGAGCAGTGAGTAAGTACTTTGGCAGCAAAGGTGAGTCAAAGCAGGGGCGACACTGAGGAAGAAACAGCTGCACTCCCAGCACATTAGCATCCTGATTGTATCCCACTCCCCACAGACTGAATGATCACTTGCATGACATTCAACACTATCTGAGGAGCAAAGGAATTTAACCAACTGCCTGCTCTTAAGAGAGAAGGGCAATGATTCTCCTGTCACTACTTTTATCTCTTTGTGACCCCTTTTTAGCTCAAGGAAATCACTCCTGATTTATTGTACTGAGAGGAGGGTTAGTCTGAGTATTTCATTGCAAGACCTCGAGTCCTCCATAAAGCAGGGCTTCCTGTCATCCAGGGACTCAGATTTGTCCCTCCCTGGTGACTATGTGGCTATTAACATCCCAAAGAAACTATGCTGCCTTCAGTTAGATACTACAGATTGGACCACTCCAAAAATTAATATAACTGTGCCCTGTGACCAAACCAAGATAAAAAGAAGTGGGGGGAAAAAGTTATAAAGCCAGTACATCCAATCATCAGGAATCGAAAAAAGCTTCTGAGAAAAAAAATCTGATGAGATGAAAATTCATCCTGATCCCAGGAGAAAGGGGATGGGTTTGTTGTACACAGCACCCCAATACCAGCTCAGCAATGCAGAGATGTGAGACTACTGGCACATGGGCACAAAAAGTCGAGTCTCCTTTAAAGCAAAGGAGGCTCCTTTTATCCTTCTTGCTCAGGAAAGATACCCAAGGGATCTATCCTTTTTTTTTTTTTTTTTAAGAATAAAAGTTTTCCAGAGCTTAGCAAGCCAAAAAGCCTCATCAAACTGAACTGAGTTAGGAATAGATCTAAGACAAATTCACCCATAATCCTTGTAGCTGGTCTCTATCTACCCAGCGTTTTCTTTAAGTGCCTAAATCCCTTTAAGTAAACACAATATACTGAAACTCTGTGCTTAGACGAGCTCCTTCACTTTTAGGAGTTCAAGGAAGCTAAAATGCAAATGAGATCTTTGACACCTTAGCTCCCTGATGCAAGGGGCACAGGAACCAAGTGAGGAGCCCCAGCATGACTGGAGAGCAAGGAATATGATAAGTCCTTGCTGACTTCTGGCAAGCACTGCTTGGATACTTTAATATCATGGTAATTAGTAATTGTTCAAATTGATGACATCCCAGTTAATGGAGCTATAAAAATTTACATGAGGCTCAAGGCTCAAAGGTATGCCTGTAAGGATGGAGTGTGGGGATTTGGGTAAGGGGATTTAGAGTGGCCTCCATGCTTTATACAAGTATAAATTGGGCCATTGTGATAAAGGTCTGACAACGCTCAGGGAATGATTTTTACCAACAGTCAGGAATTTTTCGCACTGTCACTGGCAGGGCAACTTCAAAACTCTCTCCACTGTCTACGGCACATGGGATGACAGAATATTCTGCTCCATAAGGATCATCAAGTACAACTCCTGGCCCTGCACAGGGCACCCCAAAAATTCCACCATGCACCCAAGAGCATTGTCCAAATGCTTCTTGAGCTCTGCCAGGCTTGGTGCCGTGACCACTGCCTGACCACCCTAACAAGCCAACATCCCAACATTCCCACACAGCTAACATGGGAATCCACGAAAACACGTTTGGAGCACCCCACCCCGGAACAGCCAGTGTGCTGAGAGCCCAGCAGCACCTGTGGTTATTCAGAGCCGGACTGTTGCACATTCTTTGGAGAGCACACCTCATCCTTTGTGCTCAGGAGGAGTCGTGATACACCCCTGGTTTAGTTTACCCAAAGGGCCTCAGCAGAAGTCGTGGAGTTAGATCCCTGTGATGACAAATGCTGAGGTTTCTCAAGAGGTATTTTAATTTGGGATCCTGCTCTGAATTACCACACCCCAGTCCTGCAAACATAATCTGAGATATGGCAAGTATTTGGAAACATATGGAAATCCAGATGTTCTCTCATATAGTACTGGAACACATCACTACAGACTCTGCTCAAGAGATGCCTGTTATGATCTTACACTTTTATTTTTAGAGAAATGCTATTAAAAAAAAAAAAAAAAAGGAGAAATTGATCCTAATGGTAAGTGACATTTTAGTTCAGTCACAATTACAATCAACCAGACTTACTCTTCGCATTAGTAGCAGGATATGGTCCTTAAGTTCATACAGGGTTAAGTTTGTCATCCTCAGAGATTTCTTAATGACCCTTGTTATCTAACCCCCAACTCGAAATGGTGGCTGTGTATTATGTTTTCAATGCACATCCTCAGACATATTAGGACACGAAGTGAACCTGACAGGGAGAAGAATATTTCCTTTCTCCTCTGAAATGCCCCAGGAGGGTTTTCTGCAGGTGACCTCCTCAGACCTTGGCTCTACATTAGAGTTATTGTCCTGAGAGAAGATTCAGTTAAAACACACAATTCATTTCATATAGTGCTCTTGAGTTTATTCTTGATGGCAGCTAACTTGTAAAATTTTATTATGGATTCTTCTTTGGTTTGCTTGATGGAAAACAATTATTCTATCATCAGGTCTAAATGATATACCTTGCCGGACTACACAATTTTCTTTCCATTACCATTTTCAGATAAAATGTCAATTTCTGCCTAAAAAAGAACTTCAAAACATCTTTCCTAACATATTATCAATATGTTAATTTAGATTTAATACCTGTGTTCAAACAGGTCTGGTATTTTAAAACAAGACATGGCTTCTGAATACAACTTGTTGATTATAATAATGATGATGATGATGTAGCAGTGTGCTGGTGTCTCTAACTAATTGTTGCAGACAATACACAAGTGCTTGGTAAAAGTTCCTCTGTGCCTGAACTGCTCACACTATCACCAGTCCTGCCCTAGGAAGTGAAGCTGCAGCACAGAAAAATATGCAACTCCTGCCCAAATAAACAGGCTATCTCTGAGAAGCAGCTGTGTCTCCACAGCCCTGCACAGCCAGCAGCTCAGCCCCAGCAGCAGCAGGGACCCGTCAGTGCAGCAGTGCCCTGCTTTTCCAGCTCTGCTTCCAGGGCTGGCCTGTCCACAAGTAACTCAGGTATCTCTGCACTTCATTTCTGAGGGCAGGTGTGCCCCACACGGCTCAGAGGGCTTGAGAAGGGCTTTGCTGCCACCTAGAACCAGGACTACTAAATCCCAGCTGAGAAGAGCAGCTGTAAGGCTGTTCAGGTGGGGACCTTCTTAGTCAGTGGAATTTTATCCACAGGAGCCTTGGCATTTACTTAGGGGAAAGTGTCATGACAGCAGAGCTAAGCTCATACAATTCATTTACAAGCATGTTTTGAGATGACTGTGGAGCGAAACACATGACCTTGAAATACATTGCTCTACAAGGACTTTGGCAGGGAGCTATTCTTATGCTAGAATAAAATGTTCAGTGCTTTGACCCCACCCTGGTTTCGTGTCATTGCCCTTACAACTCTTTCAGAGTAACACCAGCCAAGGCAAGAGCCTAAAACCAACTTCTCCCTCTTGCCTAAGCCTTTATGCTCTCTAAGAGAAGTAAAAGTGGATAATGAATGTATCTGAAACCTCTTAAAACTTCACCAGGATTAGAGAAAAGAACCCACCCATCTACAAACTGCAGCAGGTGCAGTGCCTTTTGATCAAAGGTGTTCTCAGGAATGGGTAAGTTTAAGTTGGATGGGCCTATTTCCTGGAAAAACAGAGCATTTCAGGCACTATGTGCCCTCTCTTATTTACAGACACATCCACTGGATGTCTGATACAGATTCAAAAACAATCAAAAATTCCCACTGATTTCACCAGGCTTCAGGTAAGATGGTCTGTGCTAACAGGAGTTTAAGCCCAAAATATTTCTATCAATCTTCTTTTAAATCCCCAGGCAACACACGTTTTTGCTCAGGATGAGGTTCACCCCTTATCCCACAAATTTTCAGTTCCCAAGTTGCTGTTTCTTGTTGAACTTTCTCTTGCAAAACACTCTTCTGAAAATTCAGATACTTACTCAGCCATTATTCATATATTTGCTATATATCAAGTGAAAAATCCAAGCCACTGGAAATATTATGCAGTTTCTTCAGTGCACGGTACAGTCAGATTGCTCTGATGAGATGGCAGATGCAACCTAGGAAATTAAAGTAAGGCCAGCACTGTGGATTTGTATTTTGAATCTGGCTGAAAGCACAAGGAACATTTAAAGCAGCTTTGTACAAAGCCCATTCCCAGGGATGAATCTTAGTTTTGTAGCAAGTATCGTGGTGGGGTAAAACCTGTTGAAAAAGCCCAAGTCTCCTGGAGGAAAATGTCCAGAACGTGATTTTATTTAAGGTTCATTACCATGGAAATCATTCAGTGGGTTTTTTTCATGCTTGCATGTACCCTTGAACATCAATTTGGAGGCATGCAGAATTATATGATTCCATGGAAATTAACATGGTAATGAATAGTAACATGACAATTAATAATACACTTAAATGTGTGTCATGCAGTTGAGTGAGCCAAGAATGAACCAAATGTATTGTACCAACTAACCCCCCACAGTTACAAGACAGAAATGAACAGCATTTTGTAATTATGCACAGTGACATATTTTCTCATATCTACTGCCAAAAAAAATATCACTTTTTGGAATTAAAAGAGAGAGCAGCAAATAGAAACAGCTATGTCATCAGTAATTGCAAACACGTTTTCAGCTCCAGCTTCTGATAACTATCCAAAGGCGTTCTTTTAATTGGTAAAATTGACAACTATCCAAAAATAAAGGAGTCTTTAAGGGCCATGTTCACTCCGAACAAGTCAGATAAAGAAATCAGAGTACCTAGAAAGTTTTGCAAGGAGATGGGAATGGGCAAATAAGCAGCACAACTGAAAAGTAAATGGTGCTGCTTGTAAAGGGGCTTTTTAGGTATTACAAGGCTCTATTAACTTCGCCCCATGGGGTCTGATCAAGATGTCCATGAGAGATGGACAACAGATTGACTTACAGTATTTAAAATATAGCCACCTTTCACAGGAACACTAAGAGGATTGCTTAGGACAAGTCTGCTTAAGACAGGAGCTCTCTAGCATGAGATAAAACAACTTCGCAAAATGCAAAATGACTTTCCAGCTGATACGGAGTCAGAGAACTCGGTCCCAGAGCTTTACAACTAAAAGATGCTTTTGTAGGGCATTATTCTCAGATGCAGGTGAGACCTCAGTCCAAGATGTCCCTCAGTGGTAGTGGGAGAAGCTGATGAGCCCACATACCCACTGTAAAATGGCTCGTGTGAACAAGGTGTATAAAATGATCCAAAAGCAGGCAAAGAGACTCTGCCAGGTCTCCTCTGCAGCCAAAAAGATGTTTCATCAGCCTGATCATGTTTGAACATTAATCCTTACTTAACAAGGATTATTGTTTGATAACATCACCGGCAAGCAGGAAAGTAAGGTCCCTACTCTGAACTTTCTTATCTAAAGAAATTTTGTCTTTCAAGTATCACACTGTAGCCCTGTTAAACAACGAAGTCAGAAGCCTACAGACTCTGTTTCTCATGAACTGAACAGGAATTAGGATACTGAAAGCATCTACTATTCTGCGTCTAGGGAATCCAGAATACCAAAATATCTGCAGGTCACAGATGGCATACAAGTAATGAAAAACATTTCCAGTGGGAAGAGCCTTAGTGCTGGTCTAACCAGGTGACCTCTCAGCAAGTGAAAAGTCTCTTTATTCACCTGGCTGAACAAACAGGTACTAAAATGTACCTATATGAACTACAAATCTCTGTTCTCTCCCCACACGGCGTATTCCATACATCCCATATCAATATTTTGCCATTTTCTACTGATGGCTGTGGGAGAAGCGAGTTGCAAGTTCCCTTGAAATCAGCATGTTTCCCTATGATTAGCTGTCTCCTGTCCATTTGTAGTGTTTAAGTGACTGAAAATGCTGTATTCAAAGAATAATTAATAAAGCTTGCTGGGGCCCAAGAGTTTCCACGGACATAGCTTTGTGTACATCATAAACTATGTGTAAATATGTACTTGGACAGTTGTTGAAAACATGTCTAATTTTTCCCAAACACCACAGCTCTTTCCAAACAGTTTGATGGCATAATGCACATTTAAAGATTTTTTTAAGTCTGTTTTATTTATAGTTATTTACTCAGTAAAGTACATCAAGCCTTCAAAATCTTTGTGGGCCACGGGTGAACTAAGTAGGCATTCAACCATTGTTCTAAAAACATGTGCCATTTACACAGTTGCTCAATCTGTAGAAGATACAACAATTACAACCTGCACTTGGAAAAAATAAGACTTGAATATTACCTGGGGAGTCTTACTATGATACTTCTACATCCACAGGGTACAGTTCTGCTTCTAGGATGCCAGTGGAAATCCAAAACATGTCCATTAAACCAATGATCTTCTGCTCTTCTTTTCTTCTTGATAAGTAGCAAGATAATTCAACTCTTTCTGAAACACATGGAAAGTTACAGAGGAGGCAGTGCCCACTGTTAGTAAGATTTCCACTAAGTCAGGTTAAAATACAGTAGGAACCAACATTTAGTGATGTTCCTCTCTACTTCAGCTGGCCTCTTCCATGTAAAACTTACACTAAAATCTCTTTTTTGAAGTATTATAACATGCTCAAATCAAACATGGTAATACAGGTTGGGAAAGAAAGACTCCAACGAGTAATACACTACAAGTTCTTCAAGCCTGAATTATTTTAAGACATACTTCCCACGGAATAGGTCAGTCACTCAAACCTGGTTTCCATTTCAGTGCTGTCACTACTCTGTTCGTGGTATCCTGGTCATCTCTAAACAACACACCTCAGTTTTCTCCCTCTGCAAAGTCCTTTGCAATTTGTTTTGAGACACAGGGGTGTGAAGAGTTCTCCTAACACCTAAAAATGGTTACAACTGGTTTTGGTGTCACTGTTGTTGAGCAGAGTTTCTTTAAATGCTCAAGCTACTCTTCTGTCTTGTGTAGAAACTACTACAATAGTATCTCAGATACTATTGCATCACCAACAAAACTGGAAAATACTCAGAGCACTTAAGAGATTTGCAGAGACTCAGACCTAGGAGTGTAAAGTGCATCAAACGATTCACCACAGGCCTATCTATATATCACAGATATCAAATTCAATTTTAAATGCAAGAAGGGGGGGGGAGAAACAAGAGAGATATGAAATTCATATACTGTGATTAAATGGAAAACACATGCAAACCGTAGCAAAAAAAAAAATAATAGAAACAGGAATCGCGTGTGTTGCATCTGTCTGTTATTACGGTAGGAGTGGCAATGATTAGTAGAAACAGGGTTGCAAAATTATTTCTTATATAATATCACTTCCTGTGACCACAGGGTAAGCGTGATAAAGACAATTCACCCTTAGGCAAGAGCAAAGGCAGAAAGCAGAGTCCTTTCTGCTGGGAAAGAGGAGCACTGGGTTGCGCAGAAGCCTTGGCAGCCAAAGGAGGTGCCGACTTCTCACCCTTTGAAGGTACCAGCAACCAGTCTTGGAGCTGGCACACCTATTTGAGAGGAAGATAGCACTGCCAGAGACCTACTGCCTAGATATCCTAGTCAACGAGGATCTGCTTCAGAATCATTCTGCACGAGGGAAGAATTGTAACAACGCTCTAAAATGTTGAGTTTGTGGACAGTATTATGCAAATTCAATGGTGTATAAACGTGAACTTTTACATAGACACTTAGACTGGGAACTTGTAATTACGCACACACATGGACGGCCTCACTCCCAGGGAGAATATTCCCATGCTCAGCATCACTCAAGAGTGTTGTGCCATGTCTTATTTGTGTATCAAATGTAAAACAGCTCCGTTAACATGCAGACCTGGGTGTCTCTGGGGTCCTAGTACGTACATGGCTGAAGAGGCAGCAGTCAGCCAATGTATGGAATGGTGATGGGCTGTGCTTTTGCTCTGAGAGTTTAACCCTGAGGTCTTCTAGAAGCAAAACTTAACACATTGCCTAAGACCACAAGATAAAGCGGTGGCAAGCTTGAGCTGGCAATCTGGGTGGAGGATCTCCCCCCTCCGCCCAAGCCTGACTCACTGCAGCTCCCTGCAGCTGAAATATGAAGGGGCAAGATCTTTGATGAAGGTTGATGCAAGCAATCGGTTTGGCTGCCTTTTGGAAGTGCTGAAACAGGTGACCTTACTGGGGACATCCGAGGTTTGCAGCACTGAAGTTTCACTTTGGGTCTCCTGTCCACCAGAAACCAGGGTGAGCTGCAGTAGATTTCCCTGATGCTCTCTGTGCAGCTTCATTGACCCCCAGACATGCAAGGGAGAGAGAGTTAAACTGGCTTTAAACATCTCTGCTTCCTCCTGATTCCATCAGGAGCTGCATCACTCGGGTACATCACTACAGTGCCCAGCTAAGGCACACATGTCCAGTCCTTACACAAATGCTGCTTTGAGCTCTGCTGCATTAACATTACATAAACACCCCTGGATTCTTTATGCACTGTGCTGGGCTTGGAAAAGGTGGGGGGAAGAAGGTATTTTCTGCAAACAGAATTTTTCATAAGAGGCACGGTCACCTTTTGCTATTACAAATACAAGAGCAATAACAATATATACAGGCCCGAGCAATAATGGAGATTCTGGCAGATATTTTTTCCCTGTCATAAGCACACTGGGCCTAAGGCAAGGTTTTCCTCTACTTAATAAAGAAAATGGAAAGGTAGGGAGAAAACTAAAATTAAAAAAAAAAAAAAAACAACAAACCTGCATTGCCTCTCAAATTACACAACCTGCTAAATATTTAGGGCATTCTTTCCCACAAACATTTCAAATGGACGAGAAAGAGGTTTGTCTTCTTGACAGTTCACATCCTCTTGTGGGCCAGACTCATTCCTCTGGAAGTTCAGTGAAGTCAATGGCACAGCAGCAGGGATGACAGATGAAGCTCAAGATCCCCATTTTAGTAGTACCTATCTACCATTCACACAAATCAGCTCAGGATTAAGATGCAAGTGAAGACACTAAAGGTGAAGGTTGATGAGACGACTGGAACAGCATAAATAGTCTAAAATCTGTGGCAAACGTGTGTGTTTAATTCCACCCTCAGTCTCTTGGCTAGAAAGGAAGGGCTTGAATGATGTAACAATAAGTTTTATAGTATCTGCTTAGAGTGACATGTATTCTTGCTGTTTGTGATGGGGTTTTTTCCCTCAATTGTAGTGAATTGCCATCCCATGCTCTCATTGTATGGCTGGTTATCTTCCCTGTAAAGAACAAACCGACAAGTGCTTACAGTTGACTAGTGAAAGGTCACTCTGCAAAGAGCTCCTACGTTTGCAAATCATCAGTCCAAAACACTCCAAACTTCTTTCAAAACACCACCAAAACTTCCCTGGCCTTTTAAACTGGAAAAAGAAAACCTGATTGCAATAACAGGCCCCAACCAATCTGAGTTTATTAGCAACTGAATTAGAAGTCGACCTCAAGTCCAAATGAAAATCAGTGAACAGTCGTTAGATCAAGTAAAAATGAAAGTGAAGAAGACCAAGAGCCATAGCTGTAATCATCCATCCAAAATTAAGTTACCAGCTACGAAGCAAATAACTGCTGTGTTAAAAGCTTTTTCACGTTAGGCCACTTGTTCTTCACAATAATTAAAATACCACACTTTAATAGAAGAGTTTCATTTATATTCTGATAGTCAAGCTGGCACTTAACTTGATTTGGGGCTGTTCTCAATTAGAACTGTTTATGGTCTCCAAAATCCTTTCTTGGATGCTTCTGAGGTTCTGCACCAGAAAGAGGAGGGGAAAACTGGCAAATCATAATAGAGATGTGAGAACTGCAGTGGGGAAAAAAAAAGTAACCCTCTCCCAGAATCTGGATTCTGAACTAAACCAAAGCCAAGCTGCAATGAAATGTAAAACTTTGGCCAAATTCCTAAATTCTAGTATCATGATTTTCATTTACAATACTTACTTTGCAGCCCATATTGATTTCACATTGGGCAAGCCACTATTTTTAAGACAAATTTTCCATTTGCGAGGTTTTCATCTGCCATTTCCCAGCCCCAGCTCCCACGGTGAACTTCCCACACCCGACCCAGTTTGAGCTGGATCCCCAAGTCACACAGCTGCCCTTTGACAACCCCATCTCCACTGACAGTGAGGATGAGCACGTCCCATGTCACCCTGGCCTCCCATCACCCACTTTGTGTCTGGAGGCCACCTCAGTGCCTAACAGGGTGCTGAGGCACAGCAGTGTGCAGCACACGCCCTCTGATATCACCCTCCTGACTGCTTTGCAACAGGGAGAAGATGAGGACATGACAAAGAAGCAGCTACTGTTCTTCCTCACTTCAAAGGACAACACCACGGCACTAATAATCCCTCACACTTAGTAGCAGCCAGCTTTATAAACAGTAATTAAAGATGCCTTCTGGTGTACCTGCGATGGAAACACGATTTTTGTTCTCCACAAGGACCACACTTTCTTTAGTGGCTTCTGATTAAAGGATCCGACCTTGAGCACAAAAGGCTTAATTTTCAGGGGTACAAGCAACTACAGGTCATATTGTATAACCTTCTAGGCATGCCTAATAGCAGCTAAAAGTTAAAATCTGGTATTTTCAGCAGAAAGCCTCACAGTTCTTCATTTCAGACACTTTCTGTAAACTGCTAATCAGTAATTTTGAAAGAGGGGCAGGATTCACACACCAAAGATTGTGAAATCTGTTTAATCATTTTTGCAAATACATAATAAAAAAAAAATCCCTTGCTTATTGCCCTGACATTGCATTGAGATGAATTAAAGCAGCATTCTGAGATTCACTACATTGACTTTCATTGGCTCATGCTTCTCCTTTTATTTCTAATCTTCAAACTGGCCAAGGCTTTTACCACTCACCATTGCTCCAAAAATTAAGCCTTCTCCAAGCACTAGCTGGAAGTGAAAACTGGTGACAGCTAAAGCCCTGCCCACTCAGAAAACCCAGTGCAACCTGGGTGAGCCCAGAGACGCCAAGTCACTGCTCTGTCTAATTACAAACCCGAGGCAGATTAACCTTTGATGACTAAATTAATCTTCTAAATAAAATGAATATGCATCAGCCTGCAAATTAGGATTAAATGCTTAGCAGAATCTTTATGTGATCAAGCAGGTTTTGTGGTGCAGATGTTAACCATTAACATGAAGCAATAAAATCATTCTTTTTTCTTATAATAACACCTAACAATTCCAAAGCCACCTTTCATCTGAGAATCTCAAAGGGTTTCATAAACATAATTAATTAACCCTCTCAGAGCATCTGAGACAAGAGCATAATAATATCCCCATCCAACAGCTGAAGAAACAAGAGGCACAGCCACGTCCCGGATCGCGTGCCTCGGACTGCGGGTAAGGTGGATGTTAAATGCTTTGAAGAGAAAGAAAAGAGCAGGTTTACGCTGCCTTCAGCCCTTCTCTCATGCAGACTGGCAGGGTGGCTTCTCCATGGGGCTGAACTGTCACCACACACGCACATCCCTCTCCCAGAAAGGCTCGAGGAGGTTCTGCAGACACCAAAACACGGGAGAGGCGGAACTGCTTCACCCGGCGCTGCAGCAGCACATCCACCTGTACCAGCACGGCTTTCACTGCGAAAAGCAATGGGACTTGTCTCACTAGAAACCAAATGAAAACAAACATCACACTTCCTAACATACTACAAAATCCTGAAATAAGCCATTACAGCAATGGGGGTGAATCTTTCCTAGAGAAAAAAAACTGTTTCTTGATTTTTTTGGGGCACTGGGAAACTACCAGTCCCTTAAAGAATCTGTTCCTTGCACATACAGTTATGACAATTTGGTCACAAGCAGACTCTGATGGTGGCAATCCTGCTTTTTTTTTATTGACTGCTGGTGGAACAGCTGCCCCTGCAATGTGATTCCTATATCTACACAGAATAAAATGCTTGCATGGAATGTTACCACCTCCATCTGCATCCTGCCACTGACTTGGGAAGAGATGTGGCCATGGTTCTTCCAGGCTTTCCCAGAAGACCAAATGGTTTAAGGGAAGCAAGAAAACCTTCTGCTGAGGTCCTCTTCCTGTGCTCCTTCTTGCAGTGGGATATTCATTTCCAAGTGGTTTACAGTAAGGAATTTGGACAAATGAATTGTGACTTTTCAGCCTTGCTACCCTGATTTTAATTTCATTAGTTTCAAACATTATTCATTTCGTTATTATCAAATTGTAAAATTAAGTCTTAATTTGATCTAGCTGAATCAAAAATAATGTAACAGTATTGCTGAGCTATGGACAGGCATGTGAGAATTCACGTTCTTGGTGATCCAATTTGTTGGCACTTTTTGTTGTCCAGTCATAGCAGCTTCTCCCAGTGTGTAAGTTTTCCTTTTATGTAAACTAATCTGTTGGTGTACAATGTCTGTTGCTGCAAACGTAATTTTATTTGTTCAGAAGGGTAACTGGATAAGTTCTTAAGGTCAGTTTAAATTTCTTGGCTAAGAATAGGAATCTTAAACTATAAATTAACCAATACTTTAGACTATTGACATCACACATATGATTTTTGGCATATAAGTGACTTCCACAGTACTGGAGGTTAGACATTTAAAAGCATTTCTTGTTTTCGTACAATGGCTTCTAAAATCCGTGGAAAAATTCCAAGGACTTTATTAAGCTTTGGATTGGGCACATTATTACTATGAATGTAATTCTTGATACCTCTCCTAACGCCTAGGCCATGTGAGAAACTTAGGAAAAGCAATTAACATTCCTCCATCGACTTTTGTATTTACATTTGAAATTTACCATTTAAGACTTTAATTCTCCATAAAACTGCTTAAATATACATAACTTCAGTGTTATTTAAATGTTTTATGATCTTCCTGAAATGATCCGCTAATTAAAATCACTTACTTAATTTAGCACCTTAAATTTACCTTCTTGTATTTGAACTGAGTTGGATTTAATGTGCAGGTTTTGTTCATTTTCTTTCGGAGAAAATCTTAATTTGGAAGGAAAATTATGATTATATGGAAGGGAGGAGGATGTCTTGAAGGCTGAAACCTTTAACTAGTGGTAATCATTAGCTACCATGTATGACATGATGTATATAATTAAGAAATAAATTTATTACAGAAGCTTGGAATTATCAATTAAAAAGTAGTCAGTGCAGTCCCACAAGGCCTGATATGATTACCTGTGTTATCTGGGCTGTCACTTCCAATGCTGGTTCGGGTCTCAAAGACCTCGGAGGGGCGCTCCGTGTGTCGAGTTAAATAAGTGAGACAACCTTAGTGGAAAAATGCAATGGTACAAGGGGGGTGCAAACACAACTGTTCTAGAGGAGAATGAAGATATCAGCTTCAACCTGAACGTTATTGGCAAACTGTTCTTCCTTCCTGCTGTACTTCCAAATGGACTGACAGGGCCACTCCATTTGTGGCTGTTCCCCAGGACACCTGGTGGATTAGGGAATGCTGAACCTCGGGGGCATTAAAGGACACACCAGCCTGTTACATTTTTTTTTTTTTTCTTACTTATTACCTCTGCAGACTTTGGTTTTTCCTTCTTCAGTTTCCTCAAGTTTAAGGCCAGAAGAGACAGTTAAATTATCTAGTCTGACCTCGTATATATGCCAGGCCACTAGGCTAAACTCACTGACCTCCTTTTCTCTAAGCTCCCTGTCATAACACTGATCCACAAATGGGACTCAATTATGAGGCAGTAAATCAGTGTAAAAATAACAAACAGCTCCTCCCACCTGCCTTTCTCTCCAAAATCTCAAACTCCAGCAAAATTCTGCTGCTCACTCTGAAACAGAATGAAAAATTTGGCATTCTCTGATGAATTAGATTTTGTTTCTTGTGTTTCAGAGTGTCTCACATCTCTATTGCTCTGGGCTCTAGTTTGGACTAAAAATAAAATTAATAGAAACTGTCACCTCATCATATTTTTTACCTGATTGGTGTAGATGGATCTTAAATACTTTATATTCCGCTATGGAGGTTGAGTACACCTATTTATGAATTCACATACAAAAACCGAATGAAGTTAAAACACAAGTTTTTCATCCGCAGACTCAGTATAAAAACCTAATTTTTTCTAGCACTATATAACTTCTTCAAACCAATATACATCAAGAAGCCTAACACACTGTTCACAACTCCAGCACCTGCCTACATAGTAAAACTTTTGACATTTACCAGAAACAGAGAAAAAGAAAATAACAGTCCAAAACTCATGATAATGTTTTTCAGGATGTGATTTGAAGACTGTCTCTTGGCTCCACAATAAAGACTACTGGAGACACAAGAAGCCTGACAGACAGTGATTGTCTCCTCTTTCAAAACTCTGCTGACAGCATCAACTGTTGTTCACTTTGGTATCAGGGGGTGTCAGGAGGAGTGAAACACTGCTTACCTTGTGCGTCATGCAAAATTTAGCACCTCTGTCTTCCCCTGGATTTGCCCCACGAGCGTTCCAAAACCTGCACAACAAAACCACATGAAACTCAGATGATTTCAGATCACGTTACAAAGTCAAAACACAGAACAGACTCACAGAAAACATTTGCTAAGGTTCACCAACCTGTTGAGTGAACCTGGGCCTGGTTCCAAGCAAATCTGGATTGATTAATGTTTTCTTTAAATCAACAGCACCTGATGTTCTTTGCTACTGATGTGAATCTCAGCTTTTCCTTTTCTCTTTGGGATTTTGGACGGGTGTAAGCACACAGCTGAAAACAGCACATGGAGTGCACATCCATCTATGTATAACTGAAGAACATTTTATCACTGTTTCTGCAACACAATAAAATATTGCAAAGCCTGCATCCCATCAGCCTTGTCAGTATTTTGCACTATTATCAGCTTTTTGGGGAGGGCTCAGAGTAGGGTTTTTTCAAACTTTTCATCTATTTAAGAACATGGCAGTAAATGAGCTCTTCCTATATTTTAAATATGGGACCAGATCAAGATATACTCAGCTCTACAAGGACTGGACCCCCTGAAATCAATGGAACCACTTATAGATTAATATACAATTGTAGATTAATATACATTGTAGATTAATACAATTGTAGATTAATATACAATTATAGATTAATATACATTGCGATTGAAATCTACTGTAAATAAGCTTTGGAAACTATATTCCAACTATAGTGGTGCTCAGTGGTTTGTCATATTCCAGAACTTGCTAAATAAAAATAAATGAAATAAAGTGGGAGACAGTGATACTCTGATTTCTGTTTGCACTGACTGTACATTTGTTGGAGGTGTCTGAGCAATCAGGACACTACATAAATACCCTGCCATGCCTGTGGGATCTCATGCTAACTTATAATCCATCACTGAAGACAGCAGCAGCTCTAGAAGACATGCTAAAGCACTTCTGAGGTTGAATGTAATTCATTGTTACACTCTCTGGTTGCAGGTTTATTTCCTCTCACAGGAAGAAGTGGCTACACCTGGAGCAGTTGAATGCTGGAAATTTCACTTAAAATTTGCATCATATTAAACAATTACTGAGCAAAGGCCCTGTAAATTTATCATTTGGTTTATCTTCTTTTTACACAAATTCTTTGTCAACAACCTTTACATTCAGGAGCTCTGCCTTGACATACAGTTTGTCTGTACCTATACCTTTACTTGGAAACTGCACAAGTTTTCAGGATTGAGACACATAAAACCATCCAGATAAAAGAGGAACCTGTCCCACCATGTCCTCTCTACACGCAGATAAGTATGTATTTTGTGTGCATTAAAAAAAAAACAAAAACTGTTTATCACATAGTTGTGCTATTCATTTTGCTAATTTCTGACTCCTAGTTTCAGAAAAACAAAAAGCTGAGGAAAATGTTAATGAGCTGCCAAAGTTTCTGCTGGAATAGAAAAGGAACGGGAATATTGTAAAACAGACTGTTCCCTCAATTTCTTCTGGCCAATCTGTAGTCCCAGGAGACCTGCACAAACTTTGAACAAGCACAGAGGCCTGGCAGCGCTGACACGAGCTGAACTCCTCTCGCCTTGTGAAATTCAACCACTGCAACTTCATAGGCAGCTTTGGCAAAATAAAGAGAAGATCAACCCAAAAGAAAGAGAGATTTAAAACCGACTGGATTCTTAAGGAGAAGTTTTGTCATCAACTGAAAAAGCCTCCCAGTGTTTCAGCAGGGAACTTTCTAGCAGCCTAATCTTTCACTTACATGTTTGCATTGCTGGAGTCTTTCCCCACTGTCCTGGGTTCCTGCTTTTCCTTTTACTACTGATTTAGATGTCGGTGTCCACTAATCATCTAAAAAAAAAAAAAGGCATCTTTAATGTTCAGGCTGTAAATATGCCACTGAGTCCCAAGAGCCTAACATACGTCAAAGGCACGAAATGATGGCCATGAAAGGGAACTCTACATCTGTGTTTGCTTAGCAGAAGAACTGCAAGGCTGACCTGTGGACTGATGTGGCTGTTTAATATGGTCTCTGCAAACCGTTCAATAACATCAGAACTGCTGGTTAATCCTCTTACCAGTACCACTGACATTATTTCATGTTCCACTAATTCCAAGCCATCTGCAAAAACACTTGCCTCTCTCTGGCAAGTCAATAGAGAGTGGCAGAATTTTTTAAAAGGCTGCAGCTCTAAACTTCCATGTATAATTTCAGAACGAGGTTATTATTTTTTTAAGGGAATATTTTTGCATAATCTTATAGACTGAGTCTCACCTCACTTTACTTGTGCAAGTCAGGAGTAAAGGTAATGCAAATGTAAGGGAAGGGCGGAATTTTGAAATGGAATATTCTGAAACAAACTATTCGGCATTTGGAAGAATAAAAAAATATATTTAAAATAAAAAAAGAAAAAGTGGGATTTGAAAAATTTCAGAGGTATCCATATTTTTACCTTGTAACTTGACCAGTTTTTGCAATGTTTTCCCTTTTATCTGGATTTCCTATGCAGAGTTTGCGGCAATCATAAAAATGGACACAATCAGGTTTTTCACACGGTGATTCCCAAATCAGTGTTCAACTTTACCAAACCCACTTAAAATTACTGGAAAAAGAAAGAAGAAAATGATTGGTTAATAAAAACAATCTCTCTTAATGATTTTCCCATGTATTTCCAAAGAGGCACAAAGAGTGCTAGACCGTGAAGGGGAAGGATTAAAGGGAGTGAAAACTTCCTGACTTTGGAAGAAACCAATGTTTCTGAAGCTGTCCAATCATTCTTACCTCTCTTTGCAACCTTTAGGGAGTCACAATCCATCCAGAAGAATCAATTATTGAATGTAACAGTAAGAGCCTTGTGTCACCATTCCTGTCATGTCACTGTCTTCTGTCGGAGAGCACCGCGGGTCTGAAACCAAAGCAGACACATGATGTGAACAAACTGCTAAAAAAGCAAAGTATTTCCAAATCTGGGAGACTGGTTAACACCAGTGCCCTGCTCAGAGTATTACACACCACAGAAAGTGGTCGAGGAAAGAATGTTTCTATATACAATAAGCTCAGGCTCCCACTATCACTTAATCCCTCTTCCATCTGTGCCAAATTCCAGCTGCAGTCCGTACTCGCCTCCAAAGAACCAGAGCTAATAGCAAAGCAACAGTCCTATCTACTGGCTACTTCGCCAGCATTTCACAACAGATATCACATGATTAGGTGTTAAGTGGGACTATTTGCACTTTTGCTTATGGCACATATAATTATGTAATTCTCTATAATGCCAAAATGACTGTTTAAGCAGCAGCTGCGCAAATCAGAGATACTGGCTGGACAGCACAGAAAACACAAACTTAAACAAAACCAGCACAGTAAAAAATGCACACAAACACATACATCTATATGTATTTATATACCTTCAGGGCTATTGAATGTGGAACAAAAAGTTCATGTCACTGGAACCATTGACAAGCAGGGCTCTGCCTCTCCTCGTGCCTAGGAAGGTTTTGCCAGTGAGAGGCTGAGCCCTTACGACAAACTCTGGTTTGACAGAACCGTAAAACACAGTGGATGAAACCCTTGGAGCTCCTGCTCTCATCCATCAGCTGTTGCTGGTGTCTGTCACAGAGCAGGCTGGCACTAGATGGCTCTGTCAGTGTTTTAGGGGAGGTGGCCTCACACATATCTGTGCACTGAGTTTGACAGTGCTCTAAAGTCTGTCTGCAAAGAACCTTGAGGGAGAGGTGGGTGTAGACGAACCATACACAGCCCCCCTTTGTACAGTTTCTCCTGGGAAATTAAATGAATAAACATCTCTGCCATAAAAAAATATGGAGGAAGGTACATTTAAGTTACCCTTCTTATTTTTCAGATGACACACGTCCTAATTTCATTGCACAGAAGCAGAGCTTCCATGAGGTTTGATTAAAGGAATCACAAAGTATCAAGGTTAGTTTAAAGTGCTGTAATATTTTAAAATACATCCTTCTAAGCATATGGGTAAGGTGGTGGCAGTGGTAGGAGTTTGCCACAGAAGTGCTCCACAGAGGTCAAAAGGAAATCACCATTTGTTTAATTTAAATAAATCAATTTGTTAAACAAGGAGCTGCTGAGATTATACAGTCAGAGGGTGGAGAGCAAAGAAAGATAATTATTTTTGTTTGCATAAATCATTTTCTTATTACTTGGGGATCAGTGTGATATTGTTTGGGTATGAGAAAGGAGGGCAAAAGAAGATAACTATCAATTTGCTGATCAGGGTTACATGGGATTTTGCTGCTGGGGCTGGAGAAAGCAAAGAAGATCATTATTTTTATTTAAATAAATCAATTTGTTGTGATCAGGGATCACATGAGGTTGTGCCATTTGCAAGGCAGGCATAGGAAATTCTCCTTTACGGATAGCTGTTTGTAGAACAAATGTTCGGGCACTACTCTATCAAATGAAATAACAGACACACAAAAAACCCTTCAAGACCGCAGAGCTCGATTTCTATTTCTTTCTTTTGAAAGCCCCTGACTTTGGCATCTTGTCTCAAGTCTCCAACTTGAGTTAAAACAATCAGAGTTACTCTTTTTTCACACAGTGAATCAGGATTATATATATGCATGTGTGTGGATGTGCATATAAACCATATATACAGATAAATTAGATAGACAGACAGACAGATACCAAATAGCAGCTACTGGGGCCTGATCCTCCAAAGCCCTTGCACTTTGGGGCAGTGCCTGATGCAACTACTGTAAAACCTGTGATTGCCTTCCCAGGACGTAGGATCAGTTCTCCAGTGGGGAATATTCACTGAAATCAATGGCCATTCTGTGCACACACACTTTAAGGGCCTGATATTTGTTGCTTCTTTTCTAAGGCAATTAATGAAGCTCTGTGTGTAATTTTAAAGGCCCTTCATGAACTAACTGGAAATCTACAGCACTGAACATCAGTGAACTCATATCCAAAACTAATAGCTTCAGTATCACTGCCAAAAATTGACTAAGCGCTCTTTGTGCCTGCAAATGGGGTTCTGTAGGCAGTATCCTCCTATCTGCCTTCAAGGGATAATCTCCTCTTACAAATAAAACAATTGTTTCATTTGCTCATTGCAATGGTTGAATGAGGCTGCAGAAATGAATCTCACTGGTTTTGAATGTTCTCAAGTCAGTCAGGAACGGATTTGGGGAGTGGGGTTGCTTTCAATTAACATGCTAATATTTGTAAAACTAGTTTAAAAAATGTCTTTTCACAGGTTCAGTTGTGACTCGTGGAAATTAATAAGCAAGCCACCCCTGTCACTATACCCAATTAAAAGATGGCCTAAATATAGTGTAGAAGTCAAAAAGTCGTACCTGTGTGATCAAGGTGCCCCGTATTTATTACCTCAGAGCAAAAAGGAATAATCTAGTTAGCTCTTTAACAAATGAAACAATGTTTAAGTAATTCCAGAAAATAGTGAGTCACAACCATCCCTTGGATACTTTCAGAGCCAATGGCGTAGTCCAGGGGATCAATTTGTGTTTGTAACATGAATGATAAATCTAACTAAACATCTTTATTTTTACAGTACGTTAAAGAAGCATTTTTATTTAGTGCAGTCATATATCTCCACATTATTCTGAAGTATGCTTCTTTATTGCTTTTATGTCTCCAGAATTGCCTGAGGAAAGCATCCTTTTCTCCTTGTGTTTCATTGTTGTTACCCTTGTAGAGTATAACATGCACAAACTTGATTATGATTAATTGAGGGCTTTGGCAAATTATATTTTTATTCCTTTCCATCTAAGTCTTCCATCTGCTCAAGAATGAAAAAAAAAAAAAAAAAGAAAATTTTACATTTATAAGGACAGTTAGGGCTTTCTGGGTAAATCATCAGAACAACTGGTTCAGCAGTAATGTCTACAAGCAAAGAAAGCCTTCCTCCAGTCTTACATCATCAACACATTAATGCATCTCCATCCTACAAGGGAGGCCGAGAGAGGAGGACAACTGGTCAAAACCACATTTGAACCAAAATCTTGCTGCGGAGCTGGAATTTCAAACCGAATCAAACCCGGTTTAGAATATTGCTCAATTGGATCCTACCACCAAACAACCATTTAAAGCAGTCAAGTACCAAGTCTGTAAATATAAACACCTGTGTCCTTCGGCACAATGCATGTAACATCAAGCAGGCTATTTTTAAGAGGCTCTGTTGAAGTTCTTACCCAAGGTGATGCAGCTGCACAGACCAGCCCATTAAGCCTGGTGAACCACATCAGATAAGGCCCTTCCTTCAGGCTTTATGATTCAGGTACAAATGCTTGCCATCCCCTGGAATCTGGCAAATGAGGTTACACTTGGCAGTCCGGGGTTTTCTTAATAGGATGAATGACAGAAGTAAGAAGTCATGTTTAACATGTACGAATGCGAGGAGGAAAAGGCAGGGCTTTTTCATTTAAAGACAGCCTTGTTCTCCAGCCTTGCTGGCACACAGCACAGAGTGGCGCCTTTGGCTGATGAGAAAGCAAAATTATTGAGGAATTTTGCTCCTCTGAGACCACAGAGTCAAAATAACAAAAAAACCCTAAACAATTTTGGCAACCGGAATGCAGATACAATCAGTCTTTAAAAGGCTGGTCTGGAGAGCTGGTGGCATGGGGACAGGGGCTGTGGATTTATGACAAGGTCAGCACCAGTGGCATTTTTCTTGCCCAGCCAATAATGTGAATTGAGTCGTTGGCCTTGGCCCAGGTCCCTGTGAATAACACTCCAAGCGACTAACACCACACCACTCTTGAACCACCCCTGAAGAAGAGAGGTTAAATCTGCACACCCGACACTGATGTGAGCCAGGGAGCACCGGTGTGATCTGTTACTGTAAACTGTCTGTAAAAGTGGTGATCCAGAGGGAGGGATAATAATCATGGGTCTAATTGCCTGCAAAGATGACATCTGACGACTAGCAGGGAAGTCACCGCAGTGCTCCTGCACACAGGTGGTCGGAGTGGAGGCTGAGTAAGCATCAAAAGACAAGGAGTCTGTGGTTTAGCTGAACTCAACTAGATTTACAGGTAGATACAGAAGCTAAACGTCCTCTGCCAAAGTTTGCGAAAGATCCCTGTCAAAGATGTACTGACAGCGACGCTGTAAAACCTCTCAGCACCTCGCTGAAGATTAAACTCTCTGGTAGCTTCACAGTAGACAAAGAAACTGTTATAGACATGGCTTGTGCAGAAAAAAAAAGAAGGAAAACTAATTCTGTGGAAACAACAAGGCAACATGAACACCACACAGCTGGTAATAGAGGCACTGCCCATACTGCAGTCACTTCTTAACAAGGAAGGGTGTTTTAATAACCAAATCCAAAAGGGTTTTATTCCCAGTTGAGCCTCCTCACATGTTGGCCAAGTCACTTTCCAAGGCTTACAGAGAAGAGTTCACTGCATCTACTCACCACTGCACAGGGATCTCAGTAAGGATTATTCCCTAGAGTAACTTTTCCAGTGATATGCATCGCCCTTTCCTCCTGCAATGAGATGGTCTGGAAAGAAGTGAGGAGGTCTGATGACTTCACCCCTCCAAGAAGCAATCCACACATCCCCAGCCCAAACAGATCACCACACAGAGTACCTGGTGAGATAAGTAACCTGATGAAAAAGCTACTGGAAACTGTGGTCAGAACCCCCTGGGACTGTTGTCCCAGCTTGCTTTGGGGACTACTACAACACCAGTGTCCTGCTGCAGTTCCTCCTCCCCTCCCTCTGCTCACACACCGTGTGTACATGAGGGCACAGGAGTCAATTCATTCTTCCGTGGAAAGCTCTGCATGAAACCACTTTAATTTGGCTTTGTGTGTGTGTGAATCTCATCCTGATACTTTCCGGGTTCTCAGGGAAACGTTAGAATGGCAGAGCAGCAGAAATGGAAAATGCATTCTCACTCTTTGGCAGCAAATAATTTATTTCATATCCACCATCCTTTTTTTTTTTTTTTTTCCTTCCCCTGCTGCCTGTGTTTGTGATTGTAAGGGAAATTAATTTCTGAAGAGTTTGGCTAATAATTATTGGTGAAAAGATTCTGTCAGCCTCTCAAGGTAAACAAGAACTGGTTCTGGCTGACACAGAATGAGTGTCACATGGCTACCCTATTTTTCTGATTTAATACATATTAAACTTTCTGCATTTTAGTAGCATTGTGCAAGATTTTTTTTTAATCTTCTGATGTGACACGGGAAATAGCCAGTACATGCCAAAACTACTCCTATTATATAAAAAGGCAAATTTTCGTTATTTCATTTCAAGACAAGGCATTGTTCAAATTAAAATTAAAATGCACCCAGATTATATCTTTTACACAAATCTATGCAAGATGCTATTCAGGGTGTGCCTCCTTTCCTAACTGCAAATTCTTCCAGCATCAGATAAAAGAGATTTATTGTCATATTCCCACTTTATCTTCTAACTTTTGCCTAGTGGGAAAGCATAAAGGAGACAGGTGACCCCCCAAAAAGACTGTAGGAAAGGATCTTACATCAAGAGACTTGGCAGAAACTCACACGATCTTTTGGAAGTTGCCAACCTTGCTGAAGATTTTCCTCGCTGCCTTGGGCAGACTGCTCTCCTTCTTTGTGCCTCAGTTTCCCAACTGTAAAGTAAAAGGCACCGAAAGATATAATAGTTCTTTCCCTTTTTTTTTTCCTTTTTCTATTTTATTCCTAGTGCAAACTCTTTCAGGCAAGCCTGATTATGCACTTAGCAGATGGGGGCTCCACACTCAGCTGGAGCCTTTAGGCATTCCTATAGTATAAATAACAATAATAATGATGGAGTGTTAAAATAGGCAGAACTCATTCTTTGTTCTCTGCAACGCGAATCAAACTGTGGCTGGACTTTCATTTAACACCACCAGCCAGTTTATTTATGAGAGGATTTATCAGAAGTGGTTGGGTTTAATTTCCTCTAATTCACGCTGTATGAAAAATGGCAACTGTCTGATTTTAATCTAAAACCTGATGATAGGGCTTCCCAGAAATAACAAAAATACCACAATGGAGGTATCCAAACAGTTACTGTAGGAGTGATGCACAGGCTGTTCATGCCTGCTGCCTCACACCTCCACTCCATCCCCTCCCTGCTCTCACTCTTCACACGGTACCTGCAAAGCCTGGATCACTGAAGCAGCACATCAATCATTAATGGTAAGAAAAAGAATTTTGAGAGTTCTCTGGCATCTTAGTTCACAGAAAGAGTTTGTCTTTTGTTCTTAAACTGACTTTTTTATTTTTAATCAAGTGGATACGTTTGTTAAGCCTTCTTTTCTAAGGTAGAAGGAGGAGGGGGAGGTTGTGAAAAAAACAGTCATTTTCAAGTGGAACAAATGCATGGAGTTAAATATGAGTGTGCATCAACAAGCTCACAGATTATTGTGGCGTGAAAAATAATAACACAAAAAAAAGATGGAATTCCTTTTCAAACAAACCAGAGAGAGATTCAAAAGCAGGGGCAATCAATACCACCCTGTGATCAACAGGAAATGCTAAGAATAACTGTATATCATGTGTGGCTTCAAATTTACAACCAGGACATATAATCTCATCGTAAGAAGAGAGTCAAGTTCAAGAACTTAGTCTCTACAGTAAAGCTCTCATTTTAACTAAAGAAGCTGAGGTCGACGGCCTCTCAAATGAAACAGATAAGGCGACATAGGGTTCTTGTCAGAAACAAATGTTATGTCTCTCCCTACTGAAAAGCTTAAAGATATTATCAGCAAAAGCCTAGTTGGGCCTGAAATGGGTCCCAGAGAAGTAATATTAACCAGGCTCCTGGCAGATCATTTATTTATCTCAAGCTAAATTCAATAAAGAGAGCCATATATAAGTGAGGGAAAATAATGCAGCTGCTAGTAATTTATCATTGGATGGAAAGTCATTGTTATCCTTATCTCTCCAATGATGTTCTATTTCCAACTGGTAATGAATTATGGGGCTTGCCACATCTTTACTATGTGACAGGTCAACACTACCTCATGGGTACTGTACTGTATTTATGCAATCGATAGAGGGTTTGCTGAGGAAATATTGGCAACCATTTTGTGAGAGTGACCTGCAGCTGCATGGCCTTCTGATCCGTGGTGGTGGTCAGTGGATAGAGCAGCATTTCCTTACTCCTGTAAAACAAAGATGTCTTTGAACGCTTTTAAAGTATTTTTCACTTTGCTCTTTACAAAGCCAAGCATGAGAAGTGAACCCACTGGATTGTTAATTAGAAAGCATTCTGCTCATTTAAGCTGGCTCAGCCGCCAAAGGGATCTTTTCTGTCCCTTTGTTGCACTTATTAGAGGGATTTATTAAATCAAACCTCAGTGCAGTCTTATCCAAAATTATTTGTGCCTGTGGTGTCGGGGCAGGGCAGAGGCACGAAGAGCAGAGGTTTGGCCAGGCTGCTGCTGAGATGTGAGGATGGGCTAACGAGCAGCACTGGGTGCCCCACAGAGCTCCCAAATCCCACACTGAGCTCTAAGGTGGAAGCCAAGCAACTCAACACTGTGTTTGCTTTGCTCAAGTCAGCTGTGAGGGACCCTCCCAGCACAACCCCTGCAGGAGAAGCAGTGAAAAACAGTGTTCTGTGATGGATGACTCCAGGAGGAAGAGCTCTGCTACAGGGGCAGGTGGCAAGGGAAAGGTTTCTGGACTAGTCCCTTCTCTGGCACTGCTCTCCCACTCCTGTACCAATTATTCCCATGTTTTCTCTCTTTTCTACTTCTTCCCATTGGGTTTGGCCTTTGTTATTCACAAGAAAAGTTTATGTGGCCTGAAAAGTTTGTATTTATGCTATGCACGTTTAAAATTTTATATGGATTGAGGAGAGGGGAATATATGTCACAAATGGCTAAAGAATTTGGATTTTCAAAAACAACTCTTGAAGAAAAACAAAGAAAATGTTGAAACACATCACTATCATTCAGAAAAATAAGGAAATACTTTAGAATAAGCAGTCTATTGTCATTAAAAATCACCAAATAAAAAACTGGCACAATCATAATTTGGCCCAGACAACAGAATCTTCAATGCCATTTAGTTCACTACCTTCTCTTGAGCCTTCTGCCTTCTCCTCCACTGAGACTACTCATTTGTGGCCATGGGTTGTTTCAAGAACTGAGAAATCCAGAAAATCCCATATTGATTTTTTTTTTGTTTTGGTTGGTTAGGTAGACAGGTAGAAAATACACATCCTTCGAGGCAGAGTAGGGGTATATCTGGGAAAAAAAAAAAAAAAAAGGAAATTACACTTTCACTGAAGAGAAGCAGCAGCCATGCCAATGGTAAAAGCTACTGATTGTAGTAACACAGTGATTTCCAGCCATGCAAAGGGACGTCCAGATGAGTTGCATCATCGATGCTGAACCCACAGACCTTTCTAGAAGAGCACAACAGGACAGGACCGTACCCGAGCGACATCCGACTGAGGCGACGGGAGGAAAAGTAAAGCTGTGCTTTCCCATTATTGTGGGAAAAGGAAATTTAGACACGCTGGCCGGCTGCAGTTCACTTATGTAACAACTGAGGTGACCTAAACGACATTAACCAAGGCGGCTCAGATGAACTCAGGTGAACAACAAACGCGGGTAACTCCACCCGCTGTTAAACCACGAGCGCGTTTCCTGGTCACAGAGACACGCTGTGCCTGCTGGCATGCAGGCACGTGTTAATGTGTGTCTTTGGCTCTGCATGCTCAGGAAAGTCTTAGTAATGGAAAAACAAGGATGCTGTGGGTGAAGGCTGAAGTCCTCTGGCAGAGCAGTGTGTGCAAGAGCCTGAGCAGAGCCTGCTGCGTCGGAGCGCGGCCGAGCCTGTGATAGCAGCCTGTCAGCAGCTCCCCCAGCATTAGCACTCATTCACAGGGATTCAGGGAGTCCAGGAGCAAGTTGCCTTGTCCTGCAGTAAATAACAGTGTTTCCCAGTGTCCTGACTGAGATATAAACTCCATATGGTTCGGCTGTACCAGAAGGGCTCTTGCCCAGATCACACTAAGATATGAAAGCTCTGATATTTTCATAATCAGTTAACTCAAGGGGTCATCCAGCTGATGCCAGAAAGGTCTTGCCTTTCTTTTGATGGCTGAGAAAGTATAATGGATTTTTATAATTCAAACAAGTTATGTAAATAGAAAAAAAAAAAACAACTAGGTGTCATAGCTCATTTAAACCAAGATAATCCAGATAAATATACTCCTTGAAATCAGATATTGACTTCTATCATAACCAGCAAGGAGTCTGCTACTTGTCAGATACTCTTTCTCATGTTGTTTCAAACACACTGTCAAAATTGTGTATAGCTTCTAGCTCCCAGGCCTTCTACTTACATACCAATCACTCAATTCACTTTTTAATTTCAATTGCTTGGAGGCCTACCCCAAAACTTTTAAAAGAAGAAACAAAACAAAACAAACAATAAAACACAAAAAAACCCCTAAAACATTGTCCTAAAACTACTTAGGTTTACAGAGGTAAAGTCTGGTAAGAATGATGTATGTGTTTAATAATATGTTCCCTGGTTAATAAAATACTAGATTATTTTTGGACTACAGAATTTAAATGGAAGGAAGTTTAACCATTAGGAACCTGTTTACAATTACCAAGAGAATAGCCAGTTGGCAGGTCAATAGCTATCAGCAGAAATAAAGAACCACAGCAGCCACCTGTGCTTAAGGCTTGTCCCTGTTAGGAAAAAAATAAATGAAAAAGCAAAACCTGAGAAGCAAAGCTAGAGCATGCTGGGTTCCTTTCAGTTTAAAATTAAAAAACAGAGGGCACTGCTCTGGGACTACTGATTTCAGAGTCTAGAGCACACCACGAACAGCTCTTCCAGGTTGTAAAAGAAAAAATGGGCAGCAAATATCTCCATCAAACTTTTTCTCTTAGATAAATAATTCAATCCAAAGCATGTTGAAATACCTCAAACAGGTTCTTCATGGCATAAAGATTTGCTCTGAAAGGAAGTGTGCACACAGGGATGTTTCCCCTTCCTCTGTGAATGGTCCCACCGCTGAGCCAGTTGGAGATTGGCCATTTAGAGTTGAAAAGGCCAGTAGACACCTGTGTCAAATGCATCCTTCCTTTGCCAGATGGAAATAACTGGAGCCTTGAGAAAGTTCTCGCTTATTGTCCTCTGAAGGGGTCAGAGAGAATCACACCTGCAGAAGGGCTGCAGTGACCAACACATACAATGGGAAGGACAGGTTTTTCCCAGTGATTTCTTATTTACAGATTTAGATTACTGTTCTCACTTTGACCAATCAGCTGTGGTAAATATGCCTCTCTGTCCTAGAGCCTTCATTTGTACCTATGCATGTATGTACTATATTGAATTTACATATACCTAAAAATTACTTAGGGTCATGTGGTGATTCAAATATTCTCTCACGTAAGCACAGAGAACAACTATATTGGTAAATGACAACATTTTCCTGTAATCATAGAATGGTTTGGGTTAGAAGGGACCTTCATGATCACCTCATTCCTACCCCTGCCACGGGCAGTGACACCTTTCACTAGACCAGGTATTTTATTAAGGCAAATACTCCATGTAACACATAAAATGCTCCTTATTAAAGACACTGAAACATTACAGTCCCAATATCAGCTAAATATTGAAAGATTGGATGTTTAGGTGATGGATAAGCCTAGAAAGGGTGTAACCTTCTTGTTTTACTTATCGACAGTGAAACACCAAGACACTTGAACTCAATTTGATGTAGTCCAAAGATGTTCCATTTTTTCAGCAGGAAAGTAATTTTCATTTAGTAAAAACTGGACTAAAAATGCAGAGGAGAGGCCTAAAATTCCCTAAGAAATCATTACAATTCATCCAGTCAAAAAGGAGGCTGGTAACTTTTCTTCAGAACATTTCCTGTAAGCACAAATTTTCTATGATTTCTACAACTTGATATATGAGAAATTTAGTAAACCACTTGGTACTTGGCTTCCATAATAAAGGTCAAGAACATGCATGTCACACAGATGCAGTGGCAACACCTCAAAACACTTGTGCTCCTCACCAGCTCCTGGTGGTTCCTCAAGGTTTGCTGAAGTCAAGTGGCACTCAACCAGTTTTATACCAGTTACCCCAATTACATGTCCCCAGTGGCTTAAGAGCTGCTACAGATATTAATGGCTGATCAACTACTATTGATGCAATTATTCTTCTCATCCACAAGCCAAGTCTTAAATAAATGGGCAAGTATTAACTTGGGCTTCAGCTGATAAGGTTTTCTTCCTTCCCCATGCTTGTTAGTGTAGGCTTCCTTTCTGAACTTCTGACAAGACGTTTACAGAGTAAGAAAAAAAACCCACAAAAACTAAAAACAGCACACAAAACCAACAAATAACCAACAACAAAACAAAACCAACAAAACAAAGGAAAGAAAAAAAGAATCTAAGAGAATGATTGCTCCAATGAACAACATTTATTTCATTATCACAGGACCTTAACCTGGACTTGCCTAACGTTACATAATTTTTTGGTACCCTGCCCTCTGTTTGTCCTCTTGAAAGACGACTAGCAGTGAGAGCAGGGACTTGCTCTCGTGGCTCAGAGCCAGCAGTTTCACAAGGAGCCCTTCAGCACTCCCTGCCACCAAAGGAACTGCTCCTGCAATGGTCCAATCTAACGAGGAAGGCAAAAGGTGCTGCTGCTCCCTGACAAAACCCCACTGCCAAGAGGTCAGCAAAGGCCACTGCTCCACAGCTCATGCCATGTGTTCTCGTAATGACCACACAAGCACAGGGTTAGGCGTGAAATCTGAATATTGGGATCAACCCGTTCATCAACCCAGAAATGAGTGCAGTGCACTCAGCAAGCTTTCAGGACAAGCTCACGGGGTTTGACTGGAACACAGGGCTACAGGTCCAACTAGGCAGAGCTTGACTGCAGCACAACCAAGATAGATCAAGACACTTTTGCAGCACATGCAATACACTTTTGTTTTTTTCCTTTGAAAGCAAATTGTAAACTCTTAGTTCTGTGTTGGCTTTCTTTGCTACACAGCAGCTTTTTTTGTTTTTTTTCCCAACCTCCCTAACTCCCAGAATCAAGCCTCCAAATACATAAATAAACACTTCAACCGCCAGAAAAATGACAGGTTTAAAAACATACAGGAACCTCCCTCCAAATATTAAAAAAAAAAAAAAAAAAAAAAAAAAGAACAAAAGCTTCAGCTTTCAGGTAGTCTTTTTTTTAATGTGTATTTCTTTCAAGTAATGGAAATACTAGTGCGTTGATTTTTAAAAAGTAAATCTCAATATATGCAGCTCTTAAGTCTCATCTGAGATTAGGATTGTGAAGGGAGACACTCCTATATTTTGCTTCCTTTTCTTGTACAGCCTAAATTCTGTAAGTCAGACAACTGATCCACAAGAACAAGTCAGGATGGGTAGTAAACTATGCTGTCATTTGAGTTTTTAAATCAGGATTGAATGCCTTTCTAAATTATGTGCTCTAGCTCTACCACAAGATCCATGAAGGAATCACTAAGCAAAATCCTCTGGCTTATGGGATTCAGCCAAGATGATTATAATGGCTCCTGCTGGCCTTAAAAATCAGTAATACAGGTGAAATAGAAATTATGGTTGAAATTCATCCACATGCAAAGCCCTGTGATAAAACTTTGAATAGAATTTCAGCCAAAGTGTTTAGAAAGTCTTGGGCCACCCTGCATCCAGTGCAATTTTTAGGGACCCCCCCTGAATTACAAAGAGAGAAGAATGGCTGTGTCAAGCCTTATTAAGGTTTTGGGTTGCATACTGTGAGAGGAAATAAAAAGCATTGCCTTCTGCCCCAGGGTTACTGCTGGAAGAGAAAGACCAGCTGGGACCTCTTGTGGAATGCAAAGGAAGCTTAGCATTTATCTGCTTCTGCTTTTGTTGGTATTTGTTGGAGGAGCTCTTAACATGTGCATCTCCAAGAAAAAAAAAAAAAAAACAAACCAAAAAAACCAACTCTGAGGAAGCTCTTTTGCCCGAGAGTTTTGCTTTGCTGCATATCCTCCAGGCTCATCAAACAGCCAGTCTCTAGTGACTAATGCTGAGGTGCCAGGGAAGGAGAGCAGGCACCTTGCAGTGCTGCACAGGAGGAACTCTGCTCTGTGAGCTCTGACACTTCTTCATTTCAATAACGTCTCTCACGGAATAAAATTCATCAGGGGAAACACCGACTCCACAACTCGCTGCTATAAATCATACGGTGAAGGGCGAAACGTGTAAAATCGCCCTGAGATTTGGAGCAGTCTGGGGAACACATGACTGTAGCACACCACACTTGGCCAAGGCTTCTTGCTGCCTCCTGAAAAAGGGCAGGTGCCCACCGGCGTGGAGACACAACCCAGGTCGGTGGGCAGAGAAAGGCCACAAATGCATTCACACAAACTGCACGTGGGTACTGGTGAACATCCAGATTCCACCAGAAAGGGATTATAAGACTCTTCCTTACCCAGCAAAGGAAATTATGCAAAGATAGCCCCAGAGGCAGAGTAACCATGATCCACTCCTGCCTGTGAACACTGGGCAAACACTCACTAGCCACAATTAATTACCTGCCTCTGCTCGTTTTGTTAAATGGTCAAAGGAATACATGCACTGGTTGCACGTGAATGTGACTATTTGTACAAAATTACATTAATACAGTAGTGGTGCAGGGCCAGATCCTGCAGCATTTGTCATTGCTCACATGTAAGTCACCTTACTGAGGGGATTGCTCCTGATTTCTTAGCAGCAGGACTGCAGGATGCAGCTGAATTTCTGCAATATGAAGGTGATGCGGTTCCACAGCAGAGCAAGGGTGGAATCAATCCTTCTTGGAGTTCGTGTCTTTCTCATCAGACCTCAGCAAATCCACCCCAAGGTTTTGCTCTCCTTATGAGAGCTTTGGCTATGCTTTCCTGGTACAGAAAAAGGAAAACTTTGCAATAAAAGTATGGAATTCGGTTCACTAAAATTTTAATAAAAGCGTGTGCAGAAGGAACTCTACTTAGCATCACTTCAGACCCTCTAAAACACATACATAAATATTTATGCAGTTTCCCTTTCTTTCAGGAATTGTCTATTGTTCTATTTGATCATAGTACTTCTCCAGCTTCTACTATTTTTGGATAATGTTCTTGCCTTCATTTGTAATCACTCTTCATTTGGTGTGGAAGACGGATTTTTCCAATTTTGTGCTATTATATACCTTAGCATGGAAAGGATTAGACGGGTTTTTCTTTTTCCTTTTAGTCCTTTTTTAACTGCTTGTGAGCTTCAGGGATTTATATCCCAGTAGGTCTAATTCCAGGATTATAGGTATCTAAATATCCAGTAAATCATTTAGGAGAATATAGGTTTAAGGCAACTCCAAATAACCCCTCCAGTTAGCTCTCCAGCTAAAAACTGAAGTTAGCCAGAAGCACTAGGCATGAGTAAGAGTTATTAAGTAATGCAGAATCACTAATTTAGAGTCTGATTCTACTTGCTTCAAAGGTACTGATAAAATTTATACCCACTTCAGTGGAACACGGCAAGGGCTTCAAATCCTCTTCTTTAGACACTTGCCTTCTTCCCAGCCAAATACTAATAAAAATCTCCTCCTCCTCTGATTTAAGGTTCAGTTCTCATTCCCATAACCATTGCATTTTATTTAGATAAACACTGTCAGGTTGAGCTGACCCAAAATTTAGATTTATTGAAAATGAAATAAAACGAGCAACAGAAAGCTTTCTGTATTTGTTTTTCTAAATTCCAGCGAAAGTGGCTTTTTGGTTTGGACTTCAATTTTCCTTGGCATCATCTACAGCCTGAACATTGAAGCACTGTGCTCATACATGAAAACAAAGAGGGGACAGGGAAAAGTGAAATTGAGTTATAGTTTTTCCTTGTCTGGGCTTAGTGAAAAGTAAGTACGAGGTATTAAAGATCAAAAGCAAATCTGGTTTCTTGGGATCTATCACCCAGAATAATCAAAAGCAATACTAAGAGCAAAGATAAGGAGATCACTGCATTTAACTGTGCCTGTTAATTTGCCCCTGCTCCTTTACACATGGCATAGAGAGCGAGCAAGGCTTTGGCAGAGCGGTGAGTTCAACCTGTGCCAGTTCCCACCAGGTGTGTCTGAGGATTTAGGTAAGGTATTGTTGCACTGGCACCAACACCAGCAGAGTTGGAGAGGCACAGGTGTTTCAAGGTCAGGTTTCTGGTTTGGTTTGAGGTGGCTGAGGGTGTTAAACCCATCATTTCCTAGCACTGACTGATTCTCTCCAACCTGTGCAAAAAAAAAAAAGGTGCTTTTGTACCTGACGGTTTCCTTGCAGTATCATGGAGCTAAGTGACTGCTGAGGGACACAAACCTCAGCATGGAAGGCACTTAACACACACAGGTTGTTCTAACAGGGCCTGGAGGAACCAGGACTGGGGTGTGGCGAGGTGATAAAACTGAGCATCCCTCCCACCCTTAAGGGTAAGTGCTTGTTTAAACTCCCTTTATACTGGGTGTGTCAGAGGTGTGGGCCTGGAGGACCTGCCATAGCCAGAATTAACATGTGTTCTTCTTCTGTTAAACAGATACAAAAAGGCCTTTCCTTTCCACACAGAGGCTTTTTGCCTGCACAAGTGTCAACACAAAGTTCATTCCAGGCAAGCTCTGTGGTGAGGAGAAAGGTAAGGTTAGGTGAGGAGCCCTTCCCATCAAACCAAACTTGAAGGAAGGCCAGGACTTCAGGGCTGGATTAGGACTGGGCACATCCCAGCACATAAGGTGGTGAGTAAGAAGGCACAAAGTCTCAGAAATGCACCTTGCATTTGCAGCTTCCTTCCTTATTCAGGATTGGAAGGTAGGATCATAGCGTTATTTCATTGTAGATTATATATAACATACATTTGCATATGTGTGTATATATATATATAAAAATAATATTTTATAATATAGAAGATTATATTACTCTTCTATTCACTACCTACCACCCTTTGCACTGGCTCAGGCAGTTAGGCCAGTGTGTAAGAAGAACAGACAATCACAGTTTTCCATGGACACCCTGCAAGGAACGAGCAACCAAATAGGTACACTTGTTTACTCCTGCATGCCTGGATCCACAGCCCAGATAGTCAACCAAGGGGATGACAGATTATTCAGATCATTCATCTTTATCTCCTGGGCAAGAGAAATGAAGTCACCATGTAGCCTTCCTTTACTGACCACTCAATCTTCTCTGCAAACCATTCCCTACCTACGGGCACAATGTGTCCAGCTCAAACCTTTTAAATGGCCTTGAGAAAGCTGGTTTTAAAATGAATGAACAGTGAAAAAGGAGAAATAATATATTCCATTGGTGCTGCATCATCCTGGTCCATCATTCACAACATTTTACGTGTATCTAGACCCCATCAACAGATGTACCTCCAAGAGGGCACAGGATCAGCAGTCTGCAGCCTCAGAAGCAGACAACATCTAAATCCACCACCATCTCCAGCAACAACTCTGCCTGAATATGATAGATAAGGATTTCAGGAAGGCACGTCAAAGAGAAAAGGAAAGCTAACCCTGGCTCTTGTTTAATTTCCCTTCCAATTTCCTAAAAGGCCTGTTGCGGGAATGACTGTCACCAGAAAGACACAGGGCCCAATTTACAGCCATTGCACAGGACTGCAATAAGCAGTTGCAGTCTATAATTTTCAAGTAACACCACATTTATGAAAACTGCAACAACCCCTTCTGCTGTGATTTGTGGACTCCGATGGCAGAAGAGCCAACCTCTCTCTCAGGCAGCAGAGAGCAAGGGGAGAGAAAGATGAAGAAAACCAAACTGGCTGCTGCCTCAGCATGTAGACTGCAAAATAAATAAAAAAAACAGTCTTAAAAAGTGTTAATAAAATATCCGCTAAGAGTAGAAGGGGAGATTAGAGCTGACAAGTTGGCCATAGGGCCTTCTTCAGGCTCTTCCAGTTAGAACTGAGACAAGATGACAAGTTGAGAAATTGAACTATGTTGACACGGCCCTGTATTTTCATAAATTTCCTGCTCCTTTTTTTTTTTTTATATTTAAGGAAAATAATCTGCAAAATAAAAAGGATAGAATTCAAACAAAGGCCTGACATACTGTGCAGTTCTCCTAAATGTCCTGTACCAGGCTTTGGAACAAATGCAAGAGTAACTGCAAGACCCATCACAGACAATGCATTGTATTTACTTAGGAATCACCTCTAATTCTTTTCACCAAGGATTCTATTTGAGTGGAAGGACTTCAGCATGAGTTGGATGAGGTCCCAGATCACCCTACAGTTTGTAAGGAGAGCAGCACTACTACTACACGAGTGAACCAGAAAATACAGATGTTAAAGCTTGTTATCTTTGGGGTTTGTTTCAAAATCCTATCAAAATCAGTAGGTCTAATCCCTTTCTGAAAAATAGTTAAAATCTTTCTGAATTGGGATTGAAATTGTGGCAATAGGTAAACATTCATGAAGAAACCAGGGATTATTTTGAAAACAGCTGAAACAGCAAGCATTTGTTCCCCCCACACCTCTGAAGAGTCAAACCCAGAGTTCCACACTACCATCTTCACTCACTCTGTGCTTCAGGCAACTTTACTGTTTTAAATCTCAAGCATCTCCTGTTTTTCCTCCAAAAAGCCACTCCATTATTAAATAAATTACAACTACGCCTCTAATTCTGCTGTCTGGGAGTTTCTTTCCCAATCCAAGATTTGGGAACCGGGGGAGTTTTCCTCTAAATTGCTCAGACTAAGCATAGGTAACACGAGAGATTTTTCCAATTACGTCATTTTATTTTTATCATTATCGTCATCGTCATCATTATTATTATTCTTATTGTCATGATCTTTTCTTTGGCGTTTTAGCTCTTACCTAAGCGGGGTGCACAGTGCTGCACAGCACGTAGTCTGCCTCCCCCTTTCAAATGAGCACAGCCACGCAGAGATTAGAGGTCCAACAAAGAGTTTATCATCAAGTGCATCTGGTATTGCTTCTCATCAGTGAACTGCACAGCACCGGTGCCACGGAGCTGAAGGCTGGCAGGCTGCAGGAGGATTCCTCATGCAGTGAGCTCAGTAACGAGGATGTTTCAAGAGAACAGGTTTTAATGAGCTTCAGTCACGCTTTCGGTTGCACAGCTGTTTTGGTGCTCGCTCCACCTTCTTTGAGGGGGCAGCAGAAGATTTAAATCTTAATCCCTTCTGAGCACAGAGGGCTGGAAAGGCCATAGGATAAATCTGCCTTCACCACGTTAGACATGGGTGGAAAGCAAGGAAGACCCTCAATAAAGTTTATACTCCTATAATGAGCTCTGCAATCCTAACCCTCAGCAGAAGAACTTAAGTCATTGGTCCTGCTGGAGAAACCATGCCTGAAAAGGATGAAATTCTGGTGAGGGCCTTCTCACACATCTTTTTGTTAAGGTTGTGTCACGAAACATTCACTTGTGGTGGAGCTGGCCTTTAAAATTTGGGAATTCTCTGGGTTCTTGAGATATAAACAGCTGGACTTGTCAGCTGGGCTCCTGCCTCGAGTTTTGAAGTCTAGGAAGGCCCTGCTTGCAGTGCATTCACTAGTACTTCAGGCCAGTTTCTGCTCAATGAAGTCTAGAGAAGTGGTAAATGACTGTCTAAATGTCTAAAGGATTTCTGGGATGGAAAGAGGCAGACCAGCAACAAGCTTTGGCAGCACAGCGACGGTGAGGGACCAGCCAGACCAGGACAGGAGGAGCTTTTTTGCCCACTGGCTTCGGTCATTTTCTCACCCAAACAGCCAAGGCTTCCTCAGACTCTCAGGTGGGACTCTTTATTAAAGGAGTTATGTAAGGGCAGAAGGTTTGATTCACAGAGCCGCCACACTGGCAACACGTTTACACAACCTCTCCACCCAAAGTCAGGAGGTTTAACCTGTAGGGATAATTGCATCCCTTTGGCAAGGGTGGTACAGAACACTTAAAAAGGTAATCAGAGCAGAGAAAAAGGGAAAGCAACATCATTTGGGATAATTGGAGCAAAGAGGCAATACATATCTCAGTGTCAGAGGGAAGATTGCCCAATGCAATACGCATTTATTCTTATCTCAGGATTGTATTTATCGAAGTAAACCACGCTTAAGTTAAAGGGAAGCACATAAATCTTCTCTTATTGTCATTTTGCAACTCAAAGCAGCTGCTAATTATATTATAGATCTTCTGGAAGTATGTACAGTAATTACCAGTTTCAGCCACATTATTAGACTTGCAAATACAGTTTGCTCCTTACAAGCCTGTCAGGGACAAAGAGTCAGACCAAAACCAGGGTAAATAAGCACAGATTCAAGAAATCAAGTGGCAAACCCTGGCTGTACTGGACCTACTCTGATTTGCACTGGATGAAGGCACTGCCTTTGAGACAGACAGGTTTCCTTGCTGAATTCTTTCCTTTTGGTCTGATCAAGGGCCTATGAAGAACCTGAGAAGCCCTTGATACTGCATTCTTCTGTGGGTAAATGGAAGCACCAACTTTGGTCATTTAAATAAATGCACAAATAGAAAATTTAGTTAAAGAACCAGGGTGTGGTTACACTACCCACTTTCTCTACATACTGTAGCTAAACCACTTTCGGGCATAAATCTTCAGTATTGTTTATATATGCATATATACATGGGAAGAACAACTTGCATTATTAATTTGTTCTATTTGTCTGGGTTTCATATCAACTGAGCATGGGCTGGAGTTCTTAAACCAACAGGAGTTATGTGGGCAAAAGATTGAAAGGTTGCCATGCAAGGTAGAGTTTTCAAAAACATTATGTGAATTATGAGCTGAACTTTCAATATAAAAAAATTTTGCTTTTTTTTATAAAGTACTCTTAATTCCAGTATTCTTCCACAGAAAATATAGAAGTACTAACATCCATTTCAAACTAAAACAAAACCATTATTCAAATCTCTATTTCCTCAAAAGGGCGGCGGAAATGTAATAATCACTAAAATAATACAGCATACTAATGGTTAATATTTTCTGTTAGGCTAGTTGGGGCACTTCAATATCATAAACTCTTCCTGTGAAGCCACAAAAATAAGATACAAGTATGAGCCTTCTTTGTGAATTATAAATTGCAAAATACTTTGCTACCTTTACTGGAAAGGTTTAGCATGAGTGCAAAGCCATATTATTAATGAGAATAACCATACAGTCATTTCAGCAACAACATCTTCATGTTGCTTTGTGGCTCCAGTGTCTACTCTTGCAAAATACTGAGTTTCCTCTATTCTCACTGAGAACAGGAGTTGAAACAAAGTGTAAAACACTCTTCCGTGTCCAGATGGATGAGCAATGTTTAATGTGTAACATCCTCCTTGGGAAAAGAATCTAAAGAAGAGTTTCAAGATTAATATCCAATTTCCAGGCTTTTACACTGCCTGGCAATCATTCAAATCTAACAGTGAACCAAGAGAAAGATTAAAAAGCCAAAGGCCACAAACCTGTTTAAACTGGTATAGTGGGTTCAAAGTTTCCTCTAAGATCTTGAGCTATAGTTTCCACACAGCACCAAAGTAAAAAACCTAAGCAGGCCCACAGATAAGGTCCTATTTACTCTAGATGAACTGAAGAACTATGAATCACACTTTGGACCTTGTTCTTAGCCATAATTAATACCTGATTATTTTGTTACTCACTGATGATTGACTTCAGTATAACCCTAAGAAGTGTTTAGGAGGAAAACGAAATAAGGAAGGGAAAAAAAAAAAGTGCTGCTGCTGCTAATAGGGAGAAGGATGGTGGGAAAATACTTATGCCTCCTTGCCAAAGTGAAAGTGCATTAAAGTGCCTACAGTCATTGCTATTCATGTTCTTGTTGAAAACTCACTGGGAATCCCACAGCCTCTGGAGACTGCAGGAGGGAGAGAACTCACAAACATGAGTGTATGTGTGAAAGAAAACAGAGACAAGAAAGAAGTAATAATGCAGAATTCCTACTTACCTGTGCTTGGCACCTGCAATCCCCTGGTGGTTACACCGTCTTGACACAGGACTGGTTTTAGTTCTGTTACTGGATGTGATCCAGATCCTTATGTTTGACTTTCACCAATGAGAATGACAACAGGATTCCTTTCTTTCCAGACATCTTACAGGGAAATGGGATATTTTGAGGAAGGTGAACCATTTCACTGTTCTCCTTTAAATAAAGCACATTACAAGTCCATTTTACCGTTCTAAAACTTTGAACACCGAGCCTAAAGAAGTTAGAATCGTAGAATCTGGACTTATTATGCTCCAGTAACAGAAAGTTACTCATGTAACTGCTCATGAAAAATATCAGGGACTGAGCACAGGCAGATCAGAGTCAAAACACACAAGGAGAACCAGCAGAAGAGGGAATGGATACAGACTAAGTAAAAGGCAGCTTTTTCATTCTCCAATGACAACACACAGACCAACTTTTTCCCTTTCTTAGAGAAGACAAAAAGTTTCTTTTCACAGTTTACAAAATATTTGTGTATCATCTGATGCTTTCAGTTCATTAACTGCTGAAATCCTACTCTGCATATTTACCAAGATCTAGGCTATGACACCTTCTGTCAAACTACTTTTCTGCAGGCTACAATCTCTTTCCTATAAAAGAGAACTAAACTAACCTTGCTGATAGTTATGGAAACCCAAAAGCTTTCAATAAGTATGAAATCATCTTGTATCTGAAGATGAATCTCCTTTGCAGGGAGATTCAGAGGGTCTCATCTCTTGGCAGCTGACAAACAGGTGTCACAGCTGGGCAGGATAAAGTTACAAAAAATATATGTTGAGCTTCAATACATTGACACCAAGGTCATCAAGAAACCAGTGCAAAACAGGAAATATCTCTAACTCCATGGATTATAAAGATTCCATATAACTATCCCAAGTGCTTACAGTAAATTCCAGTATAAGGAATCTGCACCAATATCTTGAGCTGCAAGCTCTTAAAAAACAGGGTGGTGTCACTTTATTCTTGGAATCAAGGATACGTCTTAAATTGATGTGAGTGAACTGACTGGTAGAAAAACTGATATATTACCCATTATTTTAGTCAGATCCCCTATTTTTTGTAGAAATTTAATAACAAGTCCATTTTTATACTGTTGGCTCCCACTGCACCACCTTGGAAGAACCAGCTGCTCTCAGTTCAACAGGCTGGTCCTTTGTTACGTATTCCCAGAGGATTTCACTGACCTGTCCTCCCTGGACTGGCTGAGCAGGGCAGGTAAACAGGCACTGCCTTTCCCTTAGAGAGGCTCTTGCTGGCAGCTACTCCCAGTTCTGGAAAACAAATGGCACACCATTATCAGCTCTTCTGGTAATTGCTGCAGGATGGAAAGCAGAGTGTAATAAATCACAACATCATTATACTAAGGCCCAAATGGTCTGGCATATTTTTGCTTAAGATGGTTAATCCAGAAGTGGTATAGACTAAAATGGTAGATAAAAATATCCCATATTGACTGGTATGCATGAGAGCTTTTTCGTTCTTGTTCATGTTATTCACAACGCATTTTAAACTGATAAAATAATGGTGTCTTTAGCTGCAACAGTAACATTTTCTCTTTAACTCCGGGGGAGGAAAATCCCACAGTCTTTAAATCTAAGAGCCTTGAACTCTGCACAAGGCATTACATCTGTTACGAAGGTACCACAGATAATGACTGTGGGCTAAAGGTTGGTGTATTTTCATTGTTTGTATTCTGTCTTTAAAGCAAATGTCCAGTGCCCAGCTATATCTCAGTATGTACATGGACATCATGTAATTTCCAGTAAAGTTTTTCGTTCCCAGGTGAAAAGAAGTGACCTGGGTCAAAGCAAAGTTCTCCCAAGTCCAACATAATACACAAACTTCAAAACTCCGATTTTAAAAGAGAGAAGCTGCAAAATCAGGCACTTTCAAACAATCACTAGGTCATGTGAAGAGGAGAAACTTGATGGGATTTCCCTTGGGATATTCCAAGAACCAGCACAAGGCCAGGCACAGCCAGCAGGATCCAGGCATGTCAGTGAGGTGCACGACAGGGAGGAGTCAGCACTTGTGTGCAAAAATATGCACTTAATTTTCAGCCAAGGAGCAACATTAACAGCCCTTGTGGATTTGCCAAGTGCCCAGAGAAAAGTGCAAGGATGGAGGGGAGGAAAAGGAAATAAATAAAACTAGAGAGGGAAAATTATATATAATAGAATTTTGCTTCTCCCTCTAGTTTCAGACCAGCTCATCAAAGCCAAGAGGTAATTCCACTCATTGCAATATCTTCCATCTTGATCAGATTTCTTCCATGAATAAGCAACTGGATTTCTACCAGACAACTGGAAACATCCCAAAAAGCACAACCCTCTGACGTGCTAGAAACACTGGAATTAGATAAAACACGCACAAGAAAGACCCTTTGATTTAGTGGATGTGACTTTCATAAACGCTGGTGTTCAGAAAGAGCAGCATTATACAAAACATTTGACCCTGGTCTACAGTCTGAAATGAGTTTAAATTACCTCAGTATCATATATATCTTCTTTTTTCTTAACTTTTTTGATGATAGCATTGTTATTATTTTCATCCAGTTAAAAAAATAAAAGGCTCTGCAGGGCTTGTACTAAACAGGTTAGGATTATTATAATCAAATTTTGATTGAAATACTATTAATGATCTGTCCTGGGAATATAAAGTATGATTTGGGGGTTGATGGCATCTTTGTGATGGAAAGCACATTTTTTTTTAATTGGGTTCTTGGAGAAAATCCTGTAAAGCTTGTTCAGTTTATGCTTTAATCCAGAACTGCCCCATGTACATGGTTGCAAATATTTAATTATGTTCATGCCTACATCAGATACACTACACAGGGAGACAGCAGAGGACAGAGCAGCAAGACAAGGCAATCTGCCTCTTTTCAACCAAGACCATGAAAGTTCTACTTGTTGCTACCACGACCGACAGTAAACTTTGAGACAGAGGCCACGGAACCAGCAGTGCCAGACACACCCACCCTGGGTCAGCGGTCACAATAAGCTGGGCTGGTCCCTGCCTGCACTTCAGCCAGGAGGATTTGTCCTCACCCTTGTACACAGCAATGCACCCCCAGGTAGAGGAAGAAGTATCAGGCTTTTTCTTTCCTGTTAATACTCACTGCTTTGTGCATTGGAAACTGGTACCAGCAACCAGCTCTGAGCAGCACTGTGCCCAGGCAGATGCTCCGTCACTGAGACAACAGGCTCATCCCAAAGGAAGGGCAAAAACCTGCCATAGAGTGATCCCTGTTTAATTGAGAGCTGACAGCTGTTTACATCACCGAGGATTTAGCTGCAGTGTAACTGCTCTTGTGACAAGCCCTGTATCTCTGAACGTTGGACAGTTTACCTCCGAATCTTTTACACTGTGACAGTCTCCCTAATCATTCAGAAAATAAACTGTGGAAGCTCCCAAACAGCATTTTCAAAAATGACAATTTTACTGCCTCTGTCTTTGCACCAGCTACTGTACTATTTTTTGAGCTGTTGGGGCTTTTGATTATTTAAGAAGAAAACTCAGGCTGCTGCTAGTACTCCTAACACAACAAGCACTTACACAGACTGAAAGACTCCTTAATATTATGGAACAGTCAGTAATGGTGGCTCTTACACTACCATCTGTCTATCTAAATGCAACTTCTGCTGCTGGTGAGACCTAAGATAATATATTCAAATGCAGGTTATTTGCTATTACTTACCCCAATTCCAGTGTTATCATAATGCTCAAATTAAATGACAGTCAAAGCAGAATAATATGTCATGCCCACTCTGAATTTCAGGTATCACAGAAAATACTGCAGAAATGCCCAATTCACAGCACTTCTCTCTCCACAAGACATTTTGCTAATTGCAATTATATCAACAAAAACAAAATTCTTATTTACAAGAGTGGATACTGGCAGGGGAAACACTAAACCAGCTTTGTGAGTTCCAACACTGTCAGATATTCCAGTTTGCCAAATACCTGCATTGATTTCTGAGTGTCTCCATCCAGCATTACTCTCACTTATGGTGGCCACTCTCATCACTAATTTCATTGCTGAAAAAGAACTTTTTGTGGCACCATTCAGATAAAAATCAGCAGTGCTTTTAGGCACTTGGGGCTCTGTCTGACCTGTAGAAGATGCAGCATCTCCTTAATCTACTCAAATTCTTCAGTCATGCTCTCAATTCCATTTTAGGCCAAAATCCAGAAGCACATCCCGACCTAATCCTCTTGTTCATTTATTATGGGAAGGAGCCCAGGTGCCTGTGCCGGGAGGGAACTCAGATGGATGCCAGAGGCACTGGGGTTCTCCTGGCACGCTCTTGCTTTTGCAGTCCTTGCAGGACAGACCATCTTCTCAGATGTGAGGGCAATGAGTGCCGTGTAAGAGCTAGAACACATCAGCATTTATCACAGCATTATTGGAGTGGGGGAGTTGAAAGGAGATGGGCAAATTTGACAAAATCTATACCTGCCATCTAGTTCCACCTTCCTTCCAGCAGAGGGATATCGCCAGCTGTAGATCAAACTTGGCTCTGCCTGGTCAGATCCTGAAAACCCCCTGGGATGGATGGAGATTCCAGGTCTCCCTGGGTTACCTGTTCCCAGCTACACTATCCTCTTAAATGCAGTAGGGTATAGGAAGAGCTGGATGGTTTAGTAGTACTCACAGAGCCAGGGTTCTTAGACCTACTGTAAATACACTTACTTGGAAGAGCAATCAGCTAATAAAAGTTTTCTAACCTCTGGGCTGCCTAAGAGGATGGTGTTCCACTGGCAGGGAGTGAAGCATTTAGCACTTTATCACTTGCTTTCCATGCTGAAGAGAATCATTTATCTGCAGTGTCACCTGGAGAATGGTGGGTGTTGTCAGAAGATCAAGGTCCAGCATCAGGGAATGTAACAAACATTAACCACTTCATCCCTCTTCACTGGGCAGTATTTTAATTTCATTTTTTTATTGAGCCTGATTATTAGTTTATGACAGGTGTGAATTATAGAAGAAGCAAACCCAGATCACCTCCTACAGGCCAAGGAGAGACATAAACATTGCCATTCCTGAATCTCTGAAGTGCATTTCTAGTTCCTTTAAAGAGTACTGAGTCCATCAGACCGTTCTAGCCATGCTGAACTGCAGTTATTTATGTTTTCATTAGATCATTATGGAATGGTCTTCTAACACTTGGAATTTTGGAGTTAATAGCAAGCTTACCCATATAATGTACCAGCCAGGACAAGCAGGCACTTCAGGAAATCAAAGGACCCCTTAGACATCTGCCCACTTTATGCAATCAGAAATTACCTTTGCACATGAATCAAGACTTCCTTTTTTTTTTTTTTTTTTCAATTTCTTGGAAACCTTTTCTGCAAAATGGGGTTTATGCAGGCTATTGTAAAACACTGTGGGGGAAAGTGCATATAAAAGTATAATATATTCACTCTACTGATCATGATCTGAGAGCTAAAGCGTGTTTGAAACATGGTGTTTTGCAATCCAGTCTATGCGATGAGTGATAAGCTATATAGTCATAATTAACAGTAGCGATAAATAAAATGTATTACATTCTGTACAGCCCTATTTGCATTGCAAAAATCCCTATTTGGATTACAATGAACTCTAAATTACAGAGTAAACAAGTTTTGGCTACATCCTGAGGCCCAGCAGGGAGGAAGGTATCGCTTGCCACCCCAGCAGAGGAATGCTGTTTACATCCCACTGGACAGTCCTCGGAGGCTTTGCAGCTTTAGCACAAAAGGGGCTGCAGCCAGACCCCCCAGATCTCTGTGCCCAGTGGTTTTTACTGGATGGCTGTAGGCTCCCTACTCAATACCAGAAGCTTTCCCAAAAGTGGGTGAGGCTCAGGGGGTTTAGGCTTGGTGGTCAGGAGGCTGCCGGGTCACTGAAATGAAACCCCGTGTGCTTTCAGAAAGGAACAAGTCTGTGATTTCATTTTGGGCAAGCGGTAGATATGGGACAACAGGATGTTTGCTCTAAACTTTTTTCTTCTCTTTCCCCATATAGAAAACACAGAAACATTCCAGGGTCTTGGATCACCTTGATCTCTTGTCAGTCTGAGCACCAGCATGGACATGGTACAGGCTATGCTGGTTGATGAGCTCTTAGAGCAGCCTTAAGGAAAGGCCAGATATTCACTCTGATACCCAAACATTAGCAGGTCACTTGTACTCCTCTGTCACCATTATAAACTGTGCTTTAAGTGGTGTTTTTACAAAGTTCCTAATTTGTGCTTCCTTTCATTAAATGCACACACGAGGCTATCAGGAGTGAGACAGCATCAATTCTGATGATGTCAGGATGACAAGAGTGTGTCTCCTATTGACCTGGTAGGGTAAGATCAGGTCTGGATGTGGTACAGATTGTGAACAGCAATCAGAGATGTTGGAGGCTGGTTGCCACTAGTTTTGCAATTCAGAGAACCTGATAAGATTCCCAATATCTTTTGGATAACCAGCTTCCCACAGTTTTTATTCACTTGCCTCCACTAACAATGACATAAAATACTCTTCTTTCCTGTTGACAATCATAACAAGAACCACACCATGACCTGTCAGGAGTCCCATCCTGAAGTCACGCAGAAACTGAAGGTGGTGCAAAAGGCACCAACCCTCTCCTCAGTCACAGGTCTCTGTGCAGAGCCAGAACAGACCAGACCAGCAACGTAGCAGCTGCAGTGGAGTAAATTTTTGCCTATCTGTGAGTTCTCAGATCACTACAGAGAGAGAGCCACAGCATCCAAAACATCAAGCTCCAGCCCATTCAATAATTAGAAACTTAAGAACTTCAGTGTTTACAAAACTTGACATAGAAATTGGTTCTCTCCTCTTTATCCAAAACAGCTGAAATTAGTTATTCTTCTAGATATGCTGCAATTTGCTTCTTTGGAGGAAAGGAAAAGAGGTAGAGGTGTCTTCAAAGGAGGAGGAGTTGTCAGGCAGGGTAGGGCATTTTTCCTCTTTTACTTTAGTGTGTATTATTGATATGACTGCTACTTTTTTGCATTTAACCTTAAAGTACAGTCAAATCAAGGAAATGTTGGGCTTTCAATTCTTGTTATAAATCAGCTTACATAATTTAGTAGTCTAGCTTTGAATGCTTATTTTTTCTGCAACTAATTTCTATAAAAATTGGAGCTGGAATAAAAGCTTGACTGACCAGACACGATTCCTGTTCTTTGGAATGAAGTAGAACACTCCACCTCTCACCTGTGCACTCATGGTGGCTTTCTGCAGCATCCTCCCATTTACTGTTTCACTTGGGGCCTGAAGTGCTGAAGAGACCTGAGCCCATGAATGCAACCAGTTTAAAAAACAAAACAACAGGTTTGGTGTGTGACCAGAGGTGTATCTACGCAATAAGCAGGCAGCAGAATCTTCTGGTTCAGGTGACAGCAGAAAAAAGAAAACAACTTGTTAAAACATTCCCTGAAGCTGAAGTTACTAACTCTGTGCCAGGTGTGGTACATGCTTGAGCAACTCTTTTCAATTAAGCTATCATCCCGGTGATCCCTCGTGGGTGGTGCGGCTCCGTGCTGTCCTCAGCGCGCGTTAGACGCTCCTCCACACGCCTTTGCACTCGCTATTATCTCGCTGTCCTATGTGGAGCACATCAAGAAGCTGTGCTCTCCCCATGCCAGCTCAGCTCCCACTCTGGGAGGTCCTGAGGCAGGGACTGAGCCCCCCTGCCAGTGGATTCCCCAGTGCCACCGACAGCCAAAGCCAGACAACGTGCTTATCGCAGCCTGCTCTCCTCCATTCCCCCAAGTTCCTTTCCAGACTGCCTCGTGAAGCAGGCACGTGCCACCAGAGATGGTGTAAACCAGCAGCTCCCAAGTCAAGAACAAATTTTCCATGGATTAGGTTTATAAAGTCAAGGACAGAATTTCTTAGCATCTCCTGTACTCCTTGGCTGCTAATTCCCCATCTGCTGAAGGCAACGGCAATGTAGCAGAATAACAGACAGATTTGTCTTGGAAAACAGGAAGACTTTCTGGCTGAATTAGCTTCTCTCTGCTGTCTCTAGAAACAAATCTCCCTAAAATATCAGCAACAAATCAATTTTACTGCTTTTCAGCAGAGAGCAAGGAAATTACCTTTTCTGATTTCAACCTTCTTCCAGTGTCACAAACCCATCAGGCCAAATAATCTCCTAAGAATTTACCATATGTTCAAATTGGAACCTGAAAATAGGCTTATTTTCTGTTTAGTCTGAATTCAAAGCCACAGAACAAAGTTTATATTCAAGGTACCTGAATCTGGAACCTCTCAAAATGTGAAGGGTTTAGGTCTGTACTTGTAGCTTTGTTTTTGGTTCCATTTCTAATGAAAGATAACTTAAAAAGTAAGGATTAACAATTTATGGGGTAGTAATCTATAAAAAGCTCTGCATCCAAGGTATTAGAAAGCAATATAAATTCTTTTGTGGAAATGTAGACGGTATTTAAATGTAAGTAGGTATTATACCCAGTTGGTTAGATGGAGACAGTGAGAGTCTCTGACTGGATTTTCTGGGAATCAGATAGGTCCCTAAATCATTAACTTAGTATTAAATCATCTTACAGATATAAATAAATTGAGAGACTTATTCAGGGATGTCTTGCAGAACGTAAGTAGTTTCTAGATGAATGACTCACAAGATCAAAGTCAAGGAAGACACCCATTTAATTAGGGAGGAAAGTCTTGAGCAAATCTCGAGACTCCCTTGCCAGGCACAAAAACCTTTCCTGTGTGCACTCCAGTTTCACCCAGCTGTTCTGGAACACGATTGCCCGAAACTACCCTACCAAAAAAACGGAATGAAGCTGAAAAGCAGCTAATCTAGGAATCCTCCTACAAAATTCCAGAACGCTGTAACCACCAATAAATATTCAAAGGTTTTTCTGCAGTGCAAATTACCCAACAGAACAGGTTTGCAACCAGACTCCAGCCTTTCACAAGCCAGCCTTAACATTCCATGACGACTGTACCAGTTCTGCCCTTCAGCTGGACGAGTGGCCCAGGCTGGCAGCACAGGTCAGTGAGGTAATTGCAGGGTTCCTCTACATCACAGATCATCTCTGCCCTGCAGAGCGTATTTTCTCATGACATAATCCATCATCTTATTAAGGAACGACTCATCCTCGACTGCTCGTTCAGAGCTACCCAGAAACCACAACATTCCCTCACCATCCAAAACTATGCAGCACTTCCTTTTTTCTCCAGGCACTCAATGCATTTCAGCTGATACCTGAGGCAGGACAGTTAAGCCCACTTTCCAATGGATTTTCAGAAATTAAAAAAAAAAAAAAAAGGATGTATTCTTAAAGTCAACACCTGTGTTTTGCATGAACTAAGAAGTCGAGTATTTCAGTAAGGAGAAAATACTATTTATTTTCTCAACTAATGTTTCCTTTGTCATAGTTATGGATTTGGTAGGTGTGTCCCATTATGGAGTGGAAAAATCATGGTTCTATGCACTTTACAGTGTGCCTTAATTTTATTCTGGCTGACTTTATTTCGGCTATTTATAATTACATTTCACAGCCAGTGTTACTGTTTGGTTTAGGATCATGGCAATTGAAAACTGAGAATCTGCTGCACTGGCTTTTCCTTCAAAAATCACATTTACCACCATCTCCCCACATCCTTCACTAGAAAAGCTGCTCTGGATTTCCTAGAAAAGTCACAGTCTGGGTGAGGGGACTTTCAACCAAATTATGGTGTACTGACAGCTGTCTGGACTGAGCATACTTTGTTGAGAAACCACTGTTACAAACAGTATTAGAAACCAGGAGAATTTCAGCAGTGTGTAAGACAGTGTAATGAAGACAACTGAGACAGGACTTGTATACAGTCTGTGCCAAGACTGGACACGGATTACTATGATCTCTTCCAAACACATTTTCAGTCCTCATCTCCCTACAACTGTAAAATATGAAGAAATAAAGATGAATAGGAGCAGGAGAACAAGAGACAGGCAGTTCAGGAAATGTAGGGAACAACAAAGGAATGGAAGTAAAACAGCATCTCAGGAAAAAAAAAAAGACACATTGATAAAAGGAATTACATATTTTCCTTTATTTTTCTGTACTTATCTAGTACAATCCTCTGCTTTGTCCAGAACAAAGGTATGACTACCCTGATCATTCACCCTTCTATTGCAGCTTGCTCTCAGATTTGTAGCTAAAATCAAGAAGATAGATACTGCATATCTAAAATCAGACATACAAAATAGGATTGCTGCACTGTACTCAAAAGTCTGGCATCACACAAACATAAGAAAAAGAAAAAATAGTTATCTGTTAGCCTCATTTAAGGTGTGCAATTAGCAAAGCTGGAATGCAAGCACTGCCTCTCCTCTAGTCAGTGTGGGTGTACAGATGTATGACATATCTAATAAAAAGCTGAGCATCCAGCCACTAAGATGCTCCTATAAGCTGTATCACAATCCTCTTAAGGATTTAGGGAAATCAGAGGCTCAGCATTGCCATCTGTGGCTTAATAAATATTTTCTTCGGAGGCTTTGTGCCTTGTTTTAGCAACCAAGAAAATAGTCATACAGTAATTTCTGAGACAAGGCATTTACCATGAGCTCCTTTTTGTCTTCCCTCAAGAGCCCATTCTGCAAGTGGACAACTTGTGGTAGCTGTGCTGTGTGAAGCAGTTGAAATGCAGCTTCTGGGCCTCATGGTGAGACCCAGCAGGGCTGTGTTATTATCAAGGGTGTCTGTGCACTTTGAACCCTGTCTTTGGGAGAGAACTGTCGAAAGATGCTCACAAAAGCAATACTACCAGGTCCATCAGTGGACTCAGAAATCATCATGGCCTCACAACAAAGCAGAGGGACCTCTGAGGAGCAATTCCCACCTCTGATGTCAACCTCTTACACCCTCCTTCTGAGGAATGAAGAGACCTTCAAGATCATCAAGTTCAAGGGTCAACCCAGCACCGCCATAATCACTGCGAAACCACATCTCCAAATGCCACAGGCAGATGCCTCTCGAACACTTCCAGAGGTGAAGACTCCAACACCTCCTTGGACAATTTATTCCAATGCCTAACCAATTTTCCTGTGAAAATTTTTTTCTAATATCTAATCTGATATCTCCTCTGGTGAAACTTAAGGCCATTTTCCCCTCATCCTTTCACTTGAGACATGGCAGCAGACACCACTCCCACCTCACTACAACCTCCACTCAGGTAGCTGTAGCGACCAGTGAGGTCCCCCCTAATTGATCAGTTGATCAGTGACTCAAAGGATCCAAAATAATTCCTTCCATTTTTGCTTAAAGTCAACAGATACACTTTTTTATCCAGTTCTATTAAGCAGCACCAGCAGACACAGGCCAGTTCTGAAGTTATGTACATTCCTCACCACATTCAGTGATGGAGCCTCATCCAGTGCTACCTCTACTGAGGAATTCAAATTCTGCTTGCTCTTAACTTCACTACCCAAAACCTTGAGCTCTGAAGCTTCAAAACTATCCAAATCTGGCTTAGAATAAAGGAAATCTGAAGAATTTGGTCAGCTTCTGAGAGAAAGACAAATTAGGAAATGAAGATGAATAGCATTTCCCTCTGAAGCTGACAATCAAGAGGACTTGCATAGGCCAAAGGATGTGAGTACGAAAGGTGCTGGTATTTAAATGGATGTAAGAAGGCTTCCCAGGAAACTCAAGAAAAAGCCAATAGTTTCCAAAATTTTTACAAGAACTTGGAAAAGAAGGAGAGGAATATAGAAATAAAAAATAAATTATAACAAATGGAAACAAATATATTATTGTATTTGCCCTGTGTTAAGAGCAAAAGACTGAGAACCAGAAGATCTCATTTCCAGCACTGGCTTTGCCACTGACTTGGTGTACAGTGTCCTTGGTTCATGATGGTGGTGAAGCTGCTGTCTCTCTCTGAGCCACAGAGTCCCTTCACACATGTGTTTCAGATGTCATCAAGCTGAAAGCTCTCTCTTCTCACTTATGTTTCATATTTTGAGAGGTTTCAGTTTCTGCTGAGGCCTGAAGCTGCTAAGTTATAATATAAAAATAAAGGCAAAACAGAATGGAAACTATAAAACATTCTTGGTCGGTTTGGTTTGATTCTTTAACGGCTTCAGCAGTGACAGTCCTCATAATTGCTCTGCTTTCAGAGACAGATCCTGGGCTTGGGCACATCATAATTTTTGCATGTATTTTCATCAGAGCACTATGCACCACGAGGCTGTATTTTAACTTGAAAACACAAGAGTTTCAGCGCACTGCACTTAAATCTTAACAAGCATATCTGCAACTGTTTCGAGAAGTGTTTTGTGGATAGAACTACACAGGAATAAAGTGCTGCCCATAGGATATTTCAGAAGTCTTTCTTTTCTGAAGAGCCATGTCCTGGATTCCTTTGTACTACCATACATCAAAGAGGGGGGAAAAAAGAAACAACAAATGAAATTCCTCTGAACAATTTGTTCTAGGAGAAGATCTGTCCTTGTCAAACGAACACACCTCAGCCTATAATTGTCAATTTGAAGGAATGACTGAGAGATGCCACTTATTTAAATTGGAACAAGTACTTTGCTCTGGAAAGCAGACCACAAGTAGGGGCAGATTAGCAAATCAGCTGCCAAACCGATGCATGCAAAAGACAACAGCCTTTCCACCTCACATATCCGAACAGACAACTCTGACAGTTTCTATGTGCAGTTATGTGAACTGCACACGTAATCATGGCAATTGCATGCAGAAATTGGATGCAAACTGCACAGCTAATTTGGGTTTTAAAAAGGGAGTAATCTTGCAACACTGTATACAAAGGAGTCAAGCAACAATTACACCATGCTCTTCAAGCCTTTTAGAACAGCCTCGGTGTTTTCACACAGTTGCGCTAAAACGCTTTCCAGCTGTCAGTGTGCCTGCACACTGATACAAAGATACCTTTTTTTTTTTAAAAATTTTTTTTTTAAATCACCAGGAGAGATGGACGAATTTCAGTTGGTTGACAGAACGCTTGTACGTTATTTCTTAGGGAAGGGTACCAGCAGCAGCTGGTATTGCTGGTCTAAGGAGTGCAGATCTGTAGCACAGCTCTTACCAGATCCATAAATGCATTAGAGGACACAGTGAGGAGTCAATGGAGTCAGAGCAGTTTGCTAGGAAGGGCTCAGCTGAGACTGGGCATTTTGCCTGGGATGGCAAACTGAGGATTAAGGGCTTTACGGGACATGTGAACTCCTCTCAAATGCAAACATAAGCATGATTAAAATTTAGCAAACTATGATGTACAAGCCCTTGGGCAAAATCCAGTAGACACAGCTGTATTTATGGGCTGATACAAAGAAGAACTGTTAGACCTGACAGCAATCCAGGAGAACAGAGAGGAGCTTGAGATCTCTCCGAGGTACAAGTCTCGATCTAAGGCAGAGCATCTTCCTCTCAGCTACTCCTTTCTGCAGCTTTGACCACACAGTTACTATGTGAGACCCCATTTTTCTTATGGATCAATGTACTAGTAACTATAATTAGACAGGAGAAAACAGAATGGTTCTTTCAAAGACTAAGGTGTCTACACCACTACTTAGGTCATTTTAAGATGTTGGCTGAGGGCTGCACTTCAATGGTCTGTGCTGATAATAAGAACAAAAGAAAGGAAAGCATTGCTTTCTAGAGTGGCTGCAGAGAAACACACATGAAACACCTCCCCACTAGCAGAGCCACTGAAATAAGTGGAAATGAGGCATTAGTATCACCCAAGAAAGGCAGAACTGCTGCTGCAGGTTTTCTGCAGCAGGAAGAAACCTGTAACTTCAGTCTCGGGGGAGAAACAAAAACAATGGAGACACACTAGTTATGAAACCTTCTCCTTATATTCTCCAAGTGAATCAACTTTTGTTGCTCTAGGGAAAGGCAAGAAACACACGTGGGAATAATCATGGACAGTACCTTTGTGACAGCAGATTATGAGCTACCTCTACCCTAAAGAAAACAATTTGCAGGATAGTCACCTTATTCTGAATCGATGAGAATACAACCACCTCAGTGCTGCTTGTACAAAGAATGAAAGATCTCTTAGTATCACCCTTCAGATACAGTTGTCCCTAACCTTGCTGCTACTGAGGTTTTTGAGCTACGCTGTTCTCAGAGGTCCTGTGGTTTCTCACATAAATGAGGAAAAGTGCTTTTGGGCTGGCCAAAAAGGATGCTGATATGCTTTTTTTTTTTGAAAATTTAAATTCCCACTGAAATTTGGCATCTGAAATCCCATTGTGTAGCACGGGCTGGATGGGATTGTGTTTGGTCTCTGCTTCATCTCTCCACAGCACCCCTTGATAAACTCAACACTTAAAATTGTCAACTGTCCTGAGAAGCTCAGTATTTTAGGGAGCAATATATGGAGAAGTAATTCATGCATCCTAAACGAGAAAGTCTCTGCACTGAATCCTGCTCCATTCCCTGACTACCTTTCCCATCTGTTCTTCCTATATCTGAATTTTCACAACTGGAAATGGATGCTGGTCAGGCTTGTGCTCCGCCCTGAAGAGTAAATGACTGCACAACAAGAAGGAAAAACCAGGTTCCCACTAGTCTGAGTAGCAATGTGGCAAATCTGCCTTGCACATGCTCTCCAGAGAGTGATCCCAATGCTTCTTTTCCCCCTCTGATTGAGGAATAATATCAGGAAAAGGACTAATATTCTGATGTGGATCCTAACACTCTCCGGCATATCAGTGTGCTGCAGGGCCTGAACACAACTACAGGTGAAGAGCAGAGTAAAAGAGTCATCCTGGCAGTATCTCTGCCTCCTGCTGGGTCTCAGACAGCAGCAGACATTCACCTGTGCCGGAGTGGCACTGGAATGCAGCTTTTTCCCTGAGATAGAGAGCGGTGAAACACTGGATTACATGGTTGTCATCACTGCTTATTGGCTTTTGTTCTTTCCACATGGCCAGGCAGCGGTGAGTGGGGTGCCACAGCGCTGTGCTTGCATTGCTGAGGAGAAGCTCGTGGGTTGTTATTGCAAAAAGGCATTCAAAATAGCAAAAGGAAACAAAACAAAAATAGTAAAAGAAAAAGAAGTAGAGCAGCTTTCCAGGAGCCAGGTGCATCACTGCTGACAATGATGACAAACAAAAACTGGAAGTATTTTCAACTTCAACTTCATCAAAGTAATAATATTTAGGAATAGATACAAATTACCTTTCTGGTACTGCCTATAATTCTCTTGGAACTGAAATCTCTGGTGCTGTGTTCACAGATTAAGACCTTTTTCTACACCAGTAAAAATACATGAAAGTATCAGTAGTAAAGGTCACATTCTTGCATTCCTGTTTACATAGATTAGCACATGTGCCAGTAGAAGCTTTAATTCTTGTAATGAGATCGCTCACAGGGTAAGGAAAATCCAGATAAAAATATGATTGGCAAAATCTACCCTTAATATAGGACAAAAATACCGGTGATACTTGATTATGTGGCAGTAACTAACTAGGGTTTATCTCGGTATTATTCTCCACTTTTGGTGGGTGAAAACCTCAGACTTCACAGGAGAACAGAGGGCCATGTAATTTTTCAAGAATATAGAGCATTCTGCATGCTGCAAATACTTTGTGCATTCTACAGCAGAGTACAGTGCATGCTGGCACAAAGAGAAATTCAGAGGAAGCAACAGTCACCACAAAACTATACCAAGTAATAAGAACTATACCGAAGAGTCAAAACCCAAACAGAAAAAATAAGTCAGGTTTATGCCTTTATCATACAGTAACTATGACAACCTCTTCCACTTGAAACTTCCACCAAAACACTTCTCTGTGACAACACATTTCACTGCTTAGGTGAAGTTTGGGGCTTTTTATGTGTATTTGGAAGCAGCCAGAGGCACGTGAGAGGTTGATCTAATCACACAGAGTGGTCTGTGAGGAACTGACTGTGGAGATCACACTTCCAACCCCATAAGGAATTCCTCCTTTATGTGGGGGCTCTATGCTGCACAATGTGGGCACCATAAAAACTGGCTCAGTTACAGGTGAGATATTTATTTATCTGCACCAGGGCTCCCAGAGCACCAGCTCAATTCTCCAAGCTTCTGGATCGTCATCAACACCCACCCTGGATTCAAGGGTGATTTTCACCAGTCCTCATCTTTCTAGGAAGAAGACATGTTGCTCTAACACACATAATTGTGACTGTATCTTGTGTACAAACACTTCATTATGCAGCATTTACAGGGTCTCATTCTGCATTTGTTTCCTATTTCATTGTATTCATCTGCGTGTTGTTTTTAAAATATTTTTAATAAGCTTCAGAGGCTGACTTATTTGGACAGGAAACAGAGCCAAAGAGACTCCCTCTCCAGTTTCAGTGGGAGCCAGATGGCCACACTTTAACCATTTCCCTGAAATAAATAAATAAATAAATAAATAAAATATAATAAAAAACCCAATTGCAAGTCAAAATATATTGGGACACACATGTCAGCTGGTGCAGAGTCCTACCTCTACTAAGTTCAGGAAAGCAGGCAAATTCATACATAGAGGTTGAGCCACTGCCCCCACTCTATGTTGCAACCTCTTTTATGGAGCCTTGCAACAGCTAATGTTTTTAAAGTGTTGCTTAAATCAAGAGACCGCACAAGAATCCAAGCTTGGGCGATTTTTGAGTTGGCTTTTGCTTAAGTGTGAATTTCTAGTCCATCTGGATGCAAAGGAAAACTAGAAAATGTTAGGTGAATGCTTTTAAGTAAAAAGACCAAAAAATTAAAAAAAAAAAAAAAAACACTCAAAATTATTATCTGTTATATCTCTGGTGCACGCTTTTTTAGAGGTAAGCAAACATTAAATACAAATAGAAGGAATAATAAAGAAATCTTTGAAAATGAACTCCTGACTCTCTCTGAAACTTTAACCAAACACAAAGTGCTGAAGCTGTCACAGGGCTGCCCCAATGAAAATCAGAGGCAATTTCAATACAATTAGCAAGGCTGGAAAGAAGGCAAGGATGGAGCAAGAGGATCTTTCCTTCTTTTAAGAAAGAGAATTCCTATCCCTCATTGCACAGAAGCCTGTGCAGTGGAGAACTCTTCAAGGATTGGGGATCAAAGTGTTAAATACAATTAAAACAGAATATGAAATCCACTACTAGGAGCATACTTAAAACACATTGTAATAGATTGAAAGATATACTCGCTGTTTCCCCTGCCTGATATCCTTTTCATTCAGAACACTAAGTTAAATTGGTGGAAAACAGTGCTCCTTTCTCCTCTGAAAATACACAGAGCATAATAAAAAATGTAATGTGCAATCAGCCCTTGATGCTTTTAAGGTAGTAGCAGGAACTGATACTGCCCAGAGCAGCAATGAGTTTCTGAGTCCCACACATGGTAAGAGAAACTGAAACAAGGGATGCATGGAAAATCCATTAGCAGAAACCTACGTGGAGACAAAACATTTCGGTTTTTGACAGATCTCCAGAGGTCCGAGCACAGCATGTTAATGTTTATGATAGAAGTCAGTCAGTCTCCAAGCTTATGTTATTTTGTTTTGGTAAAAGAATACGAGATGTTAGAATAATTACTGGTGTTTTTACTGAGTAGCTCTTCTTAGGAGCTTCTCTCAAGTGTAGCTGGTTTTAATTTGTGGAACGAGGGTGGGCATCGCTTCACATTTATAAAGCTCTAATTGAGAGCATTTTCCCTCACAGAGAACAATAACAAAACACTTATTTCTTAGAAGTTTTTAAATTGGATGTTTTGATTTTAGTTGGCAAATTTCTGGATTCTTTTTTTTCCCCCCGCCAGGTCCTCTGCTTTTCCAGTGTGACCAAGTCCAAAATGTTTCTACCATTAAGATGACAGATGACACGGCCCAAAGGCAAACACACAGGATCATCTGTCAGGTACTTGGCTCTGCTGTGGTTTACTGAGTGCTTTGCCAGCAAATCTTAGCACCTTTGTGTGCTTCTGTTTCCTTACCTGTAAAATTGAGATAATGACACATGCCCTCTTTGTTATAAGCTTTGGCATCTCTTCTATATAAAAGTGCTACACAGCACTAAAATAGAAATGTAAATACTTAGATAACAGTATCTCACCACATGTAAAGGAGAGGTGGTCGGGGGAGAAATAGTAGCCTTCGTCTCAAGGGACATGGGGTTGTTTTTGGTTTCTAGTCTCCACTCATTTCTTTTTACCTTCCAGAATTGCCTGAAACATCTGCTGAATTGGCACAATGTGAATGGAGAGATTTCACCTCATCCTAATTTTTGTCCTGATGCAAAACTGTCAATGTCTGGTGTTTTCAAAGGCAACAATTTTTTCTGAGTGCAGTGCCAGGAATAATCTCCTGCTCTTTGACTCAATCTGTAAGCCCATGGGGTTATGTATTTATTTACTTATTTATTTTGATGCCTCCAAAATAGCAAATGCGTGTTGCTCTACCAGGCTGCATGCTGTAAAACAGTGGAAGCAAATAAACTGCAATTGTTAATGTTAATTGGTCTTACTTTTACCATGTCATTTCCAATTTTTTTCAAAATGGAGATTAAAAGGGGTCGGAGAAAAAGCTGTGATTTTGTCATAAGCAATCCAGTTAGCGGAGTGAACTGAAGGGATTTGATTGCTCAAGCTCTGCGCGACCAACGAACCGCACAAATTCACATTAATCTGTCTGTCCACACCCCCTCAGCCTTGTCTGCACAGACTGAGGCTTCTACACGCCGTGATTGAGGAGATCTCTGAGTGTGCAGGCCCTCGTGCTGCCCTGCACACTTTGCACCGCTGCACAGACCTCTGGACCCGCGGGTGCTGAGATGTCAACAAGCACACAGTCACGCAGGGCCTCAGGTGACCCGTTCAGGCCAAACGGTGAAGACCATTTCGACTTTTCACTCGTGGTCGATGTGGGGTTTTGCTCTGTGGAGCAACCCCACGATGCAATCCGGCAAGCACGGTGTTTTGCAGGCTTGAGAAGCTCGTACAACCTAAAAAGCCAGTCCAATTCACCCACCCCTCGGGAAGAAGGCAGAACTGCCTCCCCACAGCACTGCGCGGAGTGTGGTCCCCAAACTGAATTGAAAAGACCCAAAGGAGAAAGCTCCAGCCCAAATGATCTCATTCATTCAGGATGTTTTCATTAATATCCTGCTTCAATTTTCCAGTCGATAGTTCCATTTGTATTATTCTTAGCAAGACCTTAATAAAAACCCTGCATTTGTTTTTTTTCTAACACCACGGTGTTTATGCCTTTCACACTCCTGCTCACAGTCACATCCTTGCCCTCACTTTCAGCAGTTCTCAGAGACTGAGCTACTGTCACTTGGGTGCACATAAACACATCCACACATGGACACACAAAATTGCTGATTTTCTCTGAAATTCCATCCAGTCTCATCTTAGGCTCCCAAAATGCAGCATACTGTCCTGAAAGAGGTTGTCAAAAATTCCTGCCTCCTGCCCATCCTGCTTGGGACTTTCTTGTTGTCATGTCATCGCACCACAAATTTGTATTTCTTTTTTTTTTTTTTTTGTTACCTATCACCTCAAGTCTCTGTCAGCAAAGTGTTCTTCCAGATTTCTCTCTCAGAATGAGGTTTTCCTCATGTATCAGCTTCTCATTTTCCACACTGGGCTGTTTCCTGTTCATGTGCCCATCTTCTATAGGTCTATTTGGATATATTTGGGCAGCTTCACTGTCCCTGCCATCTCCCAAGTGACTGCCCTCCAAAGATTTTGCTAGCACAGTCTGCTTTCAGATCATTACTAGCAGTTAGGAATCAACACAAATCCCATCTTGGTGCCAATCTCTGCTAAACACCTCCCCAAAACCTGGTATGTTGCTGCTAATAATTATCCTTCGGCCAGTTTGCAGTCCTTACAACACATTGTTTATACCCAAACCAATGAGTAAACTCGTTTTGCAAGCAAGAATGTCATGAGAAACCACATCAAGTGCATTACTAAAATCATCAGTAGATCCAGCAATTTGCCTTTTATCCATTGATTTTGTAATTCTGTTTTCTAAAAGAACTTCGGAAAATCTATTTTCTGGTCTTTCTTTGGCACCGAGGCTCATTTTTTCCTTCTCGTGTAAAAAAAAAAATTTCCACGGCTGCTCCCTTTTTTCCATTCCCGCATTCCTACTGAGATATTCCCAAGACCATTCAATTAATTAGCCGGGAAGACAATATTTGCCACAGTTTACCCTGCATCACAAAAGCCAGCGATACAGTCAATGCTGGTTGCAGCTGTGGAGCAGCTGTGGGCCCTGAACACTGAGATTTTTGTTCCCCCTGCATCACACAAGTGCAAATTTTTAGGGAAATGTATATGCCAACAGTTACAAAGCGGGACACCTGAAATGCCTAAATGTTTGTTCTTCTGGGGGGAACAGGATTTAGCTGTGATATCCCAGTGAGGTGTGCTCTTGCTGATGGCTGCAAGTCATGTCCAGGAGAGGTTTCAGGCTTGGATTTTCACCTTGGAGGCCAGAACTGAGACACAGCTTCCCTAGAATTGTATAGAGTTTCTGGCAGAGATGAGGTCAAAATCAGATACCACAAGGGCACCTGGAGTTTCCTAGGTAGCAGCAACCTCAATAATACTGGAAAAAAAGACTGAATTATTCACAGCTGGAACTCCTTTGGCCCCATATGCACCAGGAGACCACAAAATCCCCAAACGACAATGCGACTGCATCACAGATTACCCACTCACATAATTCAAGACCACACATTTTGTCCTACTTGATGGAAAAAGAAAACTTGTCAGCACAGGGGAAGACATCAGGTCTGGAAATGGGTCAAAAAAAAAAAAAAAAAAGATTATATACTCTGATAGAGAAGATTCAAGCTCCCAAACCCACTAACAGTAAAATTTACTGCACCTTTCAAACGTACAGGATTCTGTCTAGAAATCAAGTATGGGGAAATGGAAAAAGGATGTGCACAGAAGGCACGATCATATGGCCAACATATGGAAATCAAATGGAATAGCTACTGGCTTTTAAGCTCCACAGGAACAATGAAGTAAAGATGAGTGAGAGACCCCTTTCTCACTCTATTTATTTCACCAAATACCCAACGCTTACCAGCCCCCATGGCACACGAAGCATTTCCCCGTCCTTCCGATATCTGCCACTTTCAACTCCTTTAAAGTCTCAGATCACTCCATAGGTACTCAATTTTCCTGAGCAACATCACACAAAGAAGTAGCAGATGAAAGGCAACAGAAGTATTGGCAAGCAGTTCCCTAAAAAAAATCCCCACAACACCGTCACCATCAACACTGGGCTCATCCTTACAGCTGGATGGCAAGAGCAGCATGTGAGCATCACTGTGCACACACACACCCAACGTGTTTATTTAACCACACACAAGCAAAAGCCTGTTAAAATCACAACATATCTGAAGCCCAGGCAAAACGTTTTAATTAAAGGAAACATATTTTCCTCATTAATACATTGTAAGATATATCAACGACCATGACATACTCCCGTGGCATGTTTTTTTCTTCTCTGTGTGTGAACATCTGTACATTTCCCCAGAAGCTGAATCTGACACATGTGATGCAGGAACAGAAATGTCTTTTCAGTGGAAGTCTAAAGCAAACAGATGTGTCAAGCATCTGCCAACAAGTTATGAGGAAGTTACTCCCGCTCCGGGACATAACCACCTATGCACTTCTCCTCTGAAGGAAGCCTGGTTTTTGTGGAAAAGACTATTCCATCCTATGAGATGTGTTTCCAGTTGTATGAGAAATCACAGGACCACAAAATCATGGGGATGGAAAGGGCCTTTGGTCCAGTCAAACCTCTCTGTTCAAGGAAGGTGATTACTGCAGGTTGCTCTGGAACATGTCCAGTATCTCCAGTTGTGGAGTCTCCATGCCCACTCAGGGTAACCTGCGACAGTGTTTGACCACTCTCACACTGAAAAAAACCCACCTTGCATTTAAACTGAATTTCCTGTATTTCAACTTGTGTAGCACCGAGAACAGTCAGGCTCTGTTCAGCTTGTCACCCACCCAGACCCCTGTGCAGCTACCCCTGCCTTTTGGGTAGCTCTGGCACACAGGGACGTTGCTTTCAAATCTGCATATCTAAGCTCAGGCACATAAATCCATATTGGGCATCAAAATAAAAGCAGGCTGCTGTTCCAAGGCACTGCACACCTACAGCTCCCAATGGAGAAAAGTGGAAGTGTTATGATTAAAGCCCTATTTCATGTTTCCAGGTTGCCTGCAGCAAAGCCTTCATCATCAAATTGTGTATAAACGGAGTCTCTGTAAGATGCTACATTTCAACTAAGCTCTAACAAGAACCACTCAAGAGAAAAGTGCATTTCCTTCCAGTTTATTCCTTTGGTTTCAATTGTGATAAGTAGCAAACCTGTTGTAAGACAGATACCATGCAACACAGGGACATGGAGCTCTAAGATAATTCATCCTAAAGCAGTGATCTATATGGAAGGTTAGATAATGCTGCATTATACATGAGAATATCAGTTCCTTTATGAACAGCTCCCCACTGCCATGTGCTGGGAGGGATGAATTAGACATGATGAACATAATAAAGCAAAGACATCTATGTTTAGGGTATCTTTTTAGAAAGCACTTGCCTGCCCCTGCACTTAGAATAGGTACCTGCATCCATTCTGTTATTAACCACCAGGGACCTTCATCATTCTTAAACTCTCATGTTAGGGTGAATAGCAAAAAAAAGAGAGAAAAATAAGATCTTACTGCCAAAGCCCAATTTCTGGCCCCTGGGGTGCCTAGTTGTACAAGAGAGTTGCAGAATGTAAATGCAGAAATGAGCACTACAGAAATGCTTATGGATGAGGAAATAATATCATGAATTTTGTTCTGTCAAGTGAGACCCTATTTATAAACAGACAAAAAGCTTCTTGGTATGTAAGTGATGGGAGGCAAGACATTGTTCATTGTACAAATGAGTGCAAAATATGATAGAAAGGAACTCTAGGGCCCTCAAGAAGAATAGTGCATGTGCCATTATCATTTTGACACCAAGGACAGTAGCAGATTCATCAGGATTGAGTTGCAGAGAACCTGTACCTACCCTTTGAGGATCCTGTGAGAGGTTATGCACATGGTATGTGTTCGGGGTAGATCTTTGCAAGATGTAGCAGTCACACATTGGCCAAGGCTCTGAAAAGGCAGGCATCCAAGCAAAGCTGCCTATCTAGGGGTTGGGTCCGTTAAAAATTGATTGCCAGCGTTCAAGATGCGACAGAAAGCTGCAAGACTTGACAGTCAGTGTGCAATCTGAGTTTAGATGCTGGAGGCTGAAAAATCCCAACCTGCTGAGAGTAGCAGTGGAGTAGATGCTGCCATAGCATTCACTCACAGAATTGGAGTAATGGTGCTTTCTGCAATCAGTCAGTACAGCCTAAAACCAAAGCTCCCGGTGCTTTAAGGAATGCTAAGGCCAGTTCTGTTCCATCACTGTGTTCGAGACAGACATTACAGTGCCTGTACTTTCCCACTGCCAAGGGGCAGCTGGTTTTGGAAGCTCAAAAAGACCTTCAGACAGAGGAAATCTCCAAGAAGGAACCAAAGTCAAGTTGTTCTGGAGGACTAGGGTGCCTTCACATCTGCTGTACAATACAATACACACCGAGCTTAACTTTTCCAAGGACACGGACGGGACTTGGAAATCAAATCCCATTCAAAAGGTACACTCCACACACGCATTGCAACTGCAGCGCTACACCGACCACTCCAGACATCTGTAAACAAGGGACAGCGGGTAAGACGCTGAGTTTGCAATGCTAAATATATTTGTTGTTCTCGGTCATTGCTTTAATAGGAGCCACTATAGAGACGTCGTTCAGTCACCGATTTTTTTTTTCCTGTTGCACTTTCCTAACCTTGCCAATCTTTGAGTTTGGGATTATAGCAGTGAGTAGTTTATCTCCTCTGAAGAAGTAACAAAATGCCACGGCTTTCAGACCTCTTATCTCACAGACCCTTATCTTTGTTACTTCCAATTGTGCCTGGGGAAGGGATGAGGAGCAGATGAACACCCAGGAATTTAGCACATTATTAGTATTTTGTTTAACCTAGGGGCAAGGAACAAAACAAGCGAGCTGAGTGCTGTGAAGTAGCGCTTAAATTTGTCTCCCGATCTCTGAATCTCGCACATTAAAGGATGGTGGTGCCGTTTGATACCTGCTGCTGCTAAGAGAATGCATAATGATAAAACCACCAGCTAAGCTCTTACATCATTTTACAATCAGGCATCTCAAAAACTGTTTATCTGATCAGCACCAAATTCTGTCAGAGCGTTGACATGTGCATTTCTAAATAATTTCAGTATGTCAACCTGAATAGACACACAGAATCAGAGAGTTAATTATCTTTGACAACTTTGCCAGCTAATTTCCTATTTATATGTACCAAACTAGGGGCCTCTTTTATCCTTCCTTGTCACAAAGAGTTTATCAATCAAATCAAGGCCTAAAATTGGCTGCCAAGGCAGTCTGCCATACCAAAGGGGAGTTTATCTGTTTGAAATCTTTCCGACTACCTAATGACAGCAACATTGACATGAAACATAATAGGCATTGTTTTTTTGTTGTTCCTTCTCTCTTCCCTGCCCCCTTCCTTTTCCTACTCACAGCGGACATCGCCTCTTTGGGAGGAGGTGAAGCTCTCACTGGTACCTCCCCTGCCCTCCCGCAGCTCCCGCTTCCAAACACGCCTGTGCCTGGATGCAGCTGTCAGGCCCGGCTTTCGGATACACACAGTTCACCTCTGGATTTGAGCTGACAGAATCTGCCCGTGTCAACTCCATCCTTGTCTCTGCCAATTCAAGCACATTTGTTGAGGAATATGAACAACTACCCGCTCCTGCTGACAGGCATTAGATGGCGGAGCTTTCGGTGCATGTTGTCACTACTTTTCTCTGACAGGCAGTTATGTTTTACTTTAATAGCCATATATCTCCTCTCCAGTTCCCTTTAACTGGGTGGAATTTTACGAGGATACCAAGAGGTTGTCACTTCGTCGGCACATGTTGGTGCTATCCCTCATCAGGGATCTCCCCCTTGCATACATCATATAAAAACACACTGCATCCCATGGCAAAGGCAACAGGGGAAAAAAAAAACACATGGTTCCTGCTGATACTTTGCCAGGATTTTCTTTCTCATCATGGGTGGGGAAAGGCCAAGCAGTTAGGGGCTGAATCCTAATGGTCAGCTGAACCCATACAGGTGATTTCTTTGGGGAAGTTATGCCGGAGGTGGCAGATTCTTCATGCACGATGCTCGTCACCAATCGTGCCACTCTTAGTAGTTAAAAGTAAATACAAGTATAGAACTCTTTGGAAATTTGGAGTTGCTGCTTTGCCAGTCACGATTCCTGGGCCAGGCCACATATGGAAAATGATCTACTGTGTGAGAAAAAGATAAAATCATGGTGCTGCTCTTATTCTTGGAGATGGGGCTATTTCTATCTCAACAAAGCTGCCATGTTGACCTAAGGTGGAAGACACCTTCTTGCTTTGCGGAGGAGAGAAAATATCTGCTCCGGTGATCTTTGAGTGTCTCAAGGTTGTTCCTCACAAAGTGAGCCACATAGAGTTAAAATCACCCTCTTTTAACGCTCCACTAACCTCTTAAACCTGCAGATATTTTCTGCCTTTAGAAAATGGCTCCCTATCTAATTCCAACCTTTTATCCCAAAAGCTATCTTCTCATTCCATCAGTTTCACAACAGGGTGGGGCACTGTCCAAGCTGGTAGCCCTGGCCGGAAGAAGAGCAGCTGAGCTTGTATTCTTTCTATCTGCAGTCGAAGTAGGCACCCATGATATTCACCCTGCCCATTACAGGATGAGGTCTCACAGAAGGTACAAAGCATCTGGAATTAAGTGACTCATTGTAATGAGGTCTTGAAAGCAGATTTTATGTTATTTTATTACTTACTATCTAAAAGAAGAGGTGAGAGGGGGAAAAATGACTGGCAGATTCTTTAATGTCACCCAAAAGCCTCAAGGGCCCAATTAATCAGGAAATATGTTTGGCTTTTGGACTTCAGTTGCCCATTCCCTGGGGCTTCTGCAGTGCGGGGGCTGGACATATGTTACTTGCTCACGCTCTAAGAAATTATATTTGCATGGGGAGTGATACCTGCTAGTCCAGAATTAAGATGTCAAGACCTTCTCTCATTCAAATGCCAGCACTCTCAGCTGGAATGTGCCTGGAGAGGGCCCACAACCCAGTCGAACAGCTTGGTTCATAACCTTCGCCATTCCCACGGGAGTCCGCGTGAAGATCCAGCTGTTTGGGCAACACAGTGGAATAGGAAATTGGAGAGCATGCATTCTTAAACCCTCCTCAAATCTCACTGAAGAGATAAAGCAACTCACCACCAAACAACTCAGGTAATTAGAAAAGAGATTTCATGAACTCGTGAAACTGGTACTGATTCCAAGCCCTCTCCAGGCCTGCTGAGTCAGTGGAGAAACCTGGAAGGGTATTTCTCCCCACGTATACAAGCCTGGAATGGCTTTATGCTGCTAAAGCTGAGCTGATTTCTTTGGAAACAAACAACATTAACTCAAAAGCTTATCAGTTTTACTCGTCTGGGTTGCCTGTCTGGAATATTTGCGATTTTTCAAAGGTGCGAACAAAATCCGGTTATTTGAGCACCACTAAAAGGCCATCTTGTATTCATAGAAAATTCTCAGGCAGCCTAGAAGTACCTTTCTACAGTTTATTCCAGGATGCACAAAGTTTCCATCTGGTCCTTGTTCCAACACAGTTCATATGGTAAAACACAGCAACTGCTGGGTTCTTCCATCTCCTGAGCCATCCTAGCAAATCTCTGCTCCAAGGTCCCAGTGCCTCCAGAATGGCATGTCTGGGGAAGAATGGCTGTGGACCAGGCCTATACAGAGATAGGTATATTCAGAAATATTCAATATGTTCCAAGAGACACACTAGGTCCAGCAGCAGAAAAAATGGCTCATGACACAGCTGGGGAGTGACAGCGTGGGTTAATGTTGTCTGTGCTATTATCTTTATTTCCCTGTCTCTGGAAGATAAAAACACTAAAACATTCTTAAATATGGAGCGAAATGATTGTTTCCAGACCCTAGAGAACAATCCTTGGTGATTAATACTGATGCCCTGGTCGCCAGTAGTCCTGGAATGCTGTGAAGGACTTCTCACAGTCAGTGAAAGATCGCTAAGGTTTCACTGAACGCACAAAGAAGTCACAGGCAGGAAACACTGAAAAGCAAAGTTCTCATCTTTCCACTGCATTAATAAAACCACTGTAGAAATAGTGCAAGGTGTCAAACACCAGAGAACCAATTCTCAGCAGGGAAATTGTCCAAAATGGAGGAGATTGCCCCTAGATGCTGCCTTTGCTGGGACTCCCAGCACACGCTGTTGGTGATGCGGATCCTTTTCTAGTAGAAGCTGAGCAGAGATCAGCAATTCATTTCACATTAGCTGATATTGAACATCAGTCATTACAACCAGCACAGTCCAGATTTGAGCCAGTGACCTGAGGGTGAAAGGCTGCACCTTCCCAAGCCAGCAATCATTAGGTTTTGACACAACCAATTATTCAAAAACAGTCGCTCAGAGCTCAATTAAAATTTCGGTAACTTAACCTTCTCTTTGCTTCTCCTTTGCCTCCCGCACATCGTGTTCCCCAGTTTAAATAAACTGAGCAGTTTGTCACTGCACTACATAATTCTGTATTCAAACTGTCAGGACCTCCCGGAGTCACCTCTGTCACTATCTCTGCCAATCCCAGCGCGCTCGCTCGGGCCTCTGAACAGCATTAAATGCTCTCCCTGACAGACACTTTGATAACATCACCAAGCACACACACTGAGGCAAATTCCTTCTGACAGCATTCACTCAACAAGCCGAAAACTAAGGAGGGACACGGATTTGTTTTAGTTACCTTGCCTGTGTGATAGATGTTATAATTAACTCTCTGTCTAATACCAAAAAGCTATTGTTAAGTCTCACGGCCTTTGAAGATTCGCATTTGTAGCAGCAAACCTCTCAAATGAACACATTTAGCAATGACTGCATTTTTCAGTGATTTCTTAATGTTGCCAAACAGCAGCACTGAATATTTATAGAGTTCCTGTTAAAAAATTACACATATCATTGCTTGTTTCTGCTTTGATCTAGAATTTATTGTCTATGAAGTAAAAAGAGACAGACCTCCCCCACCCCCCCACTCTCTTGTACACCTCCAGTGCAGGTTGGCTGTTTAAGACACTGTGTAGAGGCAGGTCATCTCAGACTCCTGTACAAATCCAATTAAATTAATGCAACCTCTCGGACAACATGGAATCATTATTGCTGCAACCATTCTAACATTTATCACATCTACACAGTCATCCATCAGGAACTAAATGCTTAAGCCTCCTGCTCCGTGTTCACCATAATGGATCCAGTTATATTTTTTTTCCCCCCAGCAAGATCAAATTATTCCAGACAGTCTCTAGAGCGGTGTGCCCACCTCTTGTGTCACCAGCAGAGCCCGCACTGCAGTTTAACAAGTGGGTCTTCCTGCCAAAACAAACACCCCTTGAGCCCTTTGGGAGCAGTGAAGGGCATGGACTGACACCAGTTCCTGGGAATGCCGACACCAGTTCCTGGGAATGCCGACACCAGTTCCTGGGAATGCCACCAGAGGGGAGGGGTGTGACTGGGTAAATCACCAGCTTCAGAGACAGCTTAAGCAAGAAGGGCTTGCCGCCTGTTATGTGGTGAGAACCTGGCAGGGAAGAAGTGCAAAAAAGCAGTTAATAAGAGGGTAGAAGTTTATGTCAAAATAGGTCTCTGTTGAACTTCCATCGATTTACAGTCCCTTAAACACTCCTACCAACATGTAATTTTGCAATGCCGTAGATGTCACCTTTGGATTTGGCCCAGGAGGTAACTTTCTAACAGAGTCATGGGTTTCCCTGTTGGATGAGAATGCACAGGGATACAGCAAACCCTAGTGCAGAACACACACTCTTCACTCTGTTATGTTTCTGAGAGGCAGTTCTGACAAGAAAGTCTCTGATGGAAAAAGCTGAAATAACCCACCCTACATACACTGGTCCACAGCTATATCCACTGCCTGAACTGCTGTTCTTCCCATTTCCCCTTGGAATACGGATGAAGTCAGTCATCTCAGACTTCTACCTGCCAGGAAAATGATAATGAACTAACTAAAAGTGTTCTGGTGGCTGCCTGCTGCCCCAAGCAGCACACAGGGCTCCCAGTTTTCCTCAGGTGGTGCCTGATGCCACTGCTTTGCAGTACTCTACACACAGACCAGTGGAATCCTGCTCTTCAAGGCAGCCAGAAAGTGCTCGGCAGTCACAGCATTCCTGACTCTGGGCTGCCGAATTTACTGGTCAGTGGGATGTGACAAAAGCAGCCATGCAACTTAAGTTCCGTGATTTTGAAAATAAAGGGCGGGGGGGGGGAGGGGGGAAGATTGCATTTGGAATTTACTTCCCCCTCTAGGATTTGTGCCTTTCATTACCATTGTGGGTCATTCCCACAATAAACTTCAAACAATAGCCTCATCTTCATTAGCTCTCCGGGCTAAGTATTTTAATAGCTACAGTGACACAAACAAAGGCACAAACAAAGGCACAACCAAAGTGCCTCAGGGAGAGGCCAGTCTGGCATTTTAAACAATCTGACCACACGCTGCACATATTTCCTATAGAGTTACTGAATAGTGTGAGCAGAAAGAATAATTTTTCTGTACCACCTCCACATAGTTATTCAAAGTACCTTTCTTCTTTTATGGTAATGATTTTTTTGTTTTTTTTTAATTTGAGATGGATTTTACATGAAAACCTGCCACTACCCTTCTAGCACAAAGCAATATATAAAGGTTTGGTTTAATAATTATTGTAGTTCCTTAGATTATCTCAAACACAGACAATAGCCATGTTCTGATGAAATTAACCCAAGATTGATGACAGAGTTGGCATCCTCATATCTTATGTTCCATGGAGGTGCCGTCATTTTGATTCCAAGTGTGGCACTGGAGTTGAGTGCACCTTATTGCCATAGTAAATAATGTGTCCATGTTTTCACTGATAAACATTCATTTTGGGATGTATTCTGGAACTTGCTCATAAGCATCTACTTGAAGTTTGGTGGAGAAGTTGAAGAGAACATGATTTTAGAGAATAATAATAATAATAAAACATTTCAGTTTCTTTAAACTATAAGAGTATTAAGAAAACACAAGTTAAGCAGTTTATGAAGCTTAAATTTTTATAACTGTTCTGAGGTATTGGTATAATACTTGAAGAAAGTTCTTCTCTCAATGTACACTTCTGTAAAATGCATAACAATACCTGCTTAAATTCAAATTCACTCAGGAGACCAGAACATCTCCGAATTGCTGGTCGGCTTTATCATGCAAATGTTTTATTTATCCCACAAACATTCTTGGGGATAAATAATACACAGTTTAAAATTATATATTATACTTTAAATACATGTGCCATGTTAGAGAGAATAAAGACTCTGGATTAGGTTTTTCTGGGCCAGTGGAAGCTGAGAGACTTCATTCAGTGCTGTAATATTTTTTCAGATGTACAGTAGCATCTTTAAGTTAGGACCATGGATTCGTTACAGATCTCCTTTAGACTGGAGGATGTAACCACTTGTGTCCCAATTTGAGACTATTTCTTCCTGCTCCTCCTTGCCCCTCGAACCAATTTGCATCAGATTGGGGTTTTTTTTCCAACATTTGTGAAATGATTCATCTTATTGTTTATCTATTCTCATTAGAAATGTAATTAGGAAAAAAAAAATCACGTTTGAGCTGGGAGATGCTGGGGCTCCTGTTAGGTTTGGGACTGTTTTTAATTATTCCTCATTTCTAAACAGATATTAATATCTGTGGTGCTGGCCAGTATTGCACATTTCCTCTGGATATTAGCTGAGCTGCCTCTCAGCTCCTAAAGATTATTATTAACTCTTAGATAAGGGGAGGTTTCTTCATTTCTTATCACTGGCTGCTAAAGGAAAAGATTACAAAGGATTTACTGAACAAGCTTCCCCACTGGCTGAGAAATTACCTGGCAACCCACAATGTTCATGATGATCAGCGATGAATATAAGAGTAGCCCGTGAAGTTCCCTCTTCAAATCTGTGATTATTTTTGGTCACTTGGTACTAGTTTCTCTTACAGGGAAAATATGACCAGCCCAGGATCTGCAGGTCTTTTACTTTGCCTTTGACTCGACCTTTCTGGCAACACAAGGCATCATTTCTTCCTTACATACTTAATTTTTCCTCAGTCAAGAGGAATTTAAAGTCTTGGTGTAGCATGATGGATGATGCCATCCACATGTAAGAAAAACTGACTACTTCCCTAAGGTTCAAATGGGTGGTAAAGAAGATGTTGCTGCACAAGTTAATGATTGAGCTTCATCAGTTCTGAGCAGCCTTTTAGCACATTCACTTTCAAATTAAATCCATTTGCCACTAATGTCTCTCAGCAAATGAAAAGACCAAAGACATCTGCTTGAACTCGTTATATATAGATGATATGAGCATTAATTTGTTGTCTTGTCTATTTGCTCTGCATTAGAAAAAGAATATTGAAACAATAATGAGATTAAATGGTATTTTCCTATTTGGGAAGCAGAGCATATATTACAGAAACACATTCTATATTTGACCCTTACATCAAAGGACACTGAGCAAAATAGAGTGGATCTGTATAATTAATCCCCACTATCATAAGTAGGTTTAAACAAAAGTAATGCAAGAGATTTCATAAGCTTGAAAGCAAAATTCTGCATTTCCCTCTCCTAGTGATAATACCATTGATTTAAAAAAAATCTAGATCTCATCAGCAATTCTATAACAAATATTTTGGGAAGATTCTATCTTCATTTTGACCAGGAAAAACTCACTTTAAAAGCAAGTTTTACTTTACACACCAGCACCAACTTCAAGATGTAATATGTCCTACGAGATGGGATGTAAATGGAGTGTGGGCTCTCCTTGGATTTTGTACCACTCGAGGAACCAAGGGGAAGCTCCATATCTCAAGAATTTGGGACAGAGCTTCAGGGAAACAATAGAGAAAGAACAAGGAACCCAAAAGATTGCAGTCTCAGCCTCCTATCAGGGTATCATTGCTAAGGCAAGTCCTACCCACTTCACATACACAGTCCTCCCACTTCCAGTGACTCACTTGATGGAATAAAGGACAAAAACTGAATCTTTGCTAAGGAATTCTGTTTTCTGTTGATTAGACAAATGACACCTTGCCAAGAAGGATCTGTTACATTCTATTCACTCTCATTTTTCCCTTCCATATTGTAGCTTCTATCCTCACGCCCTATTGCTACGTAGGTATAATAATTACAGAATTATAATTATATAGCAAGTTAATATTTATATAAATATAATTAGTAGCTGAGTTCATTTTTAGAAGATCTCAGCTGCTACCTTTGTGCCCACTGTTCCCATGGGGATCCCTCTGCTATCCCCTCCAAATGTCCTAGGAGAGAAATTTCCCAAATTTAATGTATTCAGTAAGAGAAAATATAGTAAATTCATATGCTACAAACACTTGGCACAGTCAATACCTTAGGCACAGTTATGGGGAAGAAGGATTCTTCACCACCAAATACACAGGGTTTTTTCCCCTGTCTGCTAAATGCAGATCTAGAGGCAAAAGGAATAGAAAACAGATCTCAAACTAGCTGGAAAGACACAGAGCAGATAAGCACCTTGGAGAATGTAAAGTAGCTCAGATATTTATTTGTTTGCTGGAAACAGTCTTCCAAGCACCTCCTCACTAATGCATTTTTTTTAACTCATTGCAGCCTTTGGAACCAAAGCTGTTTATTTTTCATAATAATAACCAACAGTAATTAACAACACAGCTCACCATCCTAACTCCTGTACAATCAACACCAAATACAGCACTGAAATCAGACTTTGGAAACATTTCAAATCTCATTTCCAGCTGCTGGAATATGCTCCAAGAGAGTTGCACTGATTTTTATCACCTGAGAATCTGACCATGCAATATAATATACACAAAGGAAATCTAACATTATATCAGGTAACCAGTTAACCAGCCCTTTATTTTTCTCTCTGATATCCCGTCTCTTCAATTGCTGCAAGCAATTAAGTGCCCACCACTTGTTTGAACAACCAAACCAAAATAATTACAAATGCATGTTACACTACAACAATTGCATATTAACAAAGGCTTGGGGCCAATTAATCATTATACCATCAATAAATAATTTGCATAAAACTATTCTCTTTAAAGACTCCATGTTTGGGGTGACAGGGTTACCTCATTGATTATGTAAATTCCCCATCAAGCTTTGCAGAAGCAGTCAAAAGAAATAAAAAGGCTTGTCTGTTCCAGCCAACATCCTATTGCCACGAGGCAAGAGAAAATTGGGGTGAGAAGGAGCAGAAGGAGAAGAAGGAAAGAAGCAACAATGTAGACTTAAGTTTTAGAAGTCTGGGCTACAGTTCAGCAGTATGGTATGCTTTAGGAGCATAAAAGTGAAAAAAAAAATGAATCCAGAGTACACCAGCTAAGAAGGCACTGGGGGACACACTTCTTTAGAGTCATGTCATCTCACAAGCCCCAATAAAACAGCTCAAAACCAGTATTTCACTTTTCCATTTCACCTAGAGCTTCCTTACAGGCACATCCTAAAAGGAGATATCTGCCTCCTAAGACAAACCAAAGTCCAACAGATGAACTCACCAATAACATGATGCCTTCCCCTTGTGATCTGGGATATTCATTTTCCTGAAGATTTTCTCTGGAAAAACTCCGGCTCCTTAAATTAGCGATTTTCTCCTTGAATCTTACGAAGAATTCTCACACTGACTGTGGGCAGCAATTATAACTGCAATATTTTTCCACTTGCACAACTGGGCTGTGAATTAAGCAGGCCATGAGCAATAACCAGCCCTGCCTGGTTGGGCAGCAAAAATCCTGTTGTGCTGTCACGTACAACCCAGACCCCTCAAAGTCACAGCCACGACACAACTCAGTGTCACCAGTTACCTGTGGGGACGGAGCAAAAAGGAGCAAAGGACTGGCTGAATCTGCTCCTTGAACAGAAATAACGTGTTTCTCGACTGCAGTTTTGGGGCGATGCAAGTGAGACTTGCTTTTTCTCCCAGGCCTGTGCCAAGTGGGAAGCACTGTGTATTATTCTTTCAGGAAACTTTTTTCCTTCAGTGACTGGGAATTAATAGTCATTATAAAAGCAGGCCTCCTGAAGGATAATTAAACACCTTTTCTATGGCAAAAGAAAGGCACAGCAGGTACATTCATCTTTCCTCAGAGTTAGAGAACAACATGAAAACAAAAAAAAAAAGCCTTCATCTCTGAAAGATGGATTCAGTGTGGCTGCTTGCTTTTAGTGCTGCAGTGGGGTGGACAGCAAGACTGACAACGGCTAGACCAGGTTTTGCACTATCCAAATTACACACACCCACAGAAGAGACCAAATATTTGGAAATTCGAAATAGCAGGAGTCCAATCAACAAGGCCACCGAGGAGGGAGAGCAGGAGACTTCCCATGGCAAGTACTGCAAAGAAAGCACCAGTGTAGTATATGTTATACCTGCAATGCTTCATGCTCTATTCTCCATGGAGGGCTTTTCAACACCAGAATGGGGGACAAGGTGAAGAGAAGGGAGTTTAAAGTGCAAGCTGCACTCTCTGCTCCAAAAAGCACACTATGCTGATTCAAAAAAAACATTTTCAAAAATGCCTGTGGGTAAATTTGAGCTGCCCACAGCTCCCCAGGGGCAGTCGAACTTGCTGTCGAGCCATTTATGTGGATTTCAGTCAAATTCTAATTTTAGTGTTCATTAAACATGGGTAATTCCCAAGCCAATCCCTCCATCACCTAGTATACATAATACCTCTCTACAATATAGGTCATCCTAGCTTAGAAAACATATACAGACATCAAAGTGCAACCATTTCATTATAAGTATTAACTTTATAAATAATTATGAACTTCTTAATTCTTTACAAGATGCTGGATAATCACAAATGCCTAAAAAAAAGCCCTTACAATAGGAAGAGGGTGGGTGGTTATGGTATATGGGGGGGAGTGTTTATATATATATATACACACACACACACAAACCACCCACACATGGGTATTAGAGAAAGAAGGGAGATGTAAATATGAATTTACTTCAGGCAGGAGGAAGGATGTTTCCTTAAAACACATAGGAGACAAAGACAAAGCCTGGTTTCAGGTTCCTTTGAGAGACCAGGGCTGAAGCAGAACACAGCACCAAGACTGTGAGTATCTTGCATCCAAGTTTAGCACTTGTGGAAGTTCTCCACAGGGGTGTGTGGAAGTTACAGCCACATCCTTCCTCCCCCTTTCCTCTTCCCATCTCCAGCCCTGTGACACTGAGCCTGAAGGGCAAATGTTCCACTCTGTGTCTATACCAAAATGGGGCGTTTCTTTTGTGTACCACACAGGAAGAGCATGGTTTTATTCAGTTTTTGGGTGCTGCAGCAGAGGTACAGAAACATTTGTGCTCTCAAAAGCTCTCTGGAACTTGTGTGACCAGTGTCAGGCCCTGTCACTGCAGAGGGAATCATCTCATGTCTCCACAGAAATGAAGCAGGAAGGAGATGCTTCAGCACTGCACTAGACTATGCCAGAACTCATAAAATAATTAAAACTGGACAATTATGTCAGACCACAAAGCAGGGAAGAAGTTGTAAGAACTGGATGCAGGAACTTCACTGAAGTGAACCTTGGAGGAGGATACGCTTCCTAAAGGATAAGTTTATATAATTCAGTATTAAACACCATTATTTTATCAGAAGCACGGAAATCCCTGGTGAGCTTCAGAGAGCTACAGAGACGCTATCTTGGAGCTAGACAAGGGCTGTGCTGGAAAGAAATGGATCTCAGAGCAATAACAAAATTCAGTCTATTTTTTTGACAACTTTAAAGAAGGCTCCAAGAGCCAGGTGCCAGCGCAGTGCTGGGCTGAGCCTCTGCAGGGCTCTGCTGCCCTGCTCTCAGCAGCTGGGTCTCCCCAAAGGAGGACCCTTGGTCTCAGGAGCCAGCCCTGCCCCTGGCACAGCTCAGTCACCCTGCACTGGGTGGCTGGTGCACACACAAGGCCCAGTTCACTACTTCAGATGGCCCCAAGGATCCCCCTCCAAAACAACACTCCATGAGGATCATTGATTATTTCCTTTGAGCAACATCTGTTATTAATCCAATAGCAGCATTTTAAATATGCACCCCTGCCCAGCATTAATGGGAGAGAGTGGATTAAATATAGTTTGACTGCTTGCATTTTAACAGCTCCATAGCTGGTGTTGTTTATGGGCTGCTGGGTTTCTTTTTATTAATTTATATTGATTTTAAGTGCTCAGAAAAGCAAAGCCTGATGGAATGAGCTGGAGCCAGGCAAAGCACTGATCAGCAGTAGGCACACATCCCCACACAGAGCTGCCAGGGGAGCTCATTTGCAGTGAGTACACACCTGCTCCTCCACTGCCAGGGCCCCCTTAATGGGAGCCTGTTTCTCAAGCCAAAGCAGACCTTCCTTTTCCATAAGGTGAGCCAGCAGCATCCCAGAGATCAGCCTGGAGTCAGCCTGCTTCTCTTGGTCTAGTTCTAACCTAGAGTGCTTTTAATGCCGCGTGAAAAACTTGAGATAGAAACACACAGGTCTCCATTTGAGGACAAAAAATAATGGCAATTGCAAGAATATGGCAGAAATTTAACAAAAACAGTGAATTCCCAAGCAATGAACAAAATTTCTGCACTGAAGTGTCCACGAAGTAATAGCAATTTGCACAGAAACTCTAGAGCTTCACAGTTCATGGCCAACTGCTTTCTACCACCTCGAAACAAACCCACACTCATTCCATCCCTTCCTCAAATGCTTTTGCTCAGCTGGTGACTTGTACAATCACACAACCTCGCCATTCCTAGGCAATTCAGGGTAAATGAGGCTAATCACTGCTGCTCAGTACAGCTGACTCTTATCCCTTCTCCAATCTTACTTAGGAAATTGCAGTGGGATTGATTATTTGGGATGGGATTTCAACCCCTCACACTCCTTGCTAGGTCACATGTCGTGGTTTATTTATATCTACCTCAGTCATCCTAAGGACAAGTGGAAATTTGTCAGGGCATTTGGACGGAGTAAGAGTCGAGTCAAATGTAAAGGACATTTTTAGATTTCTTTCTTCCCTGGACCTTCATTTGCCCTGGATCTGGCTGCTTTTGTGGAGTTATTGGCTAAACCAACTTTGCCACTTACAGTAGTAGAAAGAATGTAAACAGAAAATTGTGATTGATACTGAGAGCATTGCTAATTAGCTCAGAAGGACACAATTAGCAAAGAAGGAGCCAGCGTGTAAAATGAAGGGAGAAGGAAAAGCAGCTACTTATGAATGTTAAGTATGTATAAATAAAACAGATAACAAATAGGGGTGGAAAGACAAAGAAAATTGAAAACTACAGATAAAATTGAGAAACTAAGAACTGCAGAAAACTGATAAGAGAGGTAAAAGGTTATAAGGGCAGCAGAATTAACAGCAATAAGAAGAATTTATTTTTAGTGTGTTAAAACATATGGAATCCTAAGAATGAAATGGAAAGATGCCAAAAGGCAGATATGCTCACTAACAGTAACAAGCTTTGTTCAAGGCTTTTTGTTTGCCAAACGTTGGCAAATCAAAAAATATTTACAAAATATCACTTGCAAAGTGTGGGGGAAAAAAAAAAAAATGTCTAAGTTGGGCAAAGTCAAATGTGCTGAAATGTCACTTCCACACAAGACGAGGCAGGAAGATTTTAAGCAGCCCTCCTCACACAGGGAATGCCGTGATCTTTTCAGGCTATAAAGCCTTCACAGAAACTCCGCTTCTTTATTAATCTGTGTGGAACCTACCACCATCCAAGTCATGTGCTAATGGGAATGCCATCACTGCTGTAAAATGCATCTGAGCCAAGGCTAACAGAACACGTGAGAAATAAACACACAGGGAAACCCACGGCATCTTTCTGATCCAGTTGTGTGGATTACACACAGATTCTTCTGTCTCTTGGTTTTCCAGTCTGCAAAATGAGGAATATAAGCATCTTCCTCTGGCAAGTTCTCTAAGTTAAGTAGTCACCTAAGATGCTCTGGGATTGGCAATTGAAGAGTGTTATGCACGATGCTATACATTATCTAAACCACCATTTTCAGGGAGGAAAGATTTACCCATCCTGTGCAAGAACCACACGCATTTCACAGCGCTTCAAGGACAAAAAAAAAAAAAAAAAAAAAAGAGCAGAGAAAAAAAAAACAAAACTCCTCTGAGGGCCTTTAGATTTTCCAGAAAAAAAAAGCTCCACAGCTCTTGCCTGTCAGTGGGCACTGGGAACCTACAGCCCTTCCAAAAGCTCAGCTTAAATATTTCTTGGTTTTGACCCAATAAATTCTGCAAAGAAATTAATAAATACCTCACTTCAGTTCCTATCATCTCAGCTTCCCTCCCCTTCCTGGCAGCCCAATACTGAATTCATTAAATTTCATTAAAATATACATCTGGTTCCCGCTTTTACAAGGTTGTGAGATCTGCAGGTCTTTGCAGAGCAAAATCAGCTGTTCCCTGTTTAATATGGCCTTTCTGGCACAGGGACTCGAGATCTGAGTCAAAGATCCCCCTTACTCAGCTGACAGTCAGCGGGTTCCTGTGGTACAAGCACTAGTTCAGCTAAAGCTTGTGGAAGATTAAAGTTGGCTTGATGATGATGAAGTTTGGAGCTCTGGTAAATGCAGCACTAGAAAAACTACAACTCCCCTAAGGTGTCCTGGCAGTCGGGGTAGAAGCAGATTATACGAGAACATGACCCAAAACATAATTTGGTTTAAAAACCCACAAACTCAAGAAGTCCAAGTAGAAACAAAATACTTCATTTGCTTTCCCCAATGGAGGATGGATATTTTTGTGACAATAATGAAATTTCCTCTCAGAAAGTTACATAAACCATGTTTTCTATTAAAAAAAAAAAATTTTTTTTTTTTTTTTTTTTTTTCAGAAAAATCTTGCCTGGTCTGCATTCACTCTCAAACTCACGTGGTTCAAGTGAATTGCACTGACACTGACAAACATTCCTTTTGGCAGATCCAAAATACATCATTTTGGCTTGGAAGAGACTCTGCTAGGATAGGTTCACAGGCACTTGACATTCCATCTCATGGCTACAAGGAATCGACGTGCTTCTCCCCTTTTCATTCTCTGAAACCAAGTGGCTGGGGATTTCATCTTGGATGTGGAAAATTCAGGGTTAATCCCCACCCCTGCAAGACCACCAGTAAAAAAAAAAAAAACTCCTACAAGTGACTGGTCGCTGCTGGACACTCCCAGTCTGTTAGAATCTCCTTTTTTAATACTGATGAAACGACTCTACTTAGTGGCAACAGCAAGTGTGCAGTTCCTAAAACTGCGCTGCACTTTGTGAGGCACATGCACAAATCCCACTGTGAAGTGAGGGTGAAATGCGATAATGCTGGAATCGTATTGTCCTTCACTCCCATCATGCAAAGTCAAGAAGCTCGGAAAATTATTCTTACCCTGAAAATGCAAAGATTGCTATCACCTTTTTTTTTTTCTTAAATAAGAACTCAACCCTATTAGAAAAGGCTAAAAAAAAAAGCCCCTAACCCACCACAACCCCACTGTACACACAGACGTGCTGCCACCGCCAGCGAGTCCCAACGACTTCTCCTTGGAGTTAGATAAAGGTCGTGCCTTTGCTACCCTGACTCAAAAGTTTCTGTACCTTGAGAGCGGCTATTTTCCACCTCCTGTGACCTTGAGAAACGCTGTTCCCTCCGGGCATGCCAATAGTTGTAAAACAGGGAGTGCAGTAGGAAATGGATACGGATAGAGTGAAAGTGATTCTCTTGTCCTTTCACACACCCTCCGTGAGATGTTGAATGTGTTTGAATGTGATCCATCAAGACATTGATCCCTTGGGGAAGTGGAGATGTGTAAGGAAACTTCAAGTGCTTTCTAACCAGATCTACCTCCAGGAGAATGTACTGAGCAGTACAGTAAGAAGATACATATATTATCGATAATCCCATGTCATGGGACAAGTCACAGCAGAGGTGAGGGGAAATCAGATGTGTTCTGGGGCTCTGGAGGTTATACAGCCACTAGAAACAATTTCTCCTTGAAAAGTCATGAGCAAACTGCTCTCTGTTGTGGTCTCTTTAGCTACTCTGTGCTAAGCTCAGCCACAGGAAAAAGATGGAACAATACATTTTAATAGAACACTTTACAGGAAACACTGCGGGGATGGTATTCTATTCTGAAGCTGCCAAACTCCATAATTAAAACAAAAATGTACGATTAACTGTAAGAATTTTCTGCTTATGTTTAAGACCCAAAGAATTAAATGAAAATCCTTAAAAGCCATTGCTAAATGAAGGAAATGCACGAGCTGGCCTTAGCAGTGAAGTCTGTCACCAACACAGGCTTTATCCAGCTTAAGCCACTTCATTCTTTGATCAGAAAAGAGTGGCTTGTGTGGGTTTATTTTAGAAGGCTGGCAAGTGTCTCAGCTGGGACAGCTGCATGCCCGGAGCTTGTCTCAGGAGTAATCCCGCTTTCCCCTTTCCCCAAACCCCAGGGCCTGATCTCCCAGAGGTCCTGCCAAGTGCCCGGTTGCAGTTCTGTCAGCACAGGGCTCAGCACAGCCTTGGGCCGGCTCAGGAGCTCACTGAGAGAAGCAGCGTCCAAAAAAAAGGAGAGAGCGCTACAGTTCCCCTCATTTACTCCAATCCTCCCAGCCCAGCACCCACCACAAGATGCCACGTGGCCTGCCAGACCTGGAAGACGCTGGAAAAAGCACCGTCCAAAGGCACTGCCTCAGCTATACAATGTTCACCTCTGCCTCGTTCTCACCCTCAAATCACTCATACCTGACCCATCCTCAGGCAACCTGCACATGGCTCCTGTGAGTCCAGAGCTGGCAAAGGCCACTGCTGCGACACTGCCAGCAAGAACAGTCCTAAAAGAGTGAGTTTCTCACTTGACATGAGGTCAGTTTAAGGCTCATCAATCCATTCCACTAGCACACAACATCTCAGAGCATGGCCTTCACTGGATTAGCCTGAGCACAAAGCAGTAAGGTGCAGAATCAGACCTAATTGTCATTAATTGCATTACAGGACCAAGGACTGAAGCCTCCTAACGCTTGCTTTCTCTCATATCCACAGTGATCTGTTCTGTGGACTGGGAGGGATGAGGAGCCTTAGCATCTAACCCACAGAAATCAATAGCAAACCCTTTCAGATCCTAATGGTGACAGATTAGGACATCTCTACCCAGGCAGAAGTGCATGCAGGATCACATTTGGGTTTAGCTTTTGTTTTCTAAGGAGGGATTTGTTGAATGTGAAGTTAAATATCCTGCACAGATGCTTTGTGTGTTTATTTTCACGAGGTCTGATGCTCTGCAGTAGTTGTGACTGTTGGTGATACAGGTCTTCAGTGATGGTGTTTTGGATTTAAGTCATATCTAAATTCGACTGGCCAGTTCATCAGTTTGGTTTCAAAGAAGCTGGGACCAATGGAGTCCTTAACCATAAAAAATGTGACACTGCTCTTTGATTACCAGCTGGGATCTCCAAGCTCTCTTGGCCTACAAAGCGACAGTTTTTCAAAATATACAGCAACTAATATTTCATTTCAGCTGGCAGAGCTCCATAAAATGGTTTGGACCTTACAGTGCACTTAAACCCTTTGATAAACAGACTGTATAGATTGAGCAGATGGTGGTTCAGGAGTTCAAAATGCTCAAGTTTCCAGCTGAACATAAAATAACCTGTAGGCAGAAGCAGAATAACATCTGAACAGGTTGGAACTATGTCTGTGATGGTCTGTTCTACTTGTTAAATGCTGAGGGAGAGCTGGTCTGAAACAGGAGCGTAGGATTGGTTGGGATAACCTACTTCTGTGAGAGAAAGCATCCAGTCCTCTACTCTCACAGACAGCTGCATCATTGCATAGCCCTTTTTACAAGCCAGCCTGGTTCCATCATGACAGCATTTGGGCTGTCATGTCCCCATCACTTCATTTGGAGGCTGCAGGTGAATCTAATTGCTCCAAGGGACAGACATGGACATTTAATCTACCTTTTAAGAGTATTTGCAGTGGCACTGAACCTTTAACCTATCCTCGATACCTTTCAAAAGGAGATGTCTGCGTGAAGGCAGGTCACAGTCACGTGCAAGGAAGCCAAGAGCTGACTGGCTTTTGAGCTGAGATGCAATGATAGAGAAGAAGCCAAAGTCTGCAAGGCTGCCACTGCTGAGTGTGCAGGATGTGAGCCATGGCTCCCCACGGAGCCCCCAGCTCCAGAGCTTCCACAAGAACAGAGTTCAAATGCGTTTCACATTGTGGAGAGATCTGCAAGATTCACCCCAAGCACACTCCTCTAGGGTTTTCCCCTTTCCAGGATACAAATGATCTCTTGGAAAACATGACTGGTTGGGCAAAACTGGAGGTGCTGAGCTAGCCATGCCTATGTGAGATCCAAATTTTCCTCTCGGGGATTCTGGTGCCCCAGACCAAGCTTCTCCTGCAGTTCCAGGAGCTGCCAATTTCCAACTAGAAGAGCTGAAAACCTTGCAGAAGTCTGGACAATTTGATCCTAAAATCCCTCACTCTCTTGAGCTGTCTTTGTTAAGTCGATGGATCTGCTTACCTGGGTGCATATCAGTTACAGGAAGAAAGAGCACCAATGCTGAATGTAACTTAGTGACAGCGGTTGCAAAGGAGAAGGAAAACAAAGAACTTCTCATATGCCAAATATTAAACCTTCCATTTGCATGCTTTTCTTCCTTTACAGAGCTGGATTTTGACTAGCAGTGACAGCAGTTATAGTACCCAACAGAAAAGCAGGAGTTCTGGCACCATATCACCCTAACATAAAAAATATTAACTCGGGCTTAGTAACCGTACAATTTCCTGGTGTTCTTTTAAAAATTGGGAGGAAGAAAAGGATCTATGTCAAACATGCACATCTAATGAGTCCCATGACCTAATCTGGAAAAGACTCATCAGGATGGTGAAAAAAGCCAGACGTGAGGCACTACACAGAGATCTGCTCCTTCTCGTTGCATTTCAAGGCATCCAGTAAGGTATCTCAAAGTAATTGCCAGATCATTGGTTGCTTTTGAAAACAGAAGCTGTGATATTCTGGCATCTCTCACACATCTGATATTGTCCATTCATTAAGTCCTCAGTGAAACCCAGAACATCAGCATCTAAGTGCCAGTGGTCTGGTCCTCCCCCTGCTACAGCTCAGATCATCAGCCCAAGCAGGAATGTTGGAGTGGGCCTTAGAAAAATAAAATAAAAACGAACAAACCCTTTTGTTTCTGGTAGTTCTTTCTCTCCTAAATTTAGCTAATATGAAAGTGAGGCTTTTTGTTTTCCCTATCTTTAAAAAAAAAAAAAAAAAAAAAAAAAAGCAGTGAAAAACGAATGTTTCCAGAAATTAAATGGCAAGTTGTGTTATTTTTAGGGGGTTAGATGACAGGAGGCATCACATTTGAAAGTACTCACTTGATCAAAGAGCCCTAAAAGGATTCAGCAGCACTGAGAACTATATATCAAATAGGATTATGACAGAATTAAGGGACTGAGCCATTTATAACTTAGGGCAGTCTCCCTCTTTGAAGCCTGCCTTGGTAATTGATCCATTTTTCTATAAACCAGAACCATAGCATTGCATTAAAAATCTGTATCTATTCCAAAACTATTAGCTTTCTACAAGATAATCAGGGGAAAAGGTAACATTTGTATGTGACACTAGAGTTTTCACTTGAAAAAGAAATTGTCATGACATCTAAATAGAGAGAACATTTTTCTATCAGTATTACCGTGTCCAACAAATTCTCCTCTGCAGCATGTCAAAGCACCAGTTGTGCATTAAGGAAACATAAATCACACAATAGAAGTGGAAACTATTGTTTTGTGTTAGACAAATTGAAAAGGATACGAAAGCATCAGTGGCATTTATTTTACTTCTTGGGACGTTCAGATAGTGCTGAGGGGAGATCTAAAGGACACACAAATCAGTTCAGATGCTCTTACTCATGCAAGTTGCCTTTGTTTGTGGGAACCCTCTCCTCGGGAGAAATCCCAGCCCTCCGAAGTCAGGAGCAAAACTCCCAACACCACCAAAAGCACCTACAGATGTCAGTGGACTGCAAGAAGCAGAGGCTCCTTGTTTGGCGTTACAGTATCCTTGTTAATTTATGAGATGCATTAGTGTAACTGAAGAGAAGGAATAACTCCAAGCTACCAGCTCCAAGACCCATCACACTTATTAAAGCACTTGGTTCAGTCAAGCCAGGATTTTGTGAACTTAGTGGATGGCAGTACTGCCATGTGCCTGCATCATCCCAGGGCGGGCAGACCCCACCTCTTCAGATGACAGAGATAGAAACAGGACCAAAGTTAGCACGCCTAACATGTCCAGGAACTTTGCTTTATCATCTGGTAGCACTGACCTCCCATCACTGACTGTGACTGGAGCCTCATAAACCAGAGTTCAGAGTCACTAACAAATACCTGCTCCTTCCCCTCTGTATGTGGCTTCATCTCAGGATGTCACCACTGAACTAAATCCATGACACTGTCTAGATGCACATATAAACGTGTAAGACAAAACTACACAGCTCTTTTAGTGCATTATTAATTCACTTAAATTTATAGTCACTTAAATGTTCACTTCTATTAATGAACACCCTTGGTATGACGTAGCTCATTATATAGGGAGTATCTCACAGCTCTGTTACCCAAAGTGAGCAGAGGCTGTGCTGGAGGAGGAGGAGATTTTCCCCTGCTATTTATAGAAGGTACACCTGGCAAATTCTTAGCTGCTTCTACACATATATTTGATGTATGCACGCACACAAATGGAAGAACCTTTACTATAAATGTTCTCGTGAGGTGGAAAAGATGTACACAGACTAATTCATAGATTAATGACAACTGCAGACTGTCAGCAGCTTTAGATCCCAACTTTTCCACGTTGAACTGTAGTATATATGCCATTTTCAGAGCTAAGCTGGTCACCCCAATAAAAGAGTGCAAGAGCTTTCTCTGCTGACTTAAATAGCTGCAGAAACAAGATGTTAGGAGACAGCTAAGAGTCTGCCCAGTGTGCACCCAGACTGAGATGGGGCATTTCACAACAGGTAAAAACTTGTGCCGCTCTCCAGGTTCTCTTCCATAATAAAATGCTCCACCTCCTCCTTTTGAGGAGAGGAAAAAGACACATACACACTTTAAATATAGTTAAATATGAGGAATTCTGTGGCTCCTCTGAAGGATTACATATTCCCACCTAGAAAAATAAATGGGAAATTTTGAATCTGAATACTCCTTCTGCGCATTTCTAACATTGGAAAAATTGTAAGCTTTCTTAATCCATGTCTACTCATTATTCACTTGGGTTTCCAGCCAAATTCATACTGAAAGTCAGCAAAACCCACTCAACTTCATAGACTTACACTGAGAATTAATTTTCCCCTCCTGCCTACTCTGGGGGTAAACAAACACCATTTGACCTTGTATTGATTTCTCTGATTAATTTCCCATTTAAGCCCCATTCTGAGGAGTTTAAGGGGGATATATGAGATCCATGGCACTCGTGCAGGCCCTTTCCACAGGGTTGGATTTCTCCCTTACCGTGCTCCACCACGCAACGTTATGAAAACAATCCTTTCTGAACCATTCACTTCAGCCCCAATTACCATAGACCCCATCACAGCCAGCTGAGCTACTCTAGCAGAACCAATCTCCATCAGAATCAGCCTAAACTCTGCATTACATATTATTTATGTTCCTCCCATGTAAAAATATTGACATAAGCTCAGATTTCAGCAGTATTTGCAGTTACAAAACAGCAACTTCTGTCAGGACAGTTCATCCCGAATCATGAACCGAAATGTTCAAAACGTCCCTGAAATTGTATGGCAAGGGTTAGTTTGCTAATTCTGTGTTTCACTCGTTTCTTTTAAAATAAAATAAAACTTGGCTTATTTATTTATTTTGCTAGAAGGCTTTTTAAAGGAAAACATGCTTAAGGGGAAAAAAAACAAGGGCTGGTTTAACATTTTCTGAACTTCTTACCTCGAAGTTTTATGCAGCAGAACTGGTTCCCACTGTGTAAGCACAGGTCCACTAACCCTAAACCCAAAGAACTGCATGGAACTGAGATGGATAACTAGTTAGACACATTAGGCCACACAGGCCCATAAAATAATAAATGAGAAGTCTGCCTTTAACTTCAGTGAACTCGGCGCTCAGTCTCCTGAGTGAGATTAGCCCACGTTTACTGGGCCAGCGTTAGGTTTTGTGCACTGGTGTTCAACAGGAGCAGTGCAAAGCTGTGAGCTTTGCAGAGGGCTGATTCGGTGGCAAAAAGTGATGCAAATTGCAGGGAAATGTTGTTATTACACTCCACACAATTACACTATCACCCAGAGACTCCAATTAACAGTATAGTCTCATTGTACAGTCCTGGCTTCAAAGGGAGTTTGATTTAAATAGACAAGGCAGGTAACTGAAGCCTTAGGATATACACTGTACAACTGAGAAATGAGGCAAAAGTAATTAAGTGACTTGACCAGGATCATACAGGAAATCTTTGGCTGAGCCAGACCCTGATTCCCATTATGCTCAGCCCTTGCCTGCAGCCATAATTACAGCAGCATTCTTCTGCTCTGACCTCAGCCCCGCTGCAAACGCACGCACACGTCAAAGGCACGGCTCCAGTGCCTTCATCCCTGCTCCACAGCACTAGACAGCACGAGGGAGTCCCTGAAAAGGGGGAAAATGTGGCTTTCAAGTGCATCTCCACACCTGCTGTTGTGTAACCCACGAGGCCACGCGCCCCCCTACCCCAGTGCCATCACAGGATCCCCCTCCCCAAGAGAACACCCCACAGCTCTGGGTCCCATATCCAAGCTGGCCAGGGTTTCAGCAGCCATAAACTAATCTGACAGTTTTAGAGTGTTAAAAACACTGGTTTATGTGGTATAGATCCAAGAAGACATGATTTTTTTTTTCTTTTGCATTTCTTTAGTGATTACATTTTCACAGGAAGTCTACTAAAAGTTATTAGTGGCGGTTTGGATAAATGCAGCCTTGAAAACATTAACTGAAACTTGGAGCTGCCAACATTGTAAATGAGCAGGACCTGCTGTAATTTCAAGGAAAAGGAAGGAATAAGATGAGGAATTTCAATAAGTCTTCTTTTTCTTTCTTTTAAAAATTACATTAGGATATACCTAACCTATTTCTTGCCCCAGTTTCACCTTCTGATGCTGTCTGTAAAGATGCCAAATAAACTTTTCTCTCTTCCTCTCTGTTAAGTGCTACAAGAGGAAAAGGTCCCCAGCACAGCTTATTGTTAAAATTAATATGAAACAGTTCACTCTAAAATGTGGGAACACCAGACCATCAGCTACTAGTTCCTCTAGTGCTCACTGCAGCTGAGCTCGTCTCCAAAACCTCTGAAAAAACACAACAAAACCAGACCAGCCAGCAGAAGGTCAATAGTCCCGTGAAAAACTGTACAAATAGCACAGACACAACACCTCTCAGCTCTTTCCTTTTCCTTACTGATTTTTGTAACAACATACAGGGTAAGAGTTCCTGGTTCAGCAGGTTGACAGAGACCACCCAACAGATAAGTGTTTTTAGCTTATCTCCTGTTAATCCAGCAAATTAAGGCAAATTAATTTGTCTCATATAGTTGATTGAAACAAAAGCACATTTTGTGTCTTGTGCAGGGATCTCTTTTTATTTCATGCAGCATCTCCTCTCTTGGTGAGCACTCACTAGAAAATAAAGTCCTGTTACCTGGCAGGATGTTGCACACAATGCTATGGCCCAGTCAGGAAAAAAAAAAAAAAAAGCTTTGCAACATGTCAACCAACAGCAAAGAATCAATGCTGGGTTAACCATGACCATTTAACACCATAATATATCTCCTCTTCACATCTCCACTCACAGGAAACTATGTTTAAAACCGTAGATGACGATGTCTCCAGGCGTCACTGATTTGCCCAGTTTGCTGAGGAACAGAAGGGTTTGGCCCAAGCTTTTCCCACTGAGCTGCAACTTCCTGTACATCCCTCCTCTCTGGGCTGTGAACACTTCAGCACATCAGAAGGGTGTTGAGCACCTCGCCCATGACTGCAGAAACCACTCATTGCCCCAGGTCTGGGAATATTGTGCACACACTGTCACGTGTTTGCCTCCCCACGGGCCGATGGGCACAGGTGTAGTTAACTGTAGCCACTGGAAAACATTTACAGATCAAAAATATACATATCAAGGACTTACATTAAGAAGACAAGCCACCTAGGAGAAGCATTACATTTTTAAGCGAGTTATTCATTATGAATGAGAGGCAAAGACTGCAGATTAATTATCCAACTCGCTCCTCCACGGCTGCTCAGCGAGACTGTGACTTGCAGAAAGGGGACACTGCAGCATAATTGTCTTAAAAGCTCTCTGTAGCTTAGTGAGGTTTAGCCTGTTAGCGTGATAAATCTGCATCAAACAGCAGCAGGGAGGGCACCAGCAGAGCTCAGGTGGTGTGTGCTGCCTCCCCACCCTTTCTGGGGCGCTGTCAGCGTGCAGCAGGGCTAAGACAGAGAGATCCTACGGTGATATTAATTTTGCATGTTGAAGGCCCAGCCAGTCTGACTGATTACCTTGCTGATTTAACCTTAGCATTCAGACTTAGCGTACTGCAGGGCTATCCTTTACTCAAGCTCCTGAAAGCAGGAACTTGATGTACAAAAATGTTCACATTTTCCTAGCAGGCGATTTTCCTAAGATTTATAGTGACATCTCAGTTTGTTTATCGATTGATTCACAAAGAAAAGGAAATTAACACTTTGCTCCCATGCCCAGGGCCAGGTGCACACTTGGACGTGCCATCAGGTGAGCTCAAAGCATAAATTCCTTCAAAATGAAAAAACAAGCAATATTGCCTCCAAACTTTTTAGATTACCATTACTTGCAAAACCGCTGGTGAATCTTTTTTTGAGGCAGGTATTTAATACTTCCTGATTCTACTGAGTGTCAGAGCAAAGGCTATAATTTTCCTCCCAAATCCCAGCCACTCCACTGCTGGGTTGCTGGGTTTTCCTTGAGGAAAGAGTATGCCTCTTATTTTGTTTCAGTACACTGCTGCCTTTACGAGCGTTTCGTAATTGCCACAAACTCCCTGAAATCAGTTGTTTCTACAATTAGTGACTGATTACACACAGCGCTAAACATTGCAGGCAACAGTTCATTAACTCCTGGTACCAGACAGCATGAAAGGACTCAGGTTTAATTCAATCAGCTTTGTCCACAAAGCCGCACACGCAGCATGTTGTGAGGGGTTTGTGTGTGTGCACGGGCAGGAATTTCCCTGAGCTGCAAGAAGGCTCCTAATCTTGACCTGAATTAAATGTACCTGGCTTTATAGGTGGCCTTAACCAAAACTTCAGATCTGCGTGGCATGAAACAGTTCAGACGGATCCTGCACAATCAGAGCGATTCTTCAGCTTTGGCTGATCTGAGGGTTTCTCTGCAGACCAGCTATGACACCTGATTGACATCCACTTGTAAAAAGACAACTGAGGGCTAAGGGTGAAATGATTTCCTAAGAGGAATTATTTCACAGCCTTTCTTTTTGAAGAGCATCAATTAGAAATACACTATAATTAATCCAAGTATGGCAGCTCCAAAAACTACACCAAGTTTGTGTCTCCTTTAGATTATGACCCGGATTCGCCACAAAATGGCACATGATTTATAACACACAACCTCTGCTACCAGCTTGGCAAGCAGAGGAAATCTCTGCCTCCACACAGCCTTTCAGTTATCGACCTGGGTGTTAGTAGGCCCAAAAAGAGAGCGACAGCCGCTGGTAAAAAAAAGCAATCAAACAACATCCATTGACAGAATTCACCAGTCCCCGTGGACTGGCTGCAATTGGCAGCAACTTCTCAGTTTCAATGTCCAAATATAGTAGGGCAATCACAGAGCTGATGTATCCGCTGTCCAGTCTCCACTTATCAGCACTTTTTTTTTTTTTTTTTCTTTTCTTTTCTACCGTGGAGATTAAAAGACTGATTCCAGAGAGGAGTTCAGTGGCAGAAAGAAAAGCAGGAAGAATAATGCAAACAACAGTCAGGGAGATTTTGTTTTTAAAGAACAGAAGAGAAGTGCCTTGTTTAAGCATCCTGAAAGTCAGATGAAAAATTCCCATTGACCTCTCAGGGGGTTAAATCAGGTTCTTAAAGATGTTACTCAATGCCCCAGGAAATGCTGCAAATCATTTATGATCCAATCTCTTCCAAAAGAGAAAAAAAAAAATAAAAGCTTATGTGTCGTCTAGGTGGAACTCTGCTATTCTGGCTGAAAATCAAATGTCATCTTCAAAAGTCCTAAGGAGCCTCTCTCAGGCTGCACTGAGTTACTACAGATGCCTCTTTATCCAGAATAAAATCACAGTAACAAGCTTGTTCAACATACAAGTCAATACAGTCCTCCAAGAGTAAAACTTCATGTTGATCAGTCTTTAACACCTTAACGTTGTACACTGTCCAAAAGTGAGCCCTCCCAAGGCCCAAGGGAAAACTTAGACCCACTAATAAGGAAAAAATAAACCACTTAAGTACGTGGTGTGGAGGGAGACTGTGCTGCCAAATGTCTTTTGTACAAGGATCTGCATTATGGATCCACAAACCTGAAAGTTAGTCTGGGTTCTTACCATTCTCTGGGTATGAACAGTCCCATCTCACGTCTGACATACCATGGAGACAGAAGCCAAACAAAATGTTGTTGGTGAGGCAATAAACAGGAGAAAATCTTCTAAAAATTATAGTTTTCTCCCTCCTAGGTCTCACATTCATGAGAACAATTATTTTGCAATACACACATGCTCCTCTCCATTGCAGGCTCCTCTCCTGCCTGCCCAGCCATGGATCAGGAATGAGGAAAAAAAACACATCGTCCAGGATCTCCACTTTTCAGTAAAAGACACTCAAATGAACGATTCCCAAAACATCAAGCAGAGACAAAAAGAAGGCAACACTTTAACAGGGCTGTCATGTTTGTCCATGGGGGTACTTCTTCAGTGTTCATGGAAGACAGGTTGTTAGACTACTCTAAACCAGTGCTGTGACGTTCACATAATTAAAAGTCCCATTGCCTCTCAAGTGGCCTGTTGAGAAACTAAAGGAGAGGTCACGGACTTCTTAAATTCCTCAGCAAAATCCTTGTGCCCAAAATAACTTCTCAGAAAGGAGCTAATGTGATACAGAAGAGAGGCATTTGGTTCCAAAATGGGGGGGAAAGTAAAGCACTTCAGATACATTAGGGGGAAACTCCATGGCTTTAAACACTTCGGTTTGTTAAGGATTCATCCTTCGTCCTTACACTTGAATTCTGTGTCTTCCCAGTATTTTCTCTCTTTGGCTTTTTAAGTTGTCACTCCTTAAAATAACTGGCATCCAAAAGAGAGAGAAGCCCGTTGCGGGCTAAGAAACTGCACTAGGACTTACTGACTGGGAGATGTAGAAATGGTGACACATCTTCCAGCCTTTTTTTTTTTTACTAATTACAACCTCTTACACAACCACGGCTGCCTGGGACGTACATTATTAGGAAGCCCTCTCCAACTCCTCCAAAGGCTCTAGGACATGGTTAGCAAATGAAACTCCCCCTCCAGTTTCATGTGCAAGCAGAGGGTAGACGACCTCATTAAGAATGCACACGACCTCTGGCTGGGTGTGCTGGAGCTGCTTTCGCACTGAGAAGGAAGACACAGACACGGGTTGATTTCTGCTTCCGTCCCAATCTTTAAACGTTGGCTACGGTCGCTTTAAATATTTATAGCGGATGCAGGAAGTGTGGCTTGAATATAATGGAGAGAGAGAGAGAGAGATGGTGAGAAAATCATTCTCTCCAACTTTTGTTTCACTTTAATCCCTGGTTGCTGGAAGTCAAGAATTTTGATACGATACGTTAGTGCTAACAGTGGCGGCTGTAGATTTAGCAGGCTCTGGGCCCCTTAGCATAGGGTTAAATGTCAAAAGCAGAGGAAGAAGCTGTCTGCAGTGAATGTGAATTAAGTTTTCCCTTTCTCAGCAAACCAGAAAAAAAAAATATTTGCCATAAGAAAAAAGCAGAAAGTTCTGAAGCACTGCATTGTAACACCTAATGTCTGCTTCAAGACATCACAGTGACAGTCATCGCTGCTGTACAACCTGAGAATGAAACCCCGTGGTACCAGGGAGGGTTGTCTTGTTTCAAGGTGTTCATTCCAAATCTTATCTCACCTTTCAAAGAGGTTATTTGCCTCCCCTCCCATTCTGGCCTTGCCACATACAACATAAATAAAATATTAGTAATCATATTAATCAATTATGATCTTATAATGCATCCCATTCATTACAGTGGAATCTTGCATAATTATGAGTGTATGTTAGCAATTCAAGCTGGCTAGTTTAAAGCCAATAATCAGTCAATAATGATACTTCCCCCTCCTTACAGAGGGAGCATCTTTAGCCAGTGAGCTCAAGGTCCCATTGGAAGAGGGCCCAGCTGTTCCCAGAGAGGGAAGTGCAATGCCTGAGCATGAGAAAGGTCCCTCTGATAGTGTGTTACGCTGCGAAGAGGGGCAGATGTTATTGCCTTTGCTGTCTAGGTTGGGCAACTGAGGCAGGAGAAGTTACTTGATGGTAACATGCCAACATGAGGGCTGGGAATAAATCCCAATCTTCCTGTTCCAGCAATAGGACAAATTCTTATCCAAAAAGCTTTTTCTAAGACCAAACATACCCTGACTAGGCTTGACTCCAACAAGGCTGTGTTACATTATGACCATGATGGAGCTGAGGGAACAATAAAAAAGAGGACTTTGATGACTTTTAGAAAAGAAGGGGAAAATGTCTTCACCCTAATTTGTCAGTGGATTTGACAGGCTCAAGAATAAATGGGCATTACTGACACCTCCTTAAGACAAGAACTCACAGTGCCGAGTTTATTTATCCCTAATTTTCTGGATCCAAGAGCCAGGGTGTCTGTCTCTGGGAGTTTTGTCAGAGCTGAGACACTCAGTGATGTCCATTATGAAGGGCCAGGAGCAGAGGGAAAATGCTCCCTTTCCATGGGCGTTGGAGCAGGCCCCGTGACAGTATCTGCTGCTGAATTCTTCCAGATGTTAAAGATGGAATTCAGGCTTGATTCCACAGCTCACTCTTGCCTTATGTTTTAGAAGGATAAAAGGGGACTCCCAGGAAGATCCACAATTACAAGGTCACACTGTGCTCTGGCTCATGGCAGAGTGAGGGAGCGTATTGAGGGGAGGAAAGATTCAAAATCTACCTATGTGGTTTTCAATTTAATTTCTTTCTTAGGCCACACAGAACTTTCTCACAAAACAAGCTTTGGAAAATTACAGGATCAGAAAGAACAATTCTAGCCGAGTCATTACAGTGGTTACTTTCTGACCTTCCCTGGGTCTCAAATGTGAGCTCCTGAATGGATTCTAATCTCTACATTTTAGGACCTGGCCCAAGTTTTCTCATCTTTACATCAGTCATCATACTTAATACAACTTGTCTTCCTGTTTATATGGCAGGGTTTTCTTTAAATCTCTGCACAACCGAAGCAAGGCCCTTTGCAGAACCTTTGCCAACAGGGAACAGTTTTGTTTATCTCCTCACCTCACTGATTGTTCCACATTTTTTATTCTCTCCCTAAATTTCCCTCTGCACTAGTTTATTCCATAACCTTTGACACTGCATTAGTTCTGGGCAGATTCCCTTTTCAGAATGAAATAAACAAAGAGAAAATAATTTACTTGGGGACAACAGAAAACAGTCCTTTTGTGTAACTTTCTCTTCTAGTGTAGGGGTTTGGGGGTGAGCGTTTCGTTCAGTTTAGTTTTTATAACCAAAGCTACCTCAGGAAGTCAGCTTTACTTTGAAAATGTCAAAATAAAACGTAGGTATTTACACAAGAGCTATTTTATTAAAAAAATATATCTAGGCAGTTTTTCAATCCTCCCCCCACACCTCCATATGAAAGCATGTCAAATTTTTCTCTCTGGAAAAAAATCACAATTTCGGAAAAGAAGGTGAAAAAATTTATTTAGGAAGGAGTTCACTGTGCCTCAAATCCAAATGACTCGAGTGTTATAAGACCCTCATCATACAACCAGAGTAAACCCCCAAGCAAAAACTGAGACTGGCAGGAGCAGCACATAAGAATTGGAGAAGTACATCCACGAGCAGCAGTAGGATTAAAAAAGCCCACATTGTATAAGGTACAGACATCAGCCCAGCACCTTTGGGAGCACCACCCTCCTGCTTTGGGAGCTGCAGCAAGAAAATGGTTTCTGATGAGGAAGACCCTGGTTAATGATCACCCCTGAGGACACATCTAGAAGAAAACAACAGTTTTAAGGAGAGTCTGATGGGTGTCCTTCCACAGGGCATTTTACACAGATTAGCAGAGAGATAATTCTTCCTGCCCTCCCCTGGTAAGCAGGGCAGGAAGAGGTCCTGGAGATCAGTGCACAGTGTTTTTTTAACTGATAAGCTTTGCTTTGGTGGACTATAAAACAAGCCTCTAGGACAACGTCTGAAAATCTTAACTTTTGCTCACTTGGGTACTGAGACTCAGTGGCGAAAAAAAAATTAAGAAAGGTTCTTAGAAATGTGGGAATGAAACAGAACTCTACATTTATTATTACTGTTATCATTCAATCTTCTGTTCTTTGAGCATTTGGGATTGGCAATATTGCTTCCCTGATGGGCAGAACTGCTCATTAATATATGTGATACATCTGCTTCTCCATGTTGTACAGAGCAAGCAAAATCAATCCTGGTCATGAGTTTGAGCTTGGAGCTGAAACAGAGACTGTATCTGACAGTAGGCTGAGCCCAATTTCCCCATTTCATAAAAATCATATGCTGTGAGATGATTAAGATACGGTCCCTTCTTTCATTGCTATCTGCTCAAGTTTCACGTGGAAACAGAGAGCTTTTCAGCTAAAAATTCAACACCTGATATCCTGGTTTTGCTCTGCAAGCAGCATTAACAGATTGTCATTGTGTTTAGCAGTTTGCAGCTCCCTTTGCTTCACTCAGGACACTGAACCAGTGCTGTGGTCTCTTGTCCTGTGCTGACACCTGGTCCACGGGGTGCTGCTGCCAGATCACACAGGCACCAATATCTCAGGGTGCAACCACTTCAAAACACAGCAGCTATTTTCCCTGCGTGAAGTTAGTAAATTTATACTGAAGTTATTCCTGCATCCAGTAAAGTACAAGCAGGCACTTTTCCAGATGCCTCAAGACTGCCAGTGTAACCATTTAACTGAGTGGCATTCACTGGGACAAAAAAAAAAGAAAAAAAAAAAAAAAAGGAACATCTTTAGTAATGCTGCTGCATCAGTTATCTGGTGCTTGTAAACCTGCCTTCCCGACCTCTTGACAACCAGGGAAATCAGACGTTTTCACAGCAGCGGAAGAACTTCTACGATTCCGTTTTATGCAGAGCTCCACTTCAGGCCCTAAGGACCTGCTTTTTCATTTTATTGCTGGCCTTTTCTCTTCACCCTGACCTGCCTCTGTATTCCCAAGTTGCTCAGCCTTTATCTCTACGTGAAGAGGGCAAAAGCCTGCTATTCCATGTGCTATTCTGACAGGGAATTCCTGTCACATGAACACTCGAACACCGCTGCAACCTGACGACGGTATCTCCCTGAAACGTTATTACTGAGCACTCACTACATATTAAAATGCACCAAATGATGTGTTATCTGCAGGAGAGAGAGAAAATGAATAAAGGTCGATAATTAAATTTTTAAGAGCCTTCAGCCTACAGGTTATTTTGTGTGTTAAAGGTTGCAAAACCTTTCAGGAGTTGGTTGCTCTTACTCAGATAAAAAACCTGAATACATGTATGTAATGCCACAAGGTCAAACACATTACACACTGCTCCTGGCATGTTGAAAGCAAAATAAAGCTCCTAGAGCTTCAGAACAACACACATACAAGGTTTTGAGTGGACCTCTTCATGCATAACACTTTAAGAGCAAAAGGACCAAAAAAATATCAAACCTGGGAACAATTTTTGCACAGAAAGTTAGTTTACTTGTTTATTTACCTAAACATCCACGTTCTGCTGTTTGGAATTTAGGTCTACACTACCAGCATTTACAGATTTAAAGCTTTTTAAAATTTCATAGATTACATACTTATCTGGGAAGGACAGCTAATTTCCTTACAGCTTGCTAATCTGAGGATGATGAAATAATACTTTAAAAAAGGATGTGGAATAAGCAGTCAGGTATGGATTCCACTTCAGCAGAGTGTCGTGAACTGCTCTTTTTTGCCCCTGGTTCTTACTGTTGCTTCAGTGCCACTTTTTGCTTCCAGAGCTGTTCTACATTTCAATAGAGCCCAAACCTAAAACAAAACCAGCACCAACCACTCTGCTCACTCCAGTGGGCTCTGCACGGTGGAGGCCTATACAGACTCCACCTCCTGGCTATGGTATCAAGCTGGCATACAGTAAACCTTCACAAGCCTGCACTGAATTCACACCTGTGCTCATTTAATTCTGCAGCTTCTGGTCCTGAATCCCACAAACTCCCAGACACCACAATCAGAAGGTAGGTATCCGGTAAAAGCGTCATGACCCAGCGTCATAAGTCATTCTTTTTACACAAATAGGATCCTAAATACCAACTGATTGTTAAAAGGCCACTTACCAAGGTTTATTAAGTACATACAACATAAATCCATTTGGCATGTAATTAATTCAAAATTACATGAGCACTAAATGTGCAATTAACTCTGCGAGGAATGTTTAGGCCTTTAGCTGGCATTTACAAAGGAAGCTACAAGTTTATTAGCTCGCAATTTATTGCTAAAATACTGGCAATTCCTGAGTATGTTGATTGAAATGTAACTTGCTATCACTATATCGTTACAGGGCAATTAAGGGTCTAAACAACACTTCCAAGTAAATTACGAAACAATGGAAGTTTCATGCATTAATAAGAACGCTGTTAACCACAAAACCAACAGGTCTTTTATTAAAGCCCAACAAGTGTGCTTTCCCCCAGCTGTGGAGAACCCTTTCAAATGCACTCACAAACTTCAGCAACATGTTCCCAACCTCCAAGGAGATATTGGGGATCTGCAGGCAAAATCCCACCCCTACTGACAGGCAAATGTTGTGCAGGACATTGTACAGCAGATTTTAGCCCAGCAGCCACAATTTAGGGACTCTTCTAGTCAAAACCACAACACGAAAGAAGCTCAGCACAGATGCTGAAAAAGAATAGGGCAAACCAGGGAAAGGGTGTTACCGATCCCTTTGTCTGGGAAGTTTTCCTGATGGGCCCATGACTAGCAAAGCATGTTTCCAGCAGGGAAAAGCAGGCTCACAAATGTACTGCCCAGCGTGTTCCTCAGGCCCTGCCAGCTCAGACCCACTGCAGGTATCAGCACCGAACCACCAGGTGGTACAGAAGTGCCCTCAGAGCCTGTGCAACAGATGGGAATTTGGGGCTTTGTTTAAGAATCATCGTCATCAACACAACTCCAGCCCAAAAGGGAAACACCAGCTTCCAAAACTGCTAAATCTGGCAAAAGTTTGGATTCAGGCCCGAGTGTCACGGCCTGGAGCTCTTTTTATGACGACCTAAAGACTGAATCTGAGAATCCACAAATTTCTTGAAAATACATGCTTAATATGAACTTGGAGAGTAACCCCATAGTCAGAGTCTATTACTCAAGCCTATATACTCTCCTGGCAGGACATCCAGTTTATGATTACTCCTTTATCTCTGGAAAGCATAATCTGTCCATAGCAATGTCAACAGACAGCCATCTGCAGCGCATATTTTGCTTCCACTTATAACCCTCCACCCTGTGATTCTTTTCATGCAAACTAATAACCATCTCCCACATGCCAGCACTTTGGATCCCTGCACCCATGCTCTGCTGGAGTTGCTGCATACCCTGGGTTTCACACAGAGAAGCCAATTCAAGCCAAAAGAACAGATGACAACAGAGAAAGCTGCTCCCTCAGCCTAAGCTGAGTGGTGTTTTGCCATCTAAGATTCCAGTAGCATCAGGCTTCTCACTTTTTGGTTTGCTTTCCCCCCCAACATGAAATTCCGTGCTATCAGTGAAAATTAATCCCTCTGCATTTTGTGGTAGAGCAAAAGGTTAGGAGGAGCCACAGGAAGAGGGGAGAGACAAACTGTTCCAGGATTATCTTTTAGAGCTGAGGGTCAGGATTTTAGAGGATTGAGACATTTGGGGAAAAAAAATAAAAGGAAAAAAAAAAACAACACCACTCCAACTGATAAATAAGACAAGCCACATGTCCCTAAGATACAGCCAAGATCCTTGGCACTCTCCTTTCCATCACCAAGATCCTCCCAGCCATAACAGGCAACATCTCTCACTCCCCTGCAGTGAACCAAAGGTGTTCCTCTGAGAGCAGCCTCAGAGTGATGCTTCAGATCTGAGACAGATGCTGTGCAAGTTGCTCAAGAGCCCTTCAGTGCTCACATCACTCCACAGAAAGGCTTCACCACCTCTGCAGTCCTCTCCAGGATACATCACCCAGTCTTTCCCACATATTACGTATTACAAGTTTTTGCAGCAACGAAGCAACTGAAAAGCCACAGACACACAGATAAACTGTATTCAGGTTGAGCTGCCATTAACTTTTTCTGGTTCCCCTCCCATGGAAATCCACGATTAAATCCAGCACTGAGGAAAATCTAGACAAAAGCAGGAAAGGTATTTACTGATTTGTAATAATGTCTTTACATTTCAGTGTTCTATTTGTTTGGGGTTTTTTTTAAGGAGCTTCCCATTTTGTCTTGCTGGGGAATTTAGATTTAAATGTAACTTACAGAATCCAAGGGCTGCAGCGACTGTTAGTGTTTCTCTTTAGAAAAATCTGAATGCAAATGTTACAGGTGACATTACTTTGAAGTTCTATTCTTAGTTCTCCGGTAGATGTTTAATGACATCAGAAAACATTATCCAAGGCAATACAATTAAGCCTACTCTAAAATCCCTGAACAAAAGATGTCCAGTACCGAGCAGACATGCCCAGGATAGGGTAAGCTGTCAGGTCCCCACGCTCACCTACGTGTAATTCAGAGCAGACCCAGATTTTAACTTGCTTAAAGCTGCTCTCACTGTGGGCACCATCACTTGTCACAGTTCTGGGTATTCACTTCAGGCTTGGATTAATCTCTGTTGATTTTTGCAGTGACAAACTCACAGTTACCAGCCTTAATTAATAACCAGACACCCCAGAAAATGGGAGTTAGGGGGTGTCCCTGCCCTGCCTGGGACTCTGATGTGGAGATTATGGAGCAGACCAATGGAAGACACAAACTGTGGTACCATCTTAGCAATTCCTAGTTCCTACTTTATTACCATCTTGCTTGTTTATGTTGGATTTTCGGCGTTTAAATGACATTAAAGCACATTAGACCAATCTTGGGGTGCCGCTGATATTTTACTCAGGGTCTGTATCATGCTTTGAGTAGCTGTACACCAGGACAAACAGCCTCTGCTGAGCTTTTGTTTTACGTATTAATGCTGCTAATTTACATGCAATCTTCATCCAATCTTGGCCAGGCCCTATTTTCTCCACCTGTTCCTATGTCACAGGGCATTTGTCTCCAGCATGGATTGATTGAACAGTGGGGGGAACGTTGACGAGGTGGTTCCATGGAGATGCCTAACCCCAGTCAATGTTGAAGAGGGGTTTATATGCACAAATATATTCACAAACAACAGCAGGAGACCAGGATTTACTGGTGCCTGCCACCGAGTCCTGAGTTATGATGAGGACTGTGTCAGTTGAGCTATTTTCAATGTTCTTTTGTTTAGGGTTGATTAGAAGTGCAGTCTGAACTGTGCAGCTCCCACTGGCAGCCTGATAAATACAGGCACAGCAGCTTTGTTGATTGTCCTCCTCTCCATTCCCTTTCACTCCCTCTCCTTAAAAATGCATTTCCAAAACTACTCCATTCATTTGACAGTCAGGCCACCAAAGGAAATCAGAATTTACTGGAAGGCCTTTAGTTTTCAGGAAGCTATTTAGGGAAAGTAAGAGGAAAAAGAAAAACCCCTTGGGAAAATCTCATCTGAAATAAAAAAAAACCACCACAGTGCATTCAGAGAGAGAGAGAAAAAAAATCAAATACAAACATTAGGCATGAATATACCAACATGCCACTAAATAAAAATAATCCTTGGAGCTTACACAGAGCTTTTTGACTCCACAAAGCAAACATTAACCAATTAGTTAAAGCTAAAACACAAGCGCTAAGGTCAGCTATGCACTAAGCTGCTGCACTGTAAATCTGAACTAAGTCCAGGGACTTTAAATCATCGTGCTTTGGATTTCCAGCAGCATGGCTGACAGCACAGCCCGGCCTCTGCCTGAACACAAAAGATGTTCTAAACTTTCAAAAGCCACTCTGCGTGCACACGCTGTGCACCACTAGAACTTGACTGCTCGGCTACATACATTCCTCCTGCAGGCATTCAGATATCCAGAACATGTTTTCCACTGCCTCTTTTTCTTTTTGTTTTTTTCCCCACTAAATCTTAAGGTGAACAACACTTCTGAAATTTGATCGCACGCACACAAATTCTCAAGGAAACACTGATGCTTTTGGAGCATCACCCTTGTCCCCCTCAGCAGCTCTTTGGAGGGAGCAATTTCTCTGAAGCTCAAAGCTGAGCAGAAGCAGCAAAAAACTTCCAAAGCAGCTTACTGAACTTCCAAGTTTTCCAGCTCTAAAACAAACAGGCTCCTATCTCTTTAAATCTGCTTCCTCATAACCACAAACATGTATGTTTTTCATAAAGCTCTGGAAATTGTACTGGACCCAAGGGAAGGTACCAAGTGGAAACCCTGATATCTTGAGATTAGAACTCTACTAGTCCTGAGGTACAATGTGCTGTTTGTAACAATTATAATAATACACCTGTACTACCATTGTCAGTGTGGAGTAGCCACATGGGGTCTCATTAGTATTGTATTAGGACTGCATGGGGAAACGGATAATGGCCCATAATGAAAAATGCCAAATTTTCTATATAATAAAAATGAACTTGATTAATGAAAATCACTTTCAGGGAAAGAGTTACAGCGTTGTTAGAAATAAAAAATGATGTATTAATCCGACACTCTTACAGATGGTCCCAACCTCCTGACAACTGCTATTCATTTGAGATGCTATTAGCATGCATAATTATGCTAATTAAGTTGTAATTAAGCACCAATTCTTCAGAGGGCTTTTTTTGTCTATCATTTAATACAACTCAGCTTCAAAGAGTGCTTAAAGCTTTACACAGTGTTTCATGAGAAAGGGGTTCCCAAGTTTCTTAGCAAAGATTCAGCAGCTGAGCTGTGGAACGGGGCCTGTAATCTTTGTTTTGGTTAAAGGGAAACCAGCAAATTGAAGCAGGGTCTGCCAATTGTTGATAAAATAATTAACACTTTCTGCTAAAATAGCACAGTTCAGACTAGGACAATTATGAAAAGGAGAAAAATGGTATAATTATCAATGGAGCCAACACCAGTGGACTATTATGGCTGCTACCCCCTAATTTGAAAAAAATAATTCATTGAAAAGTAGATTCCCGTAAATAATAATAATGGTCCCGATTCAGATACTCTTCCTCATACTGTGCACAGCCCCTCATTCCAAGACTACTCCTGCAGGCCTAATTTAAATAACAGGGCAAATTGCATCAGCTCAATTTAAATTGATCTGAAAATCAATTTAATTAAACCAGGGCCAATCTCAGTGTGAACACTCCTGCTTCATTTTAACTTACACCTGTTTCCAATTGATCAAGGATTTGATCCAGTAGAGGAGTTTGGATAAATCCACTCTTATTCCAGGATTCCCACTGTTTTAACGCACCTTTCCTGTTTAAACGAGGTTAAATCAGAGGCAAAAATAACAATCCTTTTTGACAGCTCATTTCCAGCGTTTTTATTCACACATTTATTAAAATGCGAGAATTATCTTAAAATCCAGCAGAAACCCAAGCCCCTTTTTGCCAGTGCTGGCAAATCCTTCCCTCCTCTTTGGAACAGGACTGGGCAGCTCTGTGAAAGCCATATCCTCCCAATTCCCCATCTACAGTAGATCTGTACTCCTATTTGGGCAAAACTCTACTGTCACATTAAGCCAAAGGAATATTTTTACTTTTAACTGAATCAGCCGTTTTCTTGTCTCTTATGAGCAGAGCTGAAATGGCAAATAGCTACTTTTTTTTTTTTTTTTTTTTTTTTTTTTAAGAAGGGGGAAAAAAAAAGGTCTCATGATAAAAATATTAAACTATGCACTGTACGTGCAAGTTGACATTGTGAGGATCCAGGCTTGGCCAATTTCCTGGGAGCCAAACGTTTGGCTCTACTCCTCACTGAAACAGCCTACAGGACCAAATAATTTTGCTTTCTCTTTGCTCCAGACCCCATACCAAACATTAAATGCCTTACCAATAAAACCTAAAGCAACGTGGTATTATTTGTCTCACATGGAATACTAAGCAACATATAAAAAAGCATATAAATATTTTTTTAAAAAACTAAATGGGGAACATGCACTGTAAAATCAAAAGTCTCTGTACTAATCTTCAGATAAACACAACTGGTTGCTGTTAAGAAAATGGCCCAGAGGGGATTATCTAAAATACTGTTATGCTGCTGACAACTTGGCTGTCTCTTTTTTATTATTTTATTATATTCTTATTTAGTGCTTTGTTCTATCATCTGCTGTAATTTCAGACTGGTCCTTACTTCTCAGTCTCCAAACACTGGCAGGGTCGATTGGCTCAGATTTCAAATAAAGATGTAAAAAGTAGAAAAAGCCACTTTTTTGACTGGGATGTTTTTAACATTTGGGGTCTTCAGGAAAGAAAAAGCAAATTGGAGGCAGAGGGTTTGACTTTCTATCTGAAAGCAAACAATGACATTTTAAAAGCAGGTCGGACCGCTCTGAACACACTGACAAACTCCACTCAGCCAGATGCCAACTAGAAATCCCTTGAACAGTGTCTGGAGTCAGATTATCAGATTCCTGCATGAACAAGTTGATAGGCAAAACATGCAGGACTTTCACATGCATCTTTCCATTCCCACACATGCAGTCTTTGTAGGGTCATCCACAGACTGAACCTTGTTGCAAGCTGCTTACAAATACAGGCTCATGTGTGTTCATGTCCACCATCAGGCCCTGTGTGCTTACTTTTCTCGGAAACCAAATATGGGGTAGTTAAAATTCCTATAGGAAAAGCCACTGAAAACAGAAGAATACGGGCACCTTGGGCAGTTCAGCCCTAATTATTCCATATATTGCTAAACAATATACCTACTTTTTAAAAAAAAAAAAACTCCAGAGATTCATGCTATGCTAAATATAAGGATGGGCAGATTGAAGTCATCAAGTCTGCAACCTTGTGTTCAGTATCTTCCAAATATCTCTCACTGTAAGACATTTTTAGACTTTACAGTTGCTTACAAATGCCATCACTCCAGTAGGAAATCCAGCACCAGAACCCTCCAAAGTCTTTATCCTGCTGGAAAAAAATTCTCAGCATCTGTCCCAAAAAGTTTTGTTCCTCTGTTCATCCATATAAACCTTTCCCTGGGTTTGCACTGGAGGCCTTGACTTTCTACAGTGACTTGAGCAGCAGTGTAAGCTGCACAAAGAGGACATGTAGGATACTTTGCTCATTCTTCCAAAATGCACTAACAGCAATTCAGTGCAGCAGGACCCCTGCTGGGCAAATGTCCCAGTCCCAGACAGTCAGTGTTTGCTCACCAATCTGTGTGACCCTGGGCTTGCTGCAAGGACTGGCCTGCAGACAAGTCAGGAGCAACATCTGAGGGCAAGGCAGTGAACTCCCTTTGCCTTGGGAAAAAACAGAACTCTCAGTTCTCTCCTGCCAGGCAACTACAGGGCCACAATTCCCTGCACAGGTATTTCAGCAGATCCTAACAGGTTGGGTCTGACCGGGGTTTGTTGGGGAGCGAGTCCACCTGAACTTTTAAACTTCTGACAAAACTCTAAACAGAGTTTATTTCTTCCTCATGCTGAACACAGACATGCAAAGAGTGGCATCAAGCCTTTCTGAACTCCAGACCAGAATTACCAAATCTGCCTGTTGAGACCTTCCCCAGCAATAAAAGATTAGAGCCAGCGAAGTCTTACTGTGAGCTCGTCTGCACCTTCAGACGTGTATTATTTACAGCAGTGGGTAAATAACTGATGTCATCTGAAAAAAGAAAAATAAAGGGACATGCAATACACATGATATATGCCCACGTGGAATAGAATGTAGAATATAGCAGTGAATGCTTGAAAGCTTTTAATTCAAAATACTTAGTGCATTTGTTTTCAGTCTGCTGTATGTCAGCTATATTGAAAACTACCCAAACTACAAGAAGCTAGTTCAAAGACAACAAATGCAGGTTTCTCTTTCAATACAGATTGTATTAAAGGACTCGTGTGTTCTCTGAATGTCAACCAACCACTGAGTATTGGCAAAAAGCAATTTCTTTAATAGCAAGGTTAATTGAAATACCATTGAAAGCTGATTTCTATTGTACAATCGAAATTAGTGGCTTTATCTGAAAAATCCAATTGGCATTGAAAGAGGTTGCTAGATGATCATCAAATGATGAGAAGAATGGTTGCTGAATGAGGAAAATTATGGACAGGGAATGAGAACACACAGGTTACACTCCAGTTCTATCATTATGACTTTGCTTCTCAAAGGCCCTTTCAACCCATTAAAGATTTTAAGACATTTGGGTGAACTGTTAAACATGAATATTCTCTAGTGCAAGAAAATTATGACTAATACTCGAATCAATAATGAACATAGTAAAAATGTTGGAAAACCGTAGGGCATTTTAGATTCCCAAGCATTGGGACATATCCAAAATTCAGTAATGTTGCTGAAGAAATTGTAGTGGACTTACAATTGCATATAAAAAGCTGCCTTGTCTTTCCTTGCTGGTAAGTACAGGGTTTGTTTTTAGTGTAGCCCAAACAATTCAATCATCATCTATACACTTCTTATACTATTATAAGGGTTTCTAAAAGCAAGATCTGAAAAGAACAGTGCAAACTGAAGCTTGAAATGACATCTGTAGCTAAAGCTATTTTTCCTCCAGAATTTTGCTTACAAATATGAAAACACAAACTTTAACAGGCCCTGAATCCAAACCTCAAAGTCAATGGCAGCCTTTCCATTGCCCTCACTGGGGTTTAGATCAGTCCTATAGTATCCATTTGTTCCTGGCTCGAGATTCAATCAGAAAACTAATTAGCATACAGGAAAAAACTCACCAAAATTCAAGTTTAATTCATATCTCAAAAAGGAGTAAAAATGGGATTCCATGTAATCCATTTACCCATCCTCCATGAGAGAATCTTTTATTGACTGTTTTTGATAAAAGCCAGAACCACAGTTCAATTGGCTTTTCCTGAAGAACCAACAGAAAACAATCCAGAGGCTGCTGCCCCTCCCTCCCCACCAGTACAAGAAAAACAGTGAGAAATGCCCTTTTGTTTTGTAGCAAACTCTAAAAGCATCACAGCCCATATTGTGACACTTTCACCTCAGGCCTCAGGAAACTCCTACAAAGGATGTGAGTTGAGAGGGAAAGCCTGTAACTGTTCCTTCCACTGAAATCTGTCCCCACGAAACAGAAATCTAGAGAGTGATTAAAAGTGATTCCATTTTAGAAACAAAAGAATGAGATGCTTCTCAGTGACTCATTTTGGGGTTCCCAGGCTCCTGCAGAAGACACATGGCATTGTTTCTCAGGAATAAATGCTGGTGTCCCTATTGTCAGAATCTATCCCATAGCTCTTTCTCATGAGAGAGGATTTTTTTCCAGTAATGCACCAAGTCTATTGTGAAACACAGAACAGGAGACATTAATATTCACTTCGAGCAAAACAACGGCTCTGATGATGTTTCCTTTTTCATTCTTACCACTGTTCAATAAGATTAACACTCATCCACTGAAAAGTTTGTTCACAGTTAAGCCAGAATGAATTTTACTCAGCAGAGAAATATGCCCTGAATACAAATAAAGAGCGTACATTTTTTGATTAATGTTATTTCATGCTCCCAGGACACTGGGACAGTGTCACACGAGAACCTGGGGAAGTCCCAGTAAAACTAGAACATATGGTTACTGTAAATTATAGAAATGTACACACTGGGGAAAAAAAAAAAAAAAAAAAAACACCACATTTCCTAAGAATTGCACACAGAAAAATGCTTTTGCCCAAACCTTTCAAGGACAAGTTCCCTCCTGCATCACTCCTTTGACTTTGTGTCTGATACTGGGCAGCTACTTAATATCTACAGCTTCAGTCACCTATACACCAGGATCACTGAGAACCAAAGGAAATTATCACCATTTCTTTTTTTAATCAAATTTCACTGGTTTTAACCTATAGAATGGCAAATACTGGTATATCTTTTCAGCAAATAAAATAACATCTTGGTGGTATCCTGCCACCCTTTTAAACAATAATCCTTACACAAGTGTCTTATTTTCTAATTAAATCCTGATGGTAAAGTACATTACAGTCCTCAGATAAGGAGTCCCACATACATTCAATGAACTTAATATTTGGTTTCTTTTCTTTAGGAGACCATCCAAAACACTGTAATCCTTAGCCATGCAAAGGCATAGCAGCTCTCCTAAGTTTCCAAAGCAGACAGACATCTTGATTCTCATTTTATTCAGTTATATTTGCACACCAAACAGGAAAAAGAAACCACATTAAACACTGCTAAGGGACCCTGACAAAGAAAAGGAGTCAACTCAGTGAGCCACACACAGAAAGCTCCTAACCATGCCTGCCACTTGACCTAGAATTAAGAGAACTGCCAAGTTTAAGATTAAAGTTTCCTCACTGCAAAAAAAGAGAAAAAGGCGGGGGGGAAGAAAACCCTCTACCCTTCTTTTCTTAGTCTCTCCTTCAAGGAAAATCCTGAAGCCAGAATAAAGTTTGCACAGGGTTTTAGTTACAGTTAATGTATAAGCCAACAATGTTTACTCAATATTATATAGGCTTTGCAACACACCACGGCAGTAAATTAGCTTGATATATTAGCTCTGTGCTGAGAAAATGAGACTGTCTCCCAGATCTGTAAAGCACTGCAAGTATTTCCCCCATGGTACAAAGATGAGTTCAGGTCACAGCAATAAAATCTAGGCCAACGTGCCGTGCTGCACACAGAGGGAAAACAAGCTCCGGGCTCCTCGCTGCCCTCACGTACACACGGGGGAAAACACCCACTGACCACCACGGTGGCAACACTCACCAGCTCTAGGGATAGGTTGTTCTTTTTCTTCTTTTCACCCCTATACCCATCTCAAAAGAGTTCTCTTACAGAGAAAAACAGCTGTACCCTTCCTGTTCTTTCCTCATCTTTCTGATTTCCCCTAAAGATAATTTTCTACTGAAACAAACAAACAAAAAAAAAAATAGGTCTGTGATGGGAAAGGAGGATTAAGGACGTTAAGTTCATTTCAAGCATCTCTTGTTTTCTTGGCTGCATCTTTCCATCTCAAGTTGCTTAGAATGGACCTCTTCTGCTCATGAATGATGATTCCAGCCCCATCCTTGCTTTAAAGGTGAAGAACAAAAGGAAGCTGAGGAGTCAGGGTCTGGACATCATGGCACCTGTTCTGTGCACCCACTGCCTGCTACAGGGATACCATCTGGAAATTATAAAGCTGCTCAGCCTTTTGCAGATCCCATTCTTCTGTAGACTCATTTGCAAGGTGGGACAGTGACATTTACTCGGTGCACAAGAATGCCAAGAAGCTCAAAACGGAAGTATTTTTATTTGTAAGACAGATATAACAGCCAACTACTGTTAGCAAAGCTACAAGCTGAAGGATGTCCCTATTTGCTGATCAAGACCCTTGTGTTACCTTCCTTTCTCATGCTCATGGTTTGTCATTTAGGTGTGAAGTGATGAATGAAGAAACAGTGGGTTGTTCATTTAAAACCCAAGACCTTGGACTGAACAGTCACTTCTCTCTACAGTTTAACCAGAAGAAAGAAAACATTATAACCAACTCAAACACCTGTCATGTGATGCTCACAATTCTACAGTGATTACAGAGCAAACAAAAAAAAAAAATAGATACCTGAAAGGGCACACAAGCACTACCAAGAGCTAAATTACATATTTTGCCAGACTGACATATTTTCCATTGGTGAACTATCTCTGCCACTACAATAACTAAGTACAGAATAAAACTATTTGACTGTTGGCTTGAGAATTTTTAATTTCTCCTCCAAATCAGAAGGCATAAATCCACACTAGAACACAGGGTAGGTGAATTCTACATTCGACAGCTGATGAGTATTTCATTACATTCTGAAGTGCTGTATATATTATCTCACAAGCCTAGTGTCCTGAGGGAAAAAGTGTGTGAGCAATACAGGTATTTAAGACTACCACTCAAACACGGAGCCTTTGCAGTGACACTGCTCTGCTCGGCAAGAGCACACAATGTTTTGATTGTATCACATTGAAAGCTGTCGTTAGCAAGGATGTAATAGCTCCCATTTGACTACAGAACTCAAAACATGTATCTGCTAAACAAACAAATGCTGCTGGATACTTAAACTTTCATGTAGCATGAACTTAGTAAATCCTACCAGAGTACTGTCCAGGTACAGAAATGTCAGTGAGTTTGGTCAGTGATTTAAACAGGTGATGAACCACTTACTTAGGTCAAAAGTATCTACCTGTTTGCTTGTACTTTAAATCACGATTTTTTTACATCTGGTTTAAACTTACCCACTCTCCACCTTCTGCTCTATACTCTATTCACTTACTCAAAAGTAAATAGTGCAATTTGTTGGAAAGCAGATGCTGGAGTGTGAATATCAGAGCTGGTTGAGTGTGGACCTTTCTTAAGTGGTGAAAACAAAACCTGACTTTTTCTAGTAAGAAAACTAAAGTGTGGAGCTGAAAACAGAAACAATGGAAAATAAAACCTTTATAATTTTCCAGTGAAAAGGTATTTATGAAAAATGTCTCCACTGATGAAAACAAACATTGCTAGCAAATAACTGTAAGACATCATGGTCAGTTATCACAAGTTAGCTATGCTGTCCTGGACTAAAAGTCAGGATTAATTAATGGCATTCCTATTACCCACGTTTGGTACAATCATGATAGGAATTCCAGGAGTCCCATGGAGGTTTTGGAAATGGCAGAGGGTCGTAACAAACCGAACAAGAGCAGGATTTCTCTGGGAGCAGCTTTGGTTCCCACTGGAGTCGGTGGATGGAAGGGACACTCCTCCTCCCTTCGGATGAATAGTTTTGAAACAGAAATCGAGATGACTCTGGCTCAGAAGGATCTGAGTATTAGATACATGTGGATCTTGTTAATGATAGCAAATAAGTCTTGGTGGCTCAAGCTAAAACCATGTGTTGTCATGTCTTACCAGCATATGAAACAGTTTCATCTTGCACTATAATCTGGGACACCATTCTTTTCATAGACTGACCCTGAGCAGTGCTCTCTTTTTGGTACTATTTGTACACCTGTCTCGGTAAAAAATTTATTGCCTAGTCATTATTTTCAACCATCAGCATTGCCCAGTACGAGGGTTAAAACCCATTAGCACAATATAAATATACCAGTGCTAACAGCCTCCTATCTCTTCCATCAGTAGAGACGATACCAGATCTACTGTTAAAGGCAAATTGGGGTTATTGAGGAAAATTAAGCTCCTGCCCTAAACCAGGACTTAAATACCACAGGAAATAAATTTAGAGCTCATGGGGGAGACAGAGAGAGGTGACTAGAACATGAGCTAAACATCTCAGAAATGGTCACCTTAAATAGCACTGGAGGGTGTATTTTTTTCCTGACAAGCCTTACCGTGACAGCACTACATTAGCAGAGGCCAAGTGTTCTCCCTTAAAAATCATGCGTGGAAAGCTTCTGTTGACTCAGGTGTTACAAGCTGATCTGAGCCAAGTTTTCATCACAATTCAAAGGGTAGAACAGGGGTGAGTAGTTACCTTTTTCTCACAGTTATAGGATGTTTAGCATTTGAGTCCCACTGTGTTTACAGGGTCCACAGAAATGCTTTCTGCAAAGAAACCAACATGCTTTTCATTTGACCACACTCCAGTTCCTCAAAAACATGTGGAAGAGATAGTTTTGAACAGAATTGTTCCCTGGCATGGGAGAGGAGAAAGTCTTCCCCAAATACTGCAGTCGCCATTCACCTTTGGAATTAATGCAGATGCAGCGAGGACAGCAAATTGCCACTTGTATTTCCATGTGCATTATTTTCCTAGGAGAATAAGCCACAGCCTGACTCAGCCCACACAAGACATGAGTGTGACACATTCTGCCTTCACACTTGAAATGACCACACCAACATCTTTGTACAGGCACATCCACAGACTGACCCCATAGCTGTGTGAATAGATGGTCAGAGTAAACCAGGTCGAACTCTGCACTTCATGCATTTAACGACAAAATTGCTACAGACATCAATGACTTTCCAACAGCCCTTGTTTTCCTAATTAGAGGATTCATCTCTATAGGATCAAAAAAAGAAGAAAAGGGCTGCTCCCATTGAAATTGGTGCCGTTTGAAAGCATTCAGTACACTCCAGACATCCTAGCCCTTCCCACAGTGCCACTGAGCTCAGCTCCTTTTTTTCTTGATGCAGAGCAATCCGCACACACAACTCCAACCAGTATTATTAGAGACATTTTAACATCTACTTAGGAATACATAGATCTTTATTCATTACATGCTAAGATATAGGAATAGTATTATTGTTCTTCTCTGAGCTGTACACGTACAAAGGGAAAGCTTTTATTTAACTTGCATGCCAGTGGGCAAGTTGGGTACTCCCAGACTGGCACTGCCAGATCTTGTGCTCACATCTGCTCTCCACAGCCACGGTGGAACCTCAGCAACAGCCCAGATCCAGGAGAGGAAATGTGATTGCCTCTTTTATACCCATCATGTGCAGCTACCAGGGCAAGCGATGCAGATTCCGATGCCCAGCTCAGTGCAGGTTTGGGGAACAGAAGATGATGAGCATCTGCAGTAACTGCAGCATAGCTGTACATACCCATTTCACATTTATATTGTTCCAGTATCCAGAGACCTCTGAGAGGTCTCTCTCCAGCTCTGAAGCTAGCCTCCAGTATTTTAGGGGGATGTTATTGGAAGTAGGTTTTCCATTTGCCTAATAGCCTCTTCTGTTCTATAGTTACTTAGCTGAGATTTAGAGAATACTGATATTATTATGCAATCATATCATCATTCCCTGGTTCAACATTTTTCCTTTCCAATATAAATAATAATAATTTATCAAATGACTGTTGTTCCCCTGCTTACAACTAATTTTCACAATATAACATTCAGGGAAAGCTTCAGTTATCATTTTTAACCTATTTTTATCTGCTATATGTACTTTTTTTAATATCTACTTTAAGTCATGCCACCAAAGAGTATATTTGGAAAGATTCTGCAAGGGCAGAGGCCACTGAAAAAAAAATGACATTAAGTTTAACATCCTTTTGAGGGGACCTGCTTAATTAAAAATGGCCTCTGTTCCATGAGGTTGCATAAAATAACATTTCAATGAAGTACTTGGGGAAACTTTCCCTGACTGTGACAGTGCTGCCAAAATCTAATTAGAGACTCATCTAGTCATATATATCAATGTTATTGTCTGTCAGGCAGCCACAATGTATCATGGTTAAGTGGATTTTTAACTGTCTAAATCAGTCTGTCTAAACAACATAAAATGGGAAACAAATCAAAAGGCCAGTTAAAATCATGGAAGTGACACGTATTTATTATAAAATACCATTTGTTGCATTAATCGGTTTAATGGCAGGGAGATGGAGCCAGGTGTGTCAGAGCAGTGATTTTTCTGCACAAGAAGATGTTACTGTTAATAGAGACAACACTCCAGCCTTTACAGCTAATAGGACTCAATAGGCTTTGCTGTGTTTCGTCAACATCTCAGCGTGGTTTTTAGGGGCAGTAGCTGTCACAGTTCTGGGCCTTTGAAGTGCTACAAAACACGGCCTTAGAAATCATCCTGTGTGCTGTGCACTGCCAGCCAGCCTTCACCTCAGCCATGGAAAAAGTCCCATTCCCTGGAATAAAGTCGTGTGCCAGGTCTCTTCAAGCACCAGCAACCACACTGCCTGTACACCCCGTGAGCAGCACGGCTAGTCCAGGATGATGCAAAAACAGAGATCATATTTTTAAAACCCTCTTAGCCTTGACTTTCTAATCTAACCTAATTTTTAACTAATATTCCCTTTCTAAAGTTAAGCTTCAATCACCCCCTCAGCTGTTCAGAAAGCAATCACGCTGTTCTGTGGCCTCTAAGTCACCTCTAAGGGAGACTCTCCACCAACTCTTCTGCAGCAGAGATGAAGCTGCTAAGGAGCTGACAAGACTGGGGGTGAACTTGGTAAACACTGTTCTTGGCTCCCTTAGATATGAGCTCAAAATAAACAGCATCCCCTCCCATCAGAGGCTGCTGCCTCTTGCCTTTGGGAAGTGAGCAGAAGAGCCCTGCTCAGCGCAGGTTCTTCCCAGGCAAGGCCTGGCACTGCTCAGCTCTTCCCCATCCACCCCTGAAGTTTTGGGTGTTTATTTTGTTGGGGTTTTTTTTTCCATCCCCAAAAACAGCATTTATTTCCCCACTTTCTTTGTACCCCTTTCATTTTCCTCATCCATGAGGTTGGGGACCACTTCTACTCTTTGCACAGTGCTGTGCACAGAGCAGGTTTAATTCATTCCTGCAGCAGCAGCACACGATGACTTCAGGATAATTTTCCACCACATGTGAGCTGTTGACAGAACTATTTTTTTTTTCTCTATTTATAAATAAGGATTAGAAACTGAAAAGTTTCAGTATCGAAAGCTTTTAACAATGGGATGCTTATATATCCGTGAGGGAGACAAGCATTCACTGACCAGCCCTGTTGCTACTCTAAGAGATGATTTATATTGAATATAGACCCACAAATACTATTGACTTAGAAGTAAAAACCATCTGCAGGAGACAATCACAATCAACCCACCACCTAGGCTCTGAGGCTGCCAGTCACTGACACAGTGTTTCACTCAAACAGGCACAGCAAGGAAGGATTTTGGTTCCTGAAACTGAAAACTAAGTGGTTATCATGGCTGGAAAGCCTGTATTTTAAAGGAACATTCATTCTTATGCAATGACATGCCATGAATTTTGCATGAGGCATAGCACTTGGTGTCAGAAATTATATCAGCTCCAGTAAGGGGGACAATGATACATATGTTTGTACAAAACACATAATATGTTTTATTTAAAGTATGCCATAAATATTTTTGCCCTGCAGCAGGGTTTAAAATGAGCTCCGTAAGGTGTCATAACAAAATGTATGTTCAGAAAGCAGAAAGAGGTGCATCTACTCCTAAATGTCTAACTTCATCTGAAAAAAAATTGCTGGATATTCCCTGATAAAGCTGCCACTCCATTCTGAGGTGGCTGGTACAAATAGTAAAACATACAAGGCCACATTCCCTGTCATGGCTCGCAATTTATGCGCCAAACCTTTCCTCTCCCAAGAGCCTGAAGGTAGCAGTGCACCGAGAGAGGCAGCAAATCACACCACAGATTAGAGCTGCATGACATTCAGTGCTACCCAGGGTGAGAAAAATAACATCAGTGGTGTGGTCCCCAAACAAGGAGGGTCTTGGAAGCAGCAGTGGTGAACAGGTTTGCTCACTGCTGCCCTTGAGTACCTGCTGCAGTTGTATCTATGCCCCAGTCAAGCAGACAGTGGAGAACACGGATCTAGAACATGAGGCAAACTTGTAGATCTGTATGATTGCTGTCGACTTATTCAGCAGAAATTACTAAATAGAGTAGTTCAGCCACTGAGGCATCACATCTACTCAGAGTGCTCAGCTATCCCCTGGTAGCTCACTGGTTGAGCAAGGAGATCGTGTTGCTTTCTTCAGCTCTAGGGTGAGATTTGAACTTGTGTGGATGTACACATACAAACGCACACATGCAACAAAGCCAAAACAGCTCAAGGCAGCCTAGAGCTGCACTCCATTTAACACCAAGTCACTCTCAATAAATCAGAATTGTCCGTCTCCTTTCTCCTTAAACAGTTTTAAATCATTCCAAAATCCTGCTCCAGTAACTCAACCTGCTGCAGCAAACCGCAAAAGGCAGATAGTCTGGGCACTTTCTGGTCACTAAGAAAAATTAAAGTTCATGCTGAATGTGCAAAAGCAAAACAGCACCAAGATAGAATGTGACAGGGATAATATTTGGGAAATATTGCTGTGTTCACAGCTGTAAATGTGCCCAGACTTAGCACTGTGGCCAACCAGTTCTTTTGAGGTGTCCATTTGCCAACACATCAGTTCAGATTTCACAAACTAAGTAAAACCAACAAGAGACACAGGCCCTATGCTGCTGATCAAAACCCTGTTCTACCACTGAGGGAGGTCTGGTGTAACTGAAGATTTAGAACTACTAAAACAGCACCAGAAAACAATGATGGATTCCAAAAAGCCATGTGTGGGTTTCCATTCTCCCTTAACAAAAAGGCTTAGAAACACTTTCATGCCATACCTGTCCCCAGCCCACATGCGTTTGGGCTGAGCTATAATTATCTAGTTAGGTATTGGAAATAGAAGCATTTTGTTCACAGTGCTTTGGAATTGTCCAAATGCCACCATCAGGAGTGAAAATTATTGCTGGTAGATGGAAGGTGAAGCTCAGGCCTGCTGTCCTGAACATAAGAACATACAAAATCACTGAGGTCAGAAGCATCTGCAATTTGCATTAAGGAAAATCACAAATTAAAGCAAAAACCTTTAAAAAACTAGTAAAAAAAATGGCAGTAAAAGGCTGACAAGGTTATAGAGTTCCAATATCAGTCTGCAAAAAAAGAACCTTCCACAGGAACCAGATGGGCTGAATCAAGCCTTGCATGCTCAACCTTGCCCACAGAGAAAATCATGGGAACTTATGGCAGGATGTGACAGCTCTGTCCTGTTTGACAGAAGAAGAATTTCATTTTTAAAGCACAGGAGATGGTAGAAAGAGGGAACACTCCTCCATTTTGACATGCAGCATTCCCATCGATCCTGAACCATCTCCTATTGAATCAATGGCATCCTTCCCATTGACCTCGACAGAGGCTGGACTGGACCCACAGGGGAATCAATCCCACAGGTAGTAAAACAAATGAAGGCCATGGATTTCTTCATGAGCTAGTCACCAATAGAATTAAGGCAGCCAAATAGAATCAGATAATGATTTAAAATTCAAAATAAAGTCATCTTTCTCCTTAGCCTACACTTGTCTCCCGCAGATATTTAGACATTCGGGATCTGAGCCAGCCTGGTTGAGTGCAAGAAATCTAAATACTCCAATCCCTGTATTTTTGTGCTAGCTAACCTAAACAACATTTGTTCTAGGTGGAGACTAACTGAATAAAATAAATATTCACAACATTGGGAATTGGAACTCAGACAGGTCTTTAAAAAATCCAACTTGTATTTGTATTTTTGATGTGCAACCTAATTAGACTAGAGCATCTTTAATTAAGTGTGTCAGCCCCAGTGGAAGCCACAGAGTTCAACACTAATAAAGCTGATAAGGTTTTTATTTTTCAGACTTAGTTTATTTAATGCCTCATCCATGTTAAGCCAATCTGTAACATATGGGCAGTTCTCCCACTATGGATTTATCGTTTGGGTGTTTCTTTTTGTGAATTAATGCAATCAAACTCCTGCCAGTGTTAATTATTTTTCTCCAAGAGCAAATCCCAGAATTGAAAACACAGACACACACCTGTTATTTGCTGCATAAGCCATAGCAGAACAACTGAAAAATAATTTTTAAAATGCTGGGAAACCCAGAATGTTTCTGGATTGTATAAAAGAGACTTGGAAAATGTTCAAGAGCATATTATTTATATTTCTAGCCTTATAAGACAAGCAGTAGAGGTGCAACAAAATCCAACTCAGCATCCACATAGAAAGGAACAATTATTTCAGTCTTTAAAGAGCTCTCTTTTACTGCCTTTTTTACTTCAAAGGAGAGGGTGGGAGGAAAGCTAGTTAATTATTTGAACAAGTTTTAAAGTAACATGGCAAATCACTTCTGTTTTGGAATAGTAAATCCAAAACCTTCTTTCAAAAGATGTACTTTGGTTCAATCACAAGCAAAAGAACTTTCAAAGGAATGACTAGTGAAATAGTATAATTATTCATGCATCAGACTAGTCAGTCCTTGCTGCCTTTAAATCTCTGAAAGGATCTCTCAGTCATACCTGCCCTGGGCAACATGATGGGGGTCCTGGGTGCTCACCTGGAGCTTTGAAACTGCAGACTGACCCTCTCCTGTCCAAGCCATAAGACTGGGAACATTAAGGGATAAATCTGAAACATGATTTCACCCTGTTTGGACTTCAACAAAGCCACCAATCATTTTCATGGCTCATTTGTGCAGATTAATCGGTTAATATCCGTGCAATGTTTTGGAGGTAGAAAGTACTAAACCGTGGCTCTCAGTGCTAATAATCCTCTGTTTCAGTCTCATCCTCCCAGCTCTGCACTCTCCATCACCATTTTAAATCTCTTCTGTTCCATACCTCCTCCCCTTGAAAGCAAGCTAATTACCATCATACATAACAAAGGAAGCATCCCTTTTATAGGGGGGAGATGAACTAATAGGACTTTTAATTTCTAATTTTTGGCATTCCTTAATCATTGGAGCTACAGAACACTGACTGCAGAACTGTTCTTTTTGTTCTTGATGCTGGGAGACACACAACTCCTCATTGCAATACTTGCAAAATGTCACTGGTTCCTGCTTCTCACAAAGCTCCTGTATATTCTGTGTCAAATAATGCCAACTCTATCTTCCCATATTCCCTACACTCAGCAGTGGCTCTTCTGCGTGGAAAGCCCTTTCTGAACCTTCCTGTGGACTCTTAAAGTCTTACTCAAATTTCTCAGAATGCTCTGTTCTCCTGTGAGGGACGCAGGGAGTCAACAAAACCAGAACAATTTATTTCTCCACAATCCCTGCGTGCTTTCCCTGAGGAAATCCAACACCTTCCTTCCTTCTTGGCCACTTTTCTATCCATTACTTCCACACTTTCCTTCCCAGCTACCCTTCACACGTGGTTAAACCTCACCTGTTTGTCACATGAGGTCTTAAAAAAGATTTTAATTCCTTGTAGCAATGACCTTGTTGTCACAGGTGTTGACGAAGCATCCCCTGCACCCTTCTGGGGCTGTAAAACAATCTCTCTTCTGTAAAAGCCTAAAGTGAAGTCCAAAAGTCACTGTTTTGCCTGGACTCAAAGTCTGCCCAAGTCATCCAGGATTTCATTTCCCTTCTCTACCCACTGAAGAATCTCCCAAACAGGTTGTTTTGACCCACAACATGGCAGCAATTTATTTATACAGTTTGCTGATGTTCAGAAGAGCTTTCTACTTTCCCCCTTTACACTAAGACAGACCATAAATTAAGCAAAACAATTAAAAATAAAATCTGTTTCAACCCAGATCTGTCCCCTGATATTTATAAACCCCAGTGCAACCTCCAAAACTGACTTCCATCATTGCAGTGATATGCACAGCATCCTGTGTATTAAATTTATTAATTTTTTATTTATTCAGTTGTTGGCCATCAGAGCACTTTGCTTGCTTTACTTAAACTCAAGAGATTCCCAAAGGAGAGAGAAAAATGTCTTGTTTTCAGGTCCAGACAGGATCTCACCATCTTTCTAGGAGCATACAGGTACAAAGTGCTGTTGTGAGTGGCAGATGTATAAACTCTCCACCCCTTCTGAATTCTGGACAAGGAAAGAACTGGGCTCACACAGGTTATTTGCTGACACTGTTTCAACAGCAGGGATATTACCACAGCTCTTATTATTCATCTCAGGGATTCTAAAGCAAAGCAGCTGAAAAAATAAGTGCAAATAGAAGGTTAGGAAAACAGAATAAGGAGAGCAAAACCACTGTCTTGAACTCTCGTTTGACTGTTTCCACAACCTTGGCCATCTCCTGCTTTTTACAGGTCAAAGATACTGGGAAAATAAAAACTATTTTATTTTGCTCTGCCACTTTTACCCCTAAAACAAGAAGGTTATTTGAGAAATTGTCTTTAGAAATCTTGATTGGCTACCCAATGACAGGAAAAGCAGATACCTTTACATGTTTATAAAAGTCGGGTTCAACTTAATATTAGATTATTGTATACACTTATTTTATAAACCTTTTTTTTTTTTTTTCAAACCAATATGAGGAATCAGGATAAAAAGTTCCACTGAAGGGCAGCAAAGGCGACATTCCTGAATTCACCCACTTGAGAAGTGTTCCCTCAGAGCTTCTGAAAAATCACTGAACACGAAAACTCAAACACATATTAATATCTGCCCCTTTTGAACCATGTAGGAGAACTTTCAAGAATCCAACTACAAATCACCCAGATAATCCTCTCAGTAAGTGTGTCTTTTTTTTTCAGTTAAACTGTCTTATATGTCTGACCTGTCCCTTCTCAGCCTTCCCCAGACATGAAGGTAAAAGTCTGAAGCCCACTAAAATACAGAGTAATTGAGTTTTCTCTGTAAGAAATTTAAGGAACACTGAGATGGAAATGTCTGGGGAAAAAAAAAAAAATCAATTAATCAAATTTACCACATTTTTGAGAATAACTTCTCTTGTATTTGAAGCAGAGACACGGGGGGGGGGAAAAAGAGGGGAAAAAACCTGCAAACCCTCAAGCATTATCTCACAAATACAAAGCCAATATACAACAAAAAAAGAACCTATATGGAAAAGCTGGTCCAACTGGGGAATTACCCCATAGGTAGAAGGCTTTATCACTGGGTGATAAAGGCACAGGTTTCTCCTAATGTCAGGACCTTGGAACAATTCATTGTGCATGAAGTTGTTACTTTTGGGGATTCTGTTTATTAAAATAGTCCATCAAATTAAGACTTTTCTAACAACAAAGCACAGAAGTCAATACTGATGTTACTTAAGAAAAAAAAAAAAAACAACAACAAAACAAACAGGAAGTGAGATGGAATGAAGCAAACACATTCACAAAGGACTTGCCAAACGATTCCCATTGTGGGAATTATGCCATCCAGGATGATTTTTAAAGCTTTAGCTCCTGGACTGCTACAGTGGAGAATTTCAGCTGTTCTCTACTGTTGAAATATGCTTCTAACTTGAGTGGTTCAGGCTGAAATCTCATACATACAAAAGTACAGTAAACTTCTCCAAACAACCACAAAAACGTTGTTTTAAATCCAGGTTTATAATGTGAATGAAATAAAGCTGTCTCTGCATGCAGCAGCAAGAAGTGGGCTGATCTAAGTTGTTCCACCCATACCCTTTCTGTAAACCAAAAAGCCATCCTCCTCTCTCATTAAAATCTACTTTTCCTTCAGGAAGTCTTCACTACCCAACTCTCTCCAGAGCTTCTTGCTTTGAATTCCCATGGTTTGTATCTGCCTAATACTGAACACAAAATTCTTCAGGGGAGTCTTTTGCTTTATGATACATCTAGTATAAAAAAAGAACTAAACTCCCCTCCCTGCCCATAGTATAATAAACCATTCAAATAAATAAATGAAGAACAGAATCCCATGCAGAGTTTTTCCTCCCATATGAAAAGCATCCTTTCTGGCCTTTTCACAATTTGATCAGCGCTTCTCACACACTAAGGAAGTCATTAACTGTTTCTAAAAAGCTCAAGTATACTTAGCAGAAACAGGACAGTAATTTCTGACCTTTATCTGGGATGATTCACACCCTGCAGCCCAATTCTTTTGTTACTTTCCTAAATTAGCAATTTGGAAAGGCGGGTTCGATCCCTCTTATTGCTAAAGGAAAATCATCCAAATACAGCAAGAGGAAGTCACTGACAGACTATGACACAAAGGTGTAACTTCACAGATTGACATTGACTCACCCCATTTATCATAAACGCTTTTCCCTTTCCAAAACAGTCCTATAAATCTCCTTGTGCTGCTCCTCCGAAGCTGCACTGAATTAACGTGACCACATCCTTTCCCCCACTGCTCTGGTCTTACCCTCTCTGTCCTGACTGTCCACCCAAATCTCATGTCATTAAACCTCTAGGACTGAATTGCTCCAGAAGGGAAGAGTTTTCAAGTTGTAAGGACCAGTTTAGAGTCCAAGTCTCAACGTGATTTTAGCACAGAAAATTTCTCCTGCAATGGTCCTGATATGTGCCTGAATTATATCAGACTTGTCCATTCTGTGCTTGAGCTTTCTCTGATCTGCTTCCTCTCTCTAAGCAGAGCATTCACCTCAGTATCACAGGTTTCCCTGGGTTAACTAGAGACAACTGGATATTCCCTTTTGAAAAGCATTTTTTAGACCCTTAGGAAAAAAGCTTTAGGTGAGATCTGAGTGTTAGAGAAAGATCTGCCGCATAAATTTAAAAATCAAATAAACAGGAGTTGTCATCTCTTAACAGCAAAAAAAAAAAAAAAAAAAAAAAAAAAAAAAAAAAAAAAAAAAAAAAAAAAAAAAAAAAAAAAAAAAAAAAAAAAAAAAAAAAAAAAAAAAAAGACAGTTCAATTTCCGAGTCTAAGCTCTAGGACAGGACAAAGAAATGACTGAATACCTGACAGCAAGAAAAAGAAAATTATGGTATTTTCAATAGAGTAAATATTAGGAGAATGAGAGAATAATAGCAGAGCATGTCACAGGGTAAAGGAGGTCAAGAGAGAAAAGAAACAGCTGTGATCTATAATCAAATTATAGGAGCTGGGATGCATAATGTATGGAATATACTGTGCACATTCAGATGCCGTAGAATTTTTTTTTCTTATTTAAATCATCTTACAATAAAGCAATAGTCTTCTCACCCATCCATGGAGAAGGTTCATAAGGCTAATGTGAGTGATCACTTACGAGACCACTGGCCTCAAGTTTAAATGAATGCGACTTAGATAATGATTTCTTTCCAGCTTCAAAGTCAAGGCCCTTCAAAAAAGCCAGCAGAAACAATACAATAGATCTGTTTTGAAGACAGAAAACAAGAATCACTGTTCATGCACTTTTTTTTTCCTTTTTTTTTTTTTTTTTTTTTTGCAGTCTCCCAGCTGCCAGACCCATTCATATGAACAACGTTTGAAGTAAACTACCAGCCCCAGATCAAGTACACTTGATGTCAAAAGTGACTGGCTGAGGTAGACAAGTAACGCTTGGTGCCTGAGCTCCAGAGTCACAGCAGGGTTTGAAAAAGATGAACTGGAAGGGTGGTGGATGAAAAAAAACCATGAGCTCTCCTTCCTGAAACCATCAAATGCCTCTGGAATCCTGGCAATCGATATTTCTTCATAGATGTGTGAAGATGGACAAGCGAAACTTGTCCTCAGCAAATGGAAGTCCTTCCAGGAAATGAATATTAGTCCTTTTCTGGGCTAGCCAGGTCTTGGTAACCTGTAGTTATTTCACAAGAACTCCAAGAGCTCCATGGAATTTTTTTGTGGATTGAGCAAGCCATCTTGAATACAGGACCACATAAATTAACCCAAAAGAAGAGCCATTTTGGGGAAAAGTACTCTGAATTGATTATCCAATGGTCAAGGAAGCATTTTTACATATTTACAATCATTTTCCATGATGCTGAACAGCAAGGCTAAGAACGATGGAGGGAAAAAAGCTTGAATTTCAACCTGTGTGATTCCCAGAGAAGTGAAGTTACTGTGAAGTGTCAAGTCCTTTACCTTCAGGTAGTAGCCCTGCATGGGAACCCTGCCCAAGTATGTTAGACGTTAGAACGAGAAATTACAAGCACTTTGTCTTCTGAGTGACTTATTATGTTCCATGAAAGTAGCAAAATGCTCATGTTCTCTGTCCCAGACACTCTAGTGCAGGATGTTTTATTGAAATGCTACAGCGTTTTCTTTCTGTGATTTATGACCTTACATATTCCCACATGCACTGAAAGACACTCAAAAATACACAGGCACTCTCCTGTTTAATAAAAAACAGATCCCATTTCAGCAAACTGTATTACCTGAGTGATCTCCATCTTAAGGACAACAGTAAAATCAAGGGAAAAGACAAAAAAAAAAAAAATCCTCCTTGCAACAGGAGGATTAGATGACCATCTCAGATGATTTTTCAGAGCTCGCCACAATCTTGCAACAGGCTGCCACCACTTAGGCTCAATTAGGTAAGTATCACTGAAGCTTTGATTTAAGCTCATCTGTGACCCCAGATAAACATTAAGCCAATGGATAAAGCTTTCCTTGTGTAGCTTACAAGGATAAAACCCAAATAAGAACCAACCCCCCTCCCCCCGCCAAAAAAAAAAAAAAAAAAAAAGGCAAGAGCTAGTGGGAGAGTGTGTGCCTGTAAAGAAAATAAACATGATGGGTTACAAAAGGAAAAAAAGTAATACCTTAAATGCAATTTACTCTAAGGGTTGTTAAATGCTCAAAATATTTTTTTAGCTGGAAGAAAAATCTACCTGAAAAGGGCATGCTATGAACATTATTCTTATTTTTACAATTGCAAATAGAAAAGAAGATGAGGAGCAAAGAAACAAGAGAGGTCATTAAAACAGAAGTGTCAGGCCTCTTTGTCTTTCAGAGCTGTGTTATTTCAGAACACTTCCAATGTCTTCCCTGACAGGGAACATTGTTTCAGAGGACCAAAATACACTGTATGGCCCAACCCTGAGCTAAAGTTTAGCAGGAAATTAGGCATCTTCTAGTGAAAAGCTCTTTAAAGACAATACAGGAGAGACACTATTTAGTTTGATAATGTTAAGACAAGTTGCCATTGGATAATCATCAGTAAGCATATTTTAGAAGGGTTTTTCTAAGTTTGTCTCACAGAACACTGAAAGAAAACGAGACATTTCCAAGGAAACTCCATTGGGCTTGTACAGAACATGGGCTACACCAATATGAGCTCATACTTGACTCCACACCACCCTGGGCACAGCCTCCCCAGTTAATCATCACCAGAGAAAGGGGACTCCCAAAGGCACCCCTGTGAGCTGAACGACAAGCAGGGATAAACACAAACACCACACACAAGCCCCAAAACACACCTGATCCTAGCAGGGAATTACAATGAAGCAATTCCTGCCAGAGGTTCTTGCCCTTGCCTTTGTTTGGGGTTGAGTTTCTTTAGGGATTTTTTTGTTGTTGTTTTTGTCAGAGACTCTCCCTTTTCTGATAAACATCCAAAGCAACCACCTTATCTAATTGCCCAGGCATTCCTGTTGCTTCATCACTGGATGATCTCAGCACCTCCAACTTTATTCCCACAGTTCCCAAATAGCTAAGGAATATCACGATGCTATCCCACAGCTGGGAAACACAGAAGAGTTGAACTTTCCAGTTGAACTGGAAAACAACTGAAGAGTTGAATTAATTGCCCCTGGTCAAAGATCACGGCTATGAAAGAGCAGATAATTCAAACACTGAACCACAAGGATACGCTCACTATCACCAACAGTTTCTACTGGGTAAGTCAACAAGGTGCTGAGCATCTTCTGAGACTCAGTGAGAGTGATCTTTCCAGATAGACGCCAAATGCATAAAAATCAGAGATTTGAAATGAGACAGTAAACATTTCTTCAGGTTGGTTTTTTTTTTCAGTATTGTTTTTTTTTTCCTTTTTTTTTTCTTTTTTTTTTTTTTTATGGTAAGTCAAACAGACAAAACCAAATTTCATTTAGAGATATTCTACAAGGGTGAATTTTATCCCAGTTGCCCAGGATTTGTGCCAGCCACACAGGCAGCGGATTTACACAGCGGATAAATTTGGCCTCTCCTGCTTGACAGTGAGGAAAATTGCACCAACTCCAGTAAGTTTGCACAGTTTGTCCTAATCTATGTTTTATTCCTTCACATACACCTCAATTTGAGGGGAAAAGAAATAGATATCAGATGTGACAAGTGTATGTTTTTTTCCCCCTGATATCTGACTGTTCATTTTGCCTTGGAAGGGCTGGAGCACCTTTCAAAAGTTTTAGCCCTCTGTTTCTGAGGAACTTATCCTTGTGGCATGTCTGTCAGTTTTCACAGTGCTCAAGCAAGTCTTTGCAATTTTCACGTAATGGCAGTTGTTGACAGGTTGTTAGGGCTGACAGTGAATATGTTTGAAAAACTGTCAAGCTGGTGAAAAAAAATTAGAGGGAGAGAGAGGGAGCCTCCTTACATTTGTAACAGCATGTTAAACTGTAAATGCATTCTCAAAATGCATAGGCTACTTCCAGTCGTGTTACTTGCTCCACAATGACAACATATGTGAATATATGATCCTTAAAAATTAATGTCAGGTTGTCAGTTTAGAGGTCACGGTCACATTACTATAAAACTGTTTCCCTCTACAGAATTGATTTTACCTTTACCTTTAATGCTCAATAATAGCTGTTTCAAACAAATAGATTCCTAGAAGTAAGGTGTTACTAGCTTTTAATTAGCTCAACAGTGCTTTTGCCAGAGGTATTAGCATCATGTTAGCATGATGCAACAATTCAGAAAGACTGATTCTTCTCTGATAAATAAATTTCATAATTCAACTTACTTCTTTTAAGAACGAACTTCCTTAACTCTCCTTCACGTAAGAGATTTCTCAAAATAATCCTAATTCAGATTTTGAAGACCTTTGTTTTTTTTTACCCCAGTCTTCTTCTGGCACTGCTTTGGTTATCATTTCAAGGGTAACACTATGGGTCCTGAGCACCTACAGCGTGAGGCAGGTTTGCCTCTTCTAATATTGGAAGAGACTAAAATAACTGGGAAAACTAAAGGACATGTTAGCACAACCACAGCCATGAAATTATTATAACCGTGACAGAGTAGTACATACTGTCTTCACAACAAAATTGGTCTAAAATAGAGTAGGAGTTTGATATGGTCAGCTATGTAGAAGCAGCGTTCCAGCAGGCAGCAGTTCAGTTCGCAGTAACATGTCCAGCAGAAAAATTAAGTTGTTCAAAATAGGCAAAAGAAGTGTACTGGAAAAATCAGCGAAGGAAGATTGAAAAGGTGATGTGGAAAAATTCACGGATGAGATCTCTCCAATGGCTACAAGGGAATCAAGAAGTAAGTATATGCTGAGGCTTGAAGAGATGCTTAAAAAGAAAAAAATAAAAAAGGATAAAATAATGTAGAGGATAACCAAAACAGAATAGTAAAGAGGAAGACTAAAAATGAATCCTGCAAGCAAATCTAGATAACATGATCAGAAAACACCAAACTCTGTAGGTACGTAGAGGAAGGAGGCTCCATGAGCTTCAGTGTGGGTTGACATCCTAGACTGAACTCAAAACTTGAGGTGTCACAGAAGCTTCTCCCAGCTCCTGCTCAAGCCAAGAGAAGAACTCCCATTTATTTGAAGAGAAGCAGGATTAGGTCCTAATCCTTCTGCCTTGCTATCCAGTAAAGTGAGGATAATAATTGTATTGACAGGTAATTCTGTCTCACAGGAGTATTCTGAGGATTACGTAGCGTCTGCACTGTGCTGTGAAATGCTAAGTGCTAAATATGATTATACAGGGATTTCCATCCAAAGATCTCAAAGCACTTTCCAAACATTAATAATTGAAGCTTTATAATACCCTTAGGACTGCACATGTAAAGAAGGCAAACAAGATTCAGGGCTCAGCAAAGCGGGCAAGGATTATTAGACTTATTTTATAGTGGATAAACTACACCACAGTGAGATTAAGTGACTTGCCCAAAGAAACAGAACAAATCAGGGACACTTCAGAAAACGATCCTAGAAGGCCAGACTCCTTCACACTTTGCACAGAAAAGGTGCACAAGGAAGGAGATGGTCAATCAGCTTTTGGAAGGAGTTGGATGCATCAGACCACAGCAGAGATGTGGAACAGTCAGAGAAGACTCAAGGGAGCACAAGAAGAAAACAAACAAGGTTTGTTTATTTTTAGGTACACAAGCAAGAACCACTAGAAGAGAAGACAATGCCTTAAAGCAGCAAAAAGTAGAGTTTATTGGCAGGAGGTACAGCCACTACTGAGAACAACATCAATTCTTTGTCTCTCAGATTTAACAAGGATGACAGAGAACATGTGTCGGAACTCGGAATAATTTCCCAGGGGAAGAACAAACACAAAACGAAATTGAAATCATGTTAGAACAAAAAAATCCAGAAATAAGAATGATTTAAGACTGGTAGGATGGATGGAACAGACTCCTGTCAAGTTCTAGAACAAAAGGCAAAGTATTTACAAAATCCTTCAAAATCATTTTGGTATCAGAGTTACACAACCTCGTCTGACACTTAAATGGACTTGAAACTCAGGATGGCTGGGAGAACTTCAGGAAATCACAGCAGTCTTGACAGATAAGAAAGAACATAAATGTAATCAAAGACAGCTTCTGAGAACATTTAAGAACTCACTTTTATACCTGATGACAAAGATCTTGTCTAGCAAACCTGACTGAATATAAAAACATACAACTCTGGAAGCGAATTTACTTGTGTTACTGGGTTTTGAACAGGGCCAACCAACCACCTTAAGAAGTCCTGATATTCCAGTACATTAAAAGTGACCTTTATCTGCCAGCCAGCAAGACTTGGAAGCACGGGACACTGGCACAGTGCTGCAATACTCAGATGAGGCACTGCAGCTGATGCTCAAATTGAAAGTTTGTTGTCAGGATCAGCATTAGGAGAAGAAATATTTTCCCTCTTAGTGTCTGTATCTACTAATCTCAGGCTTCTGAGCTAGACGGAACATAGTTTTGGAGGGGGCAGTAAGTGGAACACACTGTCAGTTGTTACCTCAACGTTACTAATTCTCATTTCACTGCAAGAGTGAAAAGAACAAATGTTTTCTCTGCCTTGGTGCAACCCAGCAAAAGTGTTTTGCACAGAGGGAATGAACACAAGCCCAAGATCTCTCTGTTGTAGCTACTAGAAAGGTTTAAAGGAAACACCACAAGTTATACATGCATAGATTGTTTATATAAATCAAAAGAAAATTAGGAAAAATACATTACATTGCCTACAAAATCACAGAGAAAAGGTTTAAATATTTGCTGAAAAAATCATGCTGAAATAAAACTGCTGAATTTAAAAGTGGGACTCTACTTCAGGAGTAGTTTTGGCATCACTTCATTTGTTTTAGATTCTGGTAAGAGGGAAAAGCATTTCCTTGGTTATTTCATTGCAAAAAAGGAGCCTTGGAATAAATACAGAAGAGCTGCACCTGAAAAACATAAAGCATTGTCTTTTCCTCCAAATCCAGTCTCTGTTCTGTAACAGCTCCTCAGCTTTGCTTTTGCTGAATCAATTCCTTCTATGCCATGCCATGTAATGCTGGGCACTTGGCTTGAAAAGATAACATCTAGTAATTACCTAAAGAGTGCCATGAATATGCATGGTCAATACTGACCAATAAACTCCAGAGAAGTACTTTCTCCCCTTTAATGGAATTAAATTAGAGCCGAGCAACAGGATTTGATACAGACAGGAACTTCAAGACCAGCTTTGTTACAAACACACTGCAAACGTTTTTAGCTAAAAGTAATCTGAAAAACAGATGATTCAGTGTTTTCCTGCTCAAAAACCTTACACAGGGTCATTGAGAAAGATCCTCGAGACCTGCAGCAAACATTTGAAGCTGCTCTGAGAACAGTCTCAAGAATATTTGAAGATGTGAATAAAATTTCTCTAAGCTGGTTTATTTTTTATTTTCAAGGAATCACTGGGAAAAACAGAGATAGAAATGAAGCTTATATAAAGAAAGATGAAATCACCATTAAATCCTCATTGCCTAAGTTTGCACAACTTCCAACTGAGTTAAGGTTTTGCCACTGACTCCACTAGAAACAGGATCAATATTTACCAATATAAAATGATAAACTATAACTCAGTTTTGTTTCCTAAATAAAAATCAACGTCCCCATCACCCAGAAGCTTTACTGAACAGTGTTGGGTGAGAGCTGATGACCTCCTTGAGGTACAAAGGCTGTTCCTACTCTAAATAGGCGGCTCTAAAGTAGATTTTGATAAAACCCAACTCCCTGCAGGTGAAGAAATGTACCAGATATCAAGCCTTCATTCTTATACTTCTTATCGTCATAAGAGATTTACCAGATTAAGAAATTTTGCCAGCATCAAAACCATGGAATTCTATCCATTATTCCTTCCCAAAAGCAATGCAAATAACATTTGCTATTCTTTGTCTACATTAAAAGCACAATGAACAAAGCAACCTCGGGAGAATAAATAAGGACAATCTCTAATTTGCATTGGATTTCTATCTTCGGGACTAAATGACAAAGCATTGGACTCCAGTATTTTAAAACTACTATATTTTTCACAATACTCTGGAAAATAAATTATTTAAAGTATCTTCATACTGAACAAAGTTTGAGGACTACCAGCATAAACCCAGAATATCTGATTTTGGATAATTCTTGCTATTTTGAGTAAATGAAATAAATTGGCTCAGTTAAATGCAAGTACTTGTATTATTACATGAGTAACAAAAGCAGTCTGTTCACCTTCCTAAAACATTTGTGCCTTGATATTTTTGCTGTACGTGTCACATTTAGCATCACAAATTAGTTAAAGTCCCAAAAAGATACACAAACATTGTGTTCCACACACAGATTCCCAGCTCTGATAACCTAAGACAATACCATTAGGACAACTTCTAAAAGACTGCATAAAACAAGTGGCTTTTTTTCTTTCTAAAATAAGCAAAATATTTGGCTATTCATTGCCATTAACGGGGAACTTGTGATGTAATAAATGTCACAATCAGTTTCATTTAATTAAAATAATAAATATTGTACAGTAATGCAGATTGACATTTATATCTTCATTTACGTGAAGTTGGATTTATGGTCAAGGCTTTATTTGATGAAGGCCACAAATAATGGCTATTAAAGTGCCACAGGATGGACACAGGATCACATTAATGAAATTAGACAAGGCAAGGCACTGATATATGGAGCCCTCCTGCTGGAAAATAAAGTCAGTCATGTCCAAAGCAGATGTTTTCTTTGGCTGCAGTTTACGTTTAGTAAATTTTTAGTGGGCAGTTTAACTTTGTATCTGGAAAGGTGTAAAGGAGCAGGACTCCCGTGGCAATGCCTCTCAAGATGTATTACAATCCGTGCAGCACACGAGCTCTGCTTCCCTTGTCAAACACATCCACGCAACAATGACTGTCAGGTGTAAAGAAATGTCCAACAGAACGCTAATTATTAAATTTCAGCAGCCTGAAATAAAGTTTTTTGCACTTATATTTGTGGAATAAACACCTCATCTCTCTGTTTTGCTAACTTAATGCAGCTGACAAGATACATTCGAGCTCTTGATCTTGGCATAAGGTTATTACATGGCAAGCGGGAGGGGTAAGAGGGAAAAGACATTTCCACAAGGGAGGACTCTCCTCTTACCTCTGCAGTTGCCCCCTCACCAGTTTTTCTAGCCCATCCTGGATGCACTTGGGAGACAGTTCATTGCTTCTCACTCCGAGGTTTTCCATGAAAGATAGTACTGCAGCATCTACCCTCACAGTGCCTGCCTAACAAATCAGGCTAGTCCATAGCTCTGCTGCAGTGAATAAATAATCTCAAGTAGCAGAACATGGTGAAAAATGAAACAAACTTGCCTCGTGGGCAAATTATCTAACTGGATGCTGTGTGTGAAGTTTAGATAAACATTCAGTTACACGGAGCAGCATCTCAAAGTTTGATATTTATCTTTGTGGATTTATTTTCACCTCAGGATCTTCATGTGCCATGTTAATAAGATGCCACACAGGTTCAAGAGGAAAAAAAAAACCAACATACAGTAAGTCGTTTTGGGAGGCAACACAGACAATAAAACGTGCCAAAACAATGAGAGTCATTATATATCCTGCTTCTGAACTAGACAAATAGCTTTTAAAGCTATGCCTTCTAAAGAATGGCTCAGCTTGGTCATTTATGCTAAAACTTAGGTATTACAAGCCTAGGGGTCTGGCCTAAATAACAATTAATCAATTTATAACAGCTGAGATCCTATTTCTGGCTCTAGAGAGGAATGCAATACAGCCAGATGAAATTTGGGCTCACATTCCTCAGGCTCAGGTGAAATGACACTGCAAATAATTTAGACTTCTCTGGACAATTTATTCAATAAACAGTCCAGCTTCCTGATCTATTTATCACAAGGGATGGAGCTGATTTAACTAACAACTTTACCTGCCTTATTCCAGAATCACTTCTGCATTCTGCTTCAAATTCTCCCTTGAACAAAATTAATTTCCTTATACAGATAAATCTATGCTTATGTTTCTTGAGAAACCAGGCACAGATAAATCTGAGGCCTGAGGCACTTTGACTTCCACACCACAAGGATCATGCAGCGATGAAATATTGTTGGCTCAACCTGTGACTTTTAGCCACTGTCAGATGCCATGCCAGGTCTGAAGAAGACACAATCTCTGTCCAAAGTCCTGCTGGGCAGGTTAAACACACAGACCAGGCTGTGCTCCTTGCCCTGCACAGTCTGCTGTACCTTTCAGAGCCAGGAGAGCGATGCAGATCTGGGCAATTATTTTAGCTCTGCCCTCCTCACCCCCTGCTTGGTGCAGGCAGCCACAAAGCAACCTCTGGCTCACCCAGGCGACCACAGACAGGTCAGTCTTTAAAGTTCTATAATCTGGAATCATCACGTGGCCTAAACTAACCAAGTGGCTCAGTTGGTCACGTCCTTTTCAGACTGTCCTCAGTGCTCAGGGCATTCTGATCTACAACACAGTAATGACCCTCAACAACCAACCTGGCTGTGCCCCCAGGAGTCCATCCCTTAGGAAAGGGCATTACAAGTGAGACGAGCGTTTTATAGGGGTATTTTTCCTTTGGTTCTGTACCTGCCCTTACCCCCCCAGAGAGACTGGTCCACTGCCTGAGTAAGCTCAGTTGTGCTCTCTGATAAATTTTTCACATCTGAAAGGAACCAAGTTTGCTCTGGTGCACAAAACCAGTATGACATTTCAACAGTGAGCAAGGTGTAACCATCATGTAAAGGAGTCATCTCACTATAGTTATTTTATGCACAGATGTGATTCTGATGCAATTTAAAAACTAGCATATCACCTTCGGTAAGTAGCACCCCAAACACCTGCCAACGCTGCTCTTTTGTTTCGACACATCTCTCACACGACACCCTGCTAAGACAAACCTTCAAGAAAGGGCTTCTCAACATTTCACCAGCTCATGCAGATGAGTCATTAAAAATCGAAGGTTTGCTGTCAGAAAGCCAAGCATCACTCAAGTCCTTCACAGATAGTAACTTCTGGGGAAAAAAAAAAAAATAAAATAAAATCCCTGTCTGCCTGTACAGGCTTCTGTACCTGTGACCTCAGTCTTCAATATGGATACACGAAGCCAAATTAAAGTCTTGCTGAAATAAAAAGAAGTTTTGCCGTGGCAGTGCTTAGTCTACCAAGTTTTAGCTCAGTCATTTTCCAAATCAGGCTACTGAGAAGACAGGGTTGCTTTAAACAAACCCACTTGCCTTTACAAGCTAGGCTGCTTCCCACTTTCCTCATTTGCCATATGAAAGTTAGGGCAGCATTCCTCCTGTCAGGCTGCTCAGCATGAATAATAGATACGTCATTTTTTAACTGTCAACAAAGTATCTGTAAGAGGTGCACTTGGTCCTTTTAAATATCTACAGTAAACTGTTTATTTGGCATTACAAGGAGCCCCATATTTTCCAACTAGCAGAGAAATTACCAAAAGAGACATCCACGTTAAACCACAGAAATCATTTTACTCACACCTTATTATATTTATGTAATATTTAATTATCTCCTCTCCTACTCCCCTTGCTTCAGTGACAACTTGCTCAATGATGTGCCAAGGAGACGGAAAAACTCAAAACAAACGAGGTCAAACCTTTGCAATAATACACTGGTGTTTATTTACTGAGGGACAACTCTAAATGGTGCAACTCCTGTGCTGAGCTCTGCTGACTTACACCAGCTGGGGACTGAAACCCAGCTGCTGAGAAACAGATTACACTGCTGTAGTCTCCAATGTAAACCAGGCAATATTTCACATGCAAAAAGACCTCAAAGGAGAGCTGAAACTGTACTGATAGAGCGACAAATACTCCCCTACCAAGAAAAGGACAAGTTTTTGAGGGGTGTAAATGGCCCCACTTCCCCTGGAGCTCAGCCCGGGACCACCCAGGGTGCGTGTTGCTGTGTTCGGCATCACTTCCCGAGGAACAACTGGTCTCACTCCTCCCATCTTGCCTTTAACAGCCTGTTCTGACAGTGCTTCATCAGCGCCCTTCTGTCCTTGGCACACTGGGTGTGTTTGGCAGCCTCAGCCCTCGCTGCCACGCTCTGGAAGTGCCCATCCTGTCAGCTCTGCCAAATGATGTTCCTGTGGCCGTGCTCTAAATCAGGGGTGTGAAAGGACACCCTTCAAGAACACAATAAAATGACTGTCGAGGACTTGGAGCCCAACCACACAAAGAGCTGAACAGGGAAGGCACAGCAGGCAGTGGGAACAGGAGTCACACGTGATGGTGGGAGAGGAGGAGCCTCTGACACCAGATCTGCCAGAACAGCATTGTTTAAACATCAGCAGTAAATCACATTAGTTTTTTTGTTTGTGGTAACCTCACGCTTTTGAGGTTACCCTCATGGTTCATGGTTTATTCCAAGAGCTACCTGATATTTAAAGGGTAAACGCTCCCTTGCCAGGTGAGGATTCATCACAGCGGACACTTTCAACATTTAAAGCTTCACTGCATATACACAAATATTTAAGTAATCAACAGCTATTTATGTACCACAGCATAACAATTTGACAGTAACTCAAAAGTGGTTGGTGGCAGAGCTGGGATCAAAAAAACATCCTGTTTCTAACTGGATGACAAGCAAACAGGCCAAAAAAGTGACACAGCTGCCCGTGCAATGGCCAGCACTTACCCCTCGTGCACTGGAAGGAGCTCACCTTTGTAGGTGTGGGTGTCAGGCACCCACAGCACTCTCCTAGTTTGGAGGGATCTTTTGATTTCTCTCCAATGTCACCTCCAGTGGGAGCAATGGTGGGCAGGGAGCTCAGAGATTTAGGAGCTGGATGCATTTGTTCTGAGCAAAAAAAAAAAAAAAACAAACAAAAACAACCAGCCACCCACTTCCCACACATTAGGGTTTTCATTCTTGATAGCACCACTAGAGCTGAAAAACTGATAGGAGACACTGGAGAAAGTTAGGACAGGTTAAAAAAAAAAATATTAAAAAAAACGAAGGAATAGACAGCCCTAAGAGCGAGGATACCATTATTGTAGCTTGACAGACCATTAAAAAAAGGTCAGTATCCACTTTAAATATATGAACAAATTAACAGAATGCACCATGTTCAGCTCCATGTTCAGAAGCACTAATGAGAATAGCTTGCAGTTCAGTTTACTTAGCTCTTTAAATAAACATGGGGCTATTGGAAATGTTATACAACAACGCAAGCACCGTGAGTGTGGCTCCAACCCCTGTCATTCCTGCAGATGAGTTACAAATCTACAAGAACTTGTCTGCTCCACGCTTGCAGCCACCGCTACACTTAAATTAGTAACTACGTAGGCCTCTTCCAAGGCATATCAGAGACCAGCTGTGCAAGGACCTGTCACCTTCTTGTCAGTGAAAGTTTTCTGTCCAAAGAACTTTCGTCATCCCCCATTCCTCAAGTAGCTGGATGTCACTTGAAGAGACAGCTGAAGTCACTTGCAATGAATGGTCTCAAATCAGAGCTCACTGCCCTTGTCACAGAAAGTCTCACCCCGCAGCTAAAACTGTCACTGATCATGTTTAGATATGTACACTGAGGTATCAGATTAGAAAAGAGTATGCACGAGATGGGAGTTTAAAAGAGGCCAAGTTGCAAGGAAAATCTTAATAGGGAGAACCGAGGGCTTGAAGGGTTAGCCCTTTTCCAAACCCAATTTATATTTCCCATCAAATCCAATAAAAAATATCTAGCTTCTAAAAACGGCATGTGTCCAACCAACATATTCAAGAAGAAGCTAAAACTTTAAGCAGTACTTTGGCCAGAGAGCATGCAGATTGCTGGGATATTATGGCACCTCTGCAGCAAGTTACTTCATTAATAGCGAAATACCCAAAAGGCATGTCTTGACTTCAAGATTCATGCTCAAAATGGTGGATGCACATCCTATGCTTTAAAAAAATAAAGAAAAAAATGTATTAAATTGGTTTATTCTTAAAAAAAAAATGCCATTAAATGTGATACTCGCTGTTTGTTTCTGACCCTCTTGCTTATATTAGCAAAAGCAGCATTGCCTTCTGGTTATGGCAAGAGATGGAGCAGTCCAGGCTCCACAGTTGCTCTCCCAGCTCAGGTACTGACTTTTGGGTGACTTGTTTAGACTCTCACTAACTTCTAGGAAACCCAGCTTACCCGCTGGCAAACCCGGCCGCCTGGCCTTGCCAAGGAGCACTTGAGGACACATTACCAAGCCTGACCTCTGCACTAAAAATAGCAGGGCACAAGTTGGGTTGCAGCTGCTAGAAGAAAGACAAAGGACATGGAAACATCTAGAAGATGCTCGTTACGTTCTGCATTAATTTCATTTCGCGCTTTTGGGATCTTGCTGCGTTAACACGTCTCGGGAGGTGGATCCTGAGAGAAGTAACCCCTGATAAATCTCAAATTCTGCTGCAGCCTGGGAATCAAAAAGACACACCTGAGCTTTCACTTCTACCTGTCCAATTCTTCTTCAAGGCTTTGAAGGACTTGAATATAGTATTTAGGCTCACCTAGAAACTGAATTAGCCAGTACCTTGTTTTCCCCATATGAAAGAAAGCAACCATCAGTTCAGAAGCATCATAAGCTTCTTTCCTTTTACCATGGCACTGTTAGCTTGAAAGCAAAATAATTTATTCCAGCTATTTGTTTTTAAAGACCCTTTGCTTTGGTTTCGCTTGAAAACATGGCCAGAGAAATTTTACTCCGAATTTTGTACGTTAAAATTCTCTTCACAAACTAAGCCTGACAGAGCAAACAAATTCATTCCAACTATTTTTTTTTTTTAAAGTATATTTGCTTTCTTCTTGCCCAAAAACACAGCAGGGAAATTTTATTTTAAAATTAATATGAAAGAGTGTTTTTCAGAATAGAAACACAATTTTAGCCCAGGAAGTTTTATTCCTCACTTTCCAGGCTCCCTAAGGATCACAAACAGGTACAAAACAGAAGCACAACCCAAACTGAGGCTGTAACCAACATTTACAGTTTTTGCTGCTGAGGAGTCCTTGAAATATCAGTTGCAAACCAAGAACCTGCAGGAGGTAGCACAGTCCACGTCACACTGAAGAAATCCCGGGGGGATATTGTGACCCAGCAGTGAATCCCTACCCTGGAAGGCTGCTCAGGGAAGACAGGCAAGGATGACGTGGCTCGTGGAGCTCAGAAGACAATGTAGGAAGTGACCACAGCTGTCAGAGGAAGCTGAACTTTACATAGGAATGATCAGAGGGCGGCCTTTGCTTTAGACAGACTGTACCAGTTGAGGGGCTCAGCTGGGAGATGGAGTGCCAAAAATAATTGTCAGAGACTGTGATCATCCGGAACCAAGCAGACCAGCATGGGGAAGTGCACATGTAGCTCCACTCAGGGTATTAAAATTGAACAATCAAAGTGAACTTCAAAGCAAGCAACATAGTTGAGCTGCCTCCAACCCACATGCACATTCCCAGAAAACCAGGATGCCCAGCAGCCTGGCAGGGAGCGTGCAGACACCAAAGGGAACCGTGCTTGCGTTGTGATCCAGCCGTAGGCTGCAATCACTATATGGGGTTTGTGCTGTGATTTCAGACCACTGCTTATCAGCCCACTCAAAAATCCCCCAGAACACCAAATACCTACAAATACGCCAATTTTATACTACACAACAACCCCCCTCATTTGGAATATCTAAAAATCTGTCCAGAGTATTGACCCTAAAGAGGAGCCCTGGATTTCTCAGCCCTTTAAAAAAATTAGGCCACTGCCTTAGAAATCTAAACACAGGCTAAGGATCCTAACTGCAGGCTCCTATTTTTGAAAGTTCTTGGTCTTTAATTTTCATAGCATGGTAAACAAAGCCTCTTTTTTCTTCCCCACTAGAAAGTACTCAGGGTTCAGAAGTTTATTGGAAACATAGCTGACATCCAAATCAACACACAGACTGCAAAAACAACAGGGCTGACAAGACAGAACACTTTCAAAACATCACACTGATCATTAGAACAGCAGAGCAAAACATTAATATCATAAGCTTTAGCAGTCAAGGACTCTGCTCGAGCTGGGTATAGCTCTTTAAGCAAGGGAAACCTGGGAAAATAGACTTTGAAGATAAATAGATGGATTTGCTTTCCAGCAAACAAATACAGGATCAACAAAATTGAACATGATGACTATTCCATAGGCAACAGTGATGCTGCCATGCAGATTTTCAAAAGTGTCACTATAGCAAATAAGCCTCTTGTTTTGCTCTTGGGAGGAACAGAAAGTGAGAAAGCAGAGTAGATAGCAAAGGACATTCTAGAAAAAAAATAATTGATGAAAAATAAAGAAACTCTCCCCATCATTAAGCTCAACTTTCAGTTGACAGTCTCAAGCTGAGGGGGTGTGGGATGGAGAGGAGGGGGGTAGAGCTTCAACAAAAACCCAGATTTTTAAAAAGATCTTCCTACAGATGAAACATTATTTTAGCACTGTGGAAGAGAGAAAAAGAAAACCCCTCAGAAATATTAATTCAGTTCTAATAGAGGAGAGTCCTATTTATAAAAGACATTCAGGAGTGAACCCAGCCCTATTCCCCCTAAATCCAAACCTCTCCTGGATGAAAGCCTCATTTATCTGATCCATTCCGAAATAAATCACAACTATTTACCCTGCTAAGACTGGAGATACATGGTGGGGGTTTTCTGAACACTGGAGCATCTTTCTTTCCTCGTTCCACATGTGAAATAACTCCCTACAAATATGAACTTCATACATTTTAGTGACACGAGTGCCTGCAGACCTTCCACAAACAGACCTACTAGTGATCTCAGTGGGAGCTACATGCATAGAGAATCAATACTGCTGACACTGAATTACTGGTGTGCAGATAGACCAGTTTGATACACCAATGTAAGAAATCATTTGTCAGCTTGGTCTTCAAAGTTGATAACTTTTACTGGAGGTGCTGGGCCCTTCACTATTTATATTATTTCATTATTGCATTCTTTTTTGGAGCAATGACTTTGACCTGGCAAACACCTTTTCCTTGCCAAAGTATGCACATTTACAACAGGAGAGCTGCGGAGCATCATTCCCCTACTGTCTATGCAAGACAGTTTGGCAGCAAAGCATATCTTTATTATCATGTCACAGATTGAGCTCTTACAGTTAAATATCCGAGTTTGTATTTCCATTATAGCCCGGGCCATAAAAGTGTGTTTTGAGTGAGATTTACAAGTCAAAGGCCCTGATTTTCCCCTCACTTGAAGTGATATAAATTAGGAGTTAGTGCACACATGGCATGCACAAGGAGAGACATAAGGTTCTGGAGATAGAAAAAAAAAACAAACACACAAAACAACACCAACAAAAGAACAAAGGATGCTTTGCACACGTGATGTTCAGTTTGCAGACATCCACATTTATAAGGATGAGCCCATTTCAACCCCATTCAGCTCACCCTTCTGTTGCAGAAGCCTTTGCACGAGTTCTGCGCGTGATCTTTTCTGCACATTTAACAAAAATGAACACACTGTGCTAACACTGGCCTTACCTGTATCTGCAAAAAGAAAAAAAAAGTGTAATAACAATGGTATGAGTGAGACCATCGTTTTATTGAACAGGTCAGCTTTGAAAATTGTGTTTTTTAATGAAAGGCAAATCTGAGCCGGTGGAACAAACACGGGACTATAAAGATCGGAATTTCCAGATCTTCATCCCGCTGCTGCCAGCGATTTGATGGGTCACTTTATGAGAGTTCAGTTACCACTTAGATGATCACACATTCACCAGTTTTTACCTGAGGACACCAACACCTGCTTACTTCTCGTACTGGGGTGCTGTGAAGATTCGATAACATTTCCACGTGTTAAGCATTAGAGGAGTGCTAAGCGGTTACAGCGCCTGATTTAATGCTCCCTTTTCTGGGAGCTGGGATAGAGTTACAATTTTCATTCTAAGCTCACCTCATATTGCTTGACTTGGTAGAGGAAAGGTCTCTCCTCAGCTGCATATCACACAGCACACATTCCAAAACCAGAACCAGGGAGTTTCGGGTCAAAAAAAAAAAAAAAAGAGAAAAACCGGAGCCGCGACATACATTTGGGTCAACTTATAAGAACAAAACCAACCCCGTGCACCAGTGCTTGGTTCTTATCTTATTAAAATTCATTTATTTTTTCCTGCATATTTTTTTCCATTTTTTGCTGCCTTAGTTATTCTGTCCATCTCCATCCCTCACCAGCCTCGCTGGCTCACCGAGGTCACGCTGCTGTATATGACATCACACGTCACAATCCCCATGGTAACAGCCATGTTGTCACAAACATATCAGAGGAGGAGGTGGGGCGGGGGGGGGAATAGAGTTAGAAAAGAGTATTTACACACAAATATTTTGGCAATCAAAAAGACTGGGAAAGGAAATGCACAAAAAAAAAAAAAAAAAAAAAAAAAAAAAAAAAAAAAGCCTGTGACAGTTTAATGAGGTTTTGGTAACACGCTGTAGTTTTCCAACTGTGTTCAAGTGTGATCTTGGTTCTTAAAATCTGATTTTCCTTACTTTTATGGACTTAAAAAAACTACATCCATTTTGCTCAGCACAGCAATCTGGAAGTTCACATGTCTGATTTTATTATTTAATGTGTAGGGAAGAATTGCATTTCAACGCCTGCCGAAGAAACTGCCTTTTATAAAGACAGTCTACAGAGATATGTTTGGAATTTTAAATCCTGGTGTTTTGCTTTTTCTTTAATCTTTTATTAATGGTTTGTGTTCCCATTACTCCAAACTGAGCATTAGGTTGCTGGGGAAAAGCGCCAATCAAATGTGTACAGCAAGTGGAATGTATTTGAAAATAAAGGAGGGTTAGCTGATCAAAATCAGTATTTCTGAGATTTAGGCCTGTGATGGACACCTTGTATCGAACGAAAAAAAATAAAGTCAGGAAAAGGAGAATCATTTTGACAGCAGCAGGTGGGGAGGCAGTGAGGGAGACTGGAAACTGGCTCCCATTTTGCTTTAATTCTGACTGATCAATCTCAAGGGGTTACACCAGAGCCACATTCAAATGCCATTTAGTTTTTTGGGACAGAGATGGGCATAAATTAATTTTGACCTGACCACAGCCCCAGTTGGGGTCCCCTCACAGCTCCCTCCTGCAAAGGAGTTGTGTAACTGGAGCTGTGAGAGATGATGGCCATGATTTGCTTATTTGAACTCAGCCTATGAGAAAAAGGAAACCCAAACTTTTTCTATCAACATCAACAGATAAACCTCCACTTTTTATCCTTCCTCTGGAAACCTAAACAACTCCCACTGGGTTATAACTGTATGTCCTGAGAGTCTGGGGGGCGGGAAATAAATATTAAAGCAGAATTATGCAGAAAAAAAAAGGCCACTGTCACATATTCAGGTCCCTCCCCCAGGCACAAATCCCATTAACACATGTTAACAAAATATTAACGTTTTACTTATTGCTTCTGTTCACCTGAGGCGTGTGGATACCACAGTGTGCTGCACGAGCAAGCCACACGTAAGCACAACCTTTTGAAAAGTAATTCAGACAACAAGGAGGCAACTGGAGGCACCATCACAATATTCCCTTCCTCGGAATTCCCATGAAAGCAGCTTGTTGAGGTGTTGGTCAGTGGGCACAGCTGTCACTTGAGAGGGCAAGGCAGGGTAACAGGTCAAAGATGTGCACAGTATCGAAAAGAATAATGAAATCAAGGTCATTACATTCTAAAGAGGACAAAAAGTGTTTACATGGCAAAAACCAACACCTTATCAAACCAAATCACTGAGAACTCTTTACGAATAGTTTAGCACAACAAGAAAAAACCAAAACACTCCCAAACAAACAAACAATCAAAAACACAACACAAAAAGACCAAACCCACAATACCAACTTATCTTTTTATCAAGAGTCTTGGATTACAGGTCCAGTATTCACTATTTACCACATTCTATTTAAGAATATTTTCTTAAAATCTATCCTGTGTCTTTGTTTTCAAGTTGCACACTCCACAGCAAATCAGCTTGCCCCACACAGAATTAGGAGCTCCTGAACAGCAACATGTGAAGTGACTTGAAAACATTTGAAATGAAGAAATTGGAGCCCATGCACCCTGTAAAACTGGAGGTTTTAAAAACAAGAGTCTGTTGCTCATCTAATCGAGCTTGTCTCCGCCTTTCACCGTGCACCTAACACTGCCTGCTTCTCAGGAACAACGAGTAACTGAAAAAAAGTGATGACCATCAGATCAAATTTAAAATAGGAAGTAAAGCCAACAGTTTGGAGATGTTTTTTCCTAGCTAACCTTGCTTTTAATCATTAACAAATACCAAGTGTCAAAAGAAGTACTGTAGCAGTATGTTTGAATACTCAGGTAAAATATTCTCTATTACATGCAACCAGCAAATGGGTTATTAAACACCACAATATAGACCCTGACAAAATCCTAAAAATCGGAGGAATGAGAATGACAAACATATAACATGCAAAAATCAAAATGATTAAATGAAGATGAGGCATGTTGCTATAAAAAAAATGGCCTTTAGTTATCTCAGTAAAATTCTACATACAGGAGCTATTTAAAGCTTGAAAACAGACTCTTCAAACACAATTAAAATGCATTTATCTAATAAAACATTATTAAAAGTAGATAGGCTCCTAATTTTTTTTTTTTTTTTTTTTAAGTGGTAGGATCAGCTCTCTGTTCTGCAAGTCTTTTGCCCATACAAATCAGTTCGTTTTTCAGTGGTTTAGAAAGGATGCACCACGTGCTGCAATCACACCCAGAATATATAAAAGATGATAGAGGAGCCACAAGAAGCCCATTGAGCTCCAGTTTACTGGAGGTGCTGCTGGTTTGTCTTTGCATCTTCACAGAATTCAAACTTGTCATAAGGGTTCGGCCTCAAGGTCTAGACTTTGCCTGCTTGGGCACATCTTCATCAGCACAGGTTTGGAAACTTTACATTATCAACACAAACATGCTTTTTTACATCCCCATACAGAACACAGACATTGGCTGAAAAGGGCATTAAACATTCCAAACCTAGATTTTAAAGCAAATTCCACGGCAAGTTTTGTGTTCTCTGATTACCAGGACACTTCAAAGGCCATGAGGTATTATGTCACTAGTGTAAATCATATTTAAAGCAAATTATTTGGATGCTGGGATACAGATTTTATTCTGCTTTCCCCCACATTGCACTGGACAGGAAAATCCAAGTGTTGCAGACCCAAAACTCAGAAATCATGCAGTGTATATCCTCTCAGGTGCAGAAACAATTTTCAGGGGAAATGCATCTGTCTCTCAGGGAAAAAAAAGGGGATTTTTAGGAACCAAGACAGAGGGTGGCCCAAGTCAGCTGGTCAGGGGAAGAACAGTCAGGCAAGGGAGGAACTCTGAGGCCAACAGACAAACAGGGACACACTGTGGGTTTTTACCCCTGGGGATTAGGGACAACATTCTCTGACAACATATTCTGCATAGAGTGATATTGTTCTACTAAAATAATGAATTTTAAAATTAAAAAAAAAAAAAAAACAAAACAGTAAAATCATTAGTGGCACAGCTGAACAGACACCAAGAGTAATTTATCCAAAGAAAGGATTTCCCCCCCCCCTTTTTTTTTTTTTATCCTTGATTTTTGAGTAAATCATCTGAAACTTCACACACACACTCCCAGTTGTCACTTCCACCTGGTCAACACGATGTAACTCTGCCTTTTTTTGTTTTTATTTTTAATTTGAAGCCCACTGGACCGGTTGAGTGGTTCATTTTAAAAACACCTGTCTGAAACGTTGCACACCCAGATGTTTGAGACAGGTTGGCATGACAGCCATTTCCCTAGTTCTGAGTGGATGATCATATCATCTGCAGACTCAGATGTTTACTCTTTAGGAACAGTAACTGGAAATATCATCTACTTATAGCTGGATCTCTCCTCTTAGAGGTTCTTCTGCATCCATGAACTTCCCAAAACTGATAGCATTTTTGAGGGTGTTCCAGCAAAGCAAGAACAAAGTAACCACACACAGATCTAGACTAATTCACTGAAAAACAAAACAAAATATTCACTGTAACTTTCTGCTGTATTTCTCCATCGTTTTCCTTCCAGAAATGAATTGAAAACTCCTTGTATGAAGCTCTGTATTAGGATCGCTTTTAAAATCACTGTTTCTCACTCCTGTCAAATGTCACATTGTGTGGTACAGTTTCTTTTTCCAATTCAGATGCTGAATAAAACGAGGCCTTTTGAAACATGCAGGCAAACCCGACCCAAATATATGATTTGAAATAGTCAAGGAAAGCAAAGTGCAGCTGAAATAATATATAATATCATTGAGTAATATTTTAGTTGACTCCAAGAACCTGACAATGATCATCAGTAATCTTGTCCTCACCTGAAAGAAGGGAACCTGTGGCACGCCCTAGAGAAACAACTTCCCAAGAGCAGACGTCACCAGCTAATTTTGTCCTCAATCCATCACCTCTGTGCTCTATCAACTTGCCAACAAAACTCTGTGCAGTGAGAGATACTGGGCATCTCATTTGAACAACAAAAATCACGGCACATCTGACGTTTCTGAGAAGCACTGCAGCTCCACAGTAACTTTTGCTGTTGCAAGAGATGGAATGTTTTCAAGGTGTCTCCTGGTTTATTGTTTTAATCACCTGTGATATTTCTGTGATTCCAGGCAGGCAGTTTATCTCCAATACACAGCACACAGGTCTCTGCTCCACTGAGTCCTTTATTGTCCCATTTGGCAGAAGACTCTCAGTGGGTTTCCCCCTTCCTTTTTGCTGACTTAACTAACATTGCTCCTTACAATTCTCTAATTCTGCTTCATATTGAGCAGTCCTTGAGTGACCTATGCCAAACAAGAGCACCCTCTTCTATGAATTCACAGCTCTGATTACAAAGCAAACACTACCATCTGCTGGTCTGTTTGAAAAGACTTCCAAGTTAAAAAATAAATAAACCCCATGTAGTGTTCTTTCTTACATAAATACAGTTAATTTTCCTAGGACCGAAGAAAGATCAAATATTCAAATGGGAGAGCCATGCATCTCCTGTGCTGTTTCTCCCCCTTCCTTCCTGCCCCCATCACATAAAGGATTTCATGTGAAATTCTGGGATAGCCCACACCTTGTACAAATTCACTGTATAGAGTTTATACTTGCATGTTGAACTCGCTCCTCGAGAGAGAAAGTTATAAAGGTGGGAGAAGCTTGTCTGATGTGACAACTCTTGCCCCTCAACATCAAGAGCAAAGCAAGGCTTCAAGGCACAGGTTTCCTTTTGACAGATGGGGTTGAGTTGGAACACTCCTCCCAAACCCTCCCAGAATCACAAGATTTCAGACTGTGCACTGCAGTTTGAACTCCAGTAGTGGTCTCTACCATAACAGGTTAGAAAATAATCCCCAAAACAAACATGTTTAATACAAGTGCAATTTCCTACAGGATATATGATCCAGTTTCTCCAGCTTCAGTTCTCCTGCCTCATTCACACTGTGCAGCTCCAGTTGGGGGCTGAGAAATTTGACTAACTTCTTCCACTTCAAAGAGCAACCTTTGCTGCACAGGGCTTTGTAATTTACTTCCTTCTAAAAATCTTGTTCTTTCAAGTATACAAGGTATGCAAATTTCAACACCACCTGTCGGTACCCAGGGAACAGCTTTACAAAGACAATCTCCTTAGATAATATAAACCCCTATTGTTTCTCTTCTTTAAGCCATTCACTATTTTCATACCCTTTACATCAGCTGGGAACTATATATCACAGGCAAAGACAATCTCATTTGTTTTAATGGCTAAGTAAATTCAAAATGGAAATGACTAGGCAATTTGTTCTTGTGCTTTTTTAATTTTGGTCTCTTCACTCCCCATCCCCCTCACCATCATCCCCCACCCCCTCCAAAAAAGAAAACAAAAAAAGTCTTTTCACTCAAGGACTAGAATTCTGGCAAACCAGTGTACTGCCACTGAATTCAGTGTAAATCAGGCTTAAGCAAATCAAAGATTTTGCTCCTAAATTCCTTTAATTTCCTAGTACAACATTAGGGTGTTTTATTATTGGCATTCTTCGCTCTAAGCCTTCAAAGTTGATCTTTCAAACAGTGATATCTTCCATAATGGCCAACAGAAAAAAAGAAAAATGTAACAGGCATAATTGTAGTGGTTGCTGTTAAAGCAATAGTTGTATCAGGTGCTGCGCAAGCAGGTACAGGTCAGTCCCTGATGGATGCTCCACTTTGCCATTTAACTGGGGCACACTAATTGGCAGGTAATTATCAGTCATCTGCCATTCCTACACTGGAGTTAATCCTAATCTGCATTCAGCAGTGACTCCAATTGGATTATCATTTGTTTTCAGCCCTTCTACAAACTCAAGTGCTTGAGAGGACAATCCAAATAGTAATAAGGAAGATATGAGATTTTATGTCATAATCTGGTGCTCATCCACTTTAAAGGAGGGAAATTCAGGCGCAAAAGCCAAAGATAGGAAAATGAAGTGTTAAATGGCTGGGTGGCACAGGCAGAAGGACCAGGATTACAACTGTTTCACCCCAAAGTACAAGATGGACATAACTTAGACTTGCTGAGGAAACCTAACAAAGATGAATTTTTGAACAGCTGTACAACAGAGACAACAGATAACTCGCCTTCATGTTTAACTGAAGCCACGTGGTAAAAACAAAAGGTACGGACAAACTGCGAAAAAGAGCCGCAAAATGGATTTATTTTGATTAAGAAACACAAGAAGGTAATACAGAGAGCAGTGACCAGAGTTTCAGATCATACAGCAATAGGAAAGGAACTCATAAGCCCCTTAGGGACATAAGGCTACCCACCCACACACAGCTTATATTTCAAGTCTTCATTTTAAGGCCATGACTTGACCTCTGTTCAGAGACATATTAAGGTCTTGGCACAGTATCAGATGCCTAGAATAGTGAAGTATCGTAAACAGATTTAGTGTATGGAATTTTACACTGGCCAAAATTAATTGGCTAAGAGGTCAAATTTCAGCTGTTAATATTTTGCAGTAGGAGCCAAAGCCCTCTGATTGCCCTGCAGTCTATTAACTGTTTCCTCCGTTGATTTTTACATCTCTAGTTACTTTGTTGGAAAAAAAAAAAAAAGTCACAACTTCGGGGTTTTCCAAAAGTGACAGCAGGTATTAAAATGTAGTTCAGCTCTGTGCAAATCCTGCTTTCAGCCAGCTGCAGGAGCCACTGATAAAGACAGGGCTTGAAAGGAAGTGCAAGGAAGCAAGGTCTGGGGCTTACAACAACCCAAAATCCCAGACAATCCAAGTTAAAGCTGTTCTTGCAGCACCATCACAGCTTCTTACATGAATTTAGGCAGGTCAGTCAGGTGCTCTGAGCACACACTGCTGATAGTAAGGGCCAACTTGCTCTGTTGAGACTAATTATGAACCCAAAGTCACAGCTCTCTGTAGCCACTGAGTGCGGACCTGAAAGGGCTGAAAAAAACTTCCAGATAGGTCAGTCCCTGCTGTGACTCACTCACAATTCCACCATACCTGAACACCTCGGTCCTGACCCCTTCCTTCCTGTCAGCAAATACACACAAGGGTTGAAAGAATGGTTGCCTACTGACCAATTCCTGGGGCAGCTGAGCCCCTCCCTACACACCTGGGACACAGCTCAGCATCCCTCTGGAGGAACAAGAGCCACTTATGTGTGGCTGGCTTCAGTGGCCCCCAGGTTTAAGAAGGATGGACGACCAACCCCAATTTCCATGTGAGAGGATGAAGAAATACATTCTGGCTCCGCCGTAGCCAGTGGCAGCAGTCCCACGCTCAGGATTTTCACTTACAGTACTCCAGCTGTATCACCAGCTCACTTCCCCAAGTGTTTATGGACTACTGCAAGAGGTGGGGCATATTTGAGCCCAATTCCAAAACTTTGACCTGAACGTATGGTAGTGTCAGTTGTGGATTTTACCATCAGTGATCCCCCACCCAAACTTTGTGCCCATATTTCATACCCGAGCAATGAACTGTTGGCCCCACTTCAGCAGCTGCATCTGTGCCTGGCTTGAGCCCATACAGTCAGAAATGCTCCAGTATTACAGATCCCAAGAGTCTGTGTATTCCAGCAACCCTGGACTGTTTCAAAATTCTAATTTGACTAATATGCTGGTCTGGTGCCATCAGGTTTCATAAAGTTTACCGGTGAAACCGACTTCAAGCCCAGGATGACTCAGCAAACTTGCACATCTTTTTCAGTGGCAGAAAAGTATTTAACACGTTAGGATGGAAGAACGGGTTGAGACATTAACAAATACAAGTCTTTACATCAGCACCTCCCCTCAGAGATGAGCACCTCCAAGGCCTGTTGTGGTCTCTTAGAGTGGAAGGTGCATCTATTCCTATTCATATCTTTCCTCTCTGAGGATTTTTGAAGAAAAAAACCCCAACAATCGTAAGAGTCTAAATCACAAAAACCATTCAGTAAATCCCCTCCTTTTTTAATCAGCTCCCAGGTAAGGAGCAGATTGCGTCAGGGTACCACTCCCCTCCCGTTCAGCGTTGCCTAACCCCGTTTCTGCCTCCCAGTTGGCATCACACAATCATCACCTCACAATTATAGAACCACCATGTGGTAGCCATAGCATCACTTGAGTGAAGAGTGTAACTGGGAAAGTGACACTCCACTGCTGGTTGACTTAGAAGTGAGAACAGATACATTCTTTGTGAAAGAAAAGACAAGGCACTCTTCTGCCACTTCTCAATTCATCTTTTCCTCCCACATACTCTGGGGTTTTTTATTCCTACCAGAAACCAGGCAGAAAGATTACAAGATGACCAAGGATATAACCAAAGCTTAATAAATAAAGTTTTATAAAGGAGTTTTCAGATAAGGTGTTTCTTGAGCAGATCTTACCAGTCTCAGAGGACTATTGTCATCTTACCCACGTATTGCAACTTGGAAGGACCAGCATCCTCATGCAGGTCCATATTTGGCTAGAGAGATTACAAACCAATTCTCATGCTGCCTCAATTCTTGACTAAGCTCAGGTCCCACTGTGGCAAATATCACACTGAGCATAACCTTGAATTGTTTATAGGGCCTACCCTTTGTAGGTCAATAATCAGAAATGTTGACTTCTAAAAATATGACTGCATCAGTTTGACAATGCTCTGTAGAAAGGCAGAGGTGTGGATGCTTCGAGGCTTTTTTTTTTTTTTTTTTTTGCCAATTCCCAATATTAAAGAGGTGAAGTGCTGGGAAAGTTAGATCCTAAATCAAGAAATAACATCAAATCCTCTTGCTTTTAGTGCTTTACACATCTTAATACCTCATTATGGAAGATGGTAAACGGTGTATTGACAGGCTAGTCCAGGTCACTGCCATGCTCAGATCGAAGATAAATGCAAACTCACAACAAGACACACAACTTCACAGTATTAAAGAATTTAACTTCTCTTTTGCCCTGGCTGTCAGTATTTATGGGGAAAAAAAAAAAAAAACAACAACAACAACAACAAAAAACCACCACACCTTCTCCCACAGGCAAGAACGATGCACCCAGCCCTTACTTTCCAAGGCCAGAAGGTGGAGTTGTAATGTCGAGGGCCATTACACAGAACATCAAAGAGCCACACAACCAACTGAAGGTTAGTTGTCCTCTCTTAGAAAAATATAAGGCAACTCTATAATCATTAAAAGAGAAATCACTCCCCTGTATTCTTGCCTCTTAAACGCTCATGTTCAGCACCACTGCACAACTGCCTATGAGCCAAAAACAGAGAGTGCATTTAAAGATACAAAGGAGTCTAAAAAAGGCAAGCAAACCCCACAGCTAACTAGAAGTATATTCAGTTTTTACCTATCTTTTCTAACTCAGAGCATTTTTTTTAATTTTTTTTTTTTACATCTGCAAGGAGCTGTTTAAGTTAGTCATTTGTTTCTAAATATATATTAACAGTGTGCAAAGGCAATGCAGACCACTGGATAACCATGTATATACATATAGGAACACACAGCTGAGTAAGTCAGCCAGAAAACTATGCACTGAATGGAAAATCTGAAACAAAATCAACCCGTGATTACATCTCAACAGTGTCCCTTTAAGCCAAAACAAACATTTAGCAGCAGTCCATCAGTAGTTAGTAGGAGGATGTATTTGAGTTGACTCCCATATACTGGCAGCAGTGTAGTGGGGGGGTGGGATGTTAAATATGCCACTCTTCCCAAGCAGTGCTGATTTCCCATCCTGGACAACTGAAAATGAAAGCACACAACATCCCTGAGAAGCCCCAGAGCCCTGTGCTCACACATGAAAACTGAATCCTCAGTTAAAACTTGGCAGGGAAGCGACTCCCCGACGTTCATCAAAGCTGGTGCTGCTGGTGCAGCGACTGCATCATCCACACGAATTCACTCCGTGCTCAGCAGCCCAGACACTCGAGAGCAGAGCTGGGCATCCCTGGGTCTGGAATCAAAGAACACCACACAAACACACCACCACCACCCCCCCTAACGAATCCAAAGTATCTGTGTGTCATCAAGGACTGCACTAAATTCTCAGATTTACCTACCGCAAGGCTGAGGGAAGGACTGAGATTAAAGACAGCAAAAAAGAGACTTCAACACCACAAGTCAGTCAATTGTCAGACCATTTATGCAGATAGATGAAGACAAACACTAAAAACTCAACAGGGTTGTTATCACAATGCTCACTTTAAACCCAAATCAATTTTGGAAATGTCTTTTCTAATTTTAGAAAAACCCAAGTGGACAGAATTTAAGGAATAATGTTTTTTAAAGAGGAAACGGGGTTTTTTTGGGGGCTGGCTCAGATTTTAACACCTTCAAATCTCACTGTAACTGCAGTTTCAAGCACAAGCTGACCTTCCAGTAACACGTCAAAGCTTCAGCACAAAGGAGCTGACAATCTGAGAAAAATCTTAAAGGGAATAAATGAAAACTTTTTTAGAAATACTACTTATGACACAGAAAATTTGAACCTCTGCACCAAGTACTCCGTACTGTGCATCTGGCCCATGGCTTGTAGCAAGTATTGGAAATGCTTTCAGTGGTCAGAATTCTTACAGCAGGGTGATACATTTACTGCCCTGCTGGGAAAATCCAAAACATATTGCCAGTCAGATTGGAATTTTAGGGACTGCTCTGGTAAAGGAGTGCCATTATGGGAGTTTTGGGATTGGGGAGCTGAAGTGAGAAGACTTGGAATTGTAGACTTGAAGGGAAACGTGGCATTTGCTTTAGAAAAACTGAATTGAAATAGAACAAAAGAGAAGATGAGGTTGGGCACTATAAAAATCAGAAGCAGGGGCAAGACAGAGAGGGAAAACTGGGAGGTGTAAGGAAAGGAAATTACTTACAAGTTTACTTTTTTTGTAATGACTTAAATACATACCTCAGAAAGATTTAGAACTACTACCAATTAGATGTTCCTTACAAAGTACAGTCCTCATTCACCATGTATTTCTTTCAATAAAAGATATTTAACATGCTTTGGGTTTAATTAGATCCAGAGTACTTCAATTGCCCAACTACTATATTTAAACAAAGGTCACAAAATATTTTAAAACACAGGTAGCATAAACAGAAATGTTAAAAATTGAGGTTTTGGTTTTTTGGTTTTGTTTTTTTTTTTTTTTTTTTTATGTTCTCTCTGTGCCCAAATTTTATCAGATGCTTAAGAATTTAATCAGAATCTCTATTGTCACATCTTCCAATTATTATTTTACAGAGAATGCTACGATAAGAATCAACTAGATCAGCACAGTAGCAAACTGTTTCTTATTAGGGTATTTCCTACACTTAAAATAGCTATTACAATAGACATCACAGAACATTAATTACCCCAGGCATCAAGTGTCTGTATTATTCCCTAACGGAAATAATTGTAAATTATAAAAATACATTTGAGATTCATTTTGAAATGTGTGGGAGGCAGACTGTCTTTGTCTTTAAAAGACAAATGCATAAAATACGTCTGTTTTATGGGCTTAGCCACCTACGTTACTTCCAGTATTTAGCCCATCTCCGTGACTAACTTATTCTTTCATTTGTATTTTTATTTTGCTTTTTCCTCTCTTCTTGAATAACCTAAAGTACTGACATGCTGAAAACTGGGATAGCAGTGACTGACTGTGAAGCCTTGTACAGGGCATCACACTGAATTAATCTGTTGGGAATTAATCTGTTTGCATCAAATCCACCCCTCAAACAAGAGTTTATCTTTGCAGTTGGGAACTCTCTCACCAACCCAGGTTTTTACTGGGACAGAAAAGTGTTTGCAAGATGTACAGAGGTCCCTCAGTCTAAAACTCCTTCCAACTGACCTCATGTGAAACACATACAAAGAGAACAAAACCCAGAGCGCTTGAAAAGAAAGCAACATTTACTTCTAACAATCCCTGCAGCAAATTAAGCAGGTGCAAGAGCCCACTGTCTGAGAGGCAGAAAAAAAAATAAAAATAAAAAACCCCAACGCAATCTGTTAATATTTAACTCCTAAACAAATACTGAAATTACTGCAGAAAGCTCACAAATTATACTGCATTGAATCAAGCAGCTGGGGAAACATTTAGAAGCCTGTAAGGTAATATGGTCATTAGGAATATTTCAATTCTTCCTTTGAAGGAATTCAGCTAAAGATTCCTAGACTGCTTCCAATGAAATCCACAAAGGCTCTCACTGACGAGGCACAGTGGAACGGACAGGAATGTTGCGGGGTTGGCAAGAGCACCGTTAAAGCTGAAAGTTGCTAAGGATAAGTTTTGACAACCCGGATGACAGCTCTGAAGGGAGCGTGTATCTGAAGAGGCAAGAGGTTTAGATTCCTATCACCCTTCTGAAGAGCAGCAAACATGCAGGTTGTGAACAAATCTGCCCAAAGATGCTCTGAGCCCTGACCCAGTTTCACACGAGCAGCAACTGATCCTGACAGCGTGTGAGGGGCAGCAGATCCTGTCTGTCAGGGGCAGGGCTACTGTAGCACGAGGACATGAAACCCGCCTCACCATTTCTACAGAGATATCTATCAAGACCAGCCACCAGCACACGCTGCCCTTCTTTTAATCAGTGGCAGATCTGGGCGCTCATAACCTGAGCAGAACTTTCCATCCCTCGTGCTGTTGAACAAGTTTCAAGTCGGAAATCGCTAACATTTCGACTTGATCTGATACTCACAGCCCCAAACAGCAACACAAAGAGTTGGTCGTTCTAGAAGCGGCAGATTTGCTCCACTCAAAAACAAAATGAATTTTTAGTGCAGCTTGTTAATACACTTGGAGAAATTGTAATTGTCTAATTAATGCTGTTGGGCAGGATAAAAATAATAAGGTTTTCTTATCCCCTAAATTAGAAGTGAGATCAAAGCAGCAGTCTAGCATAGCCCAGCTTTCCTTGCTTTTGTCTCCACAGGTTTAAATGCAACTTTCTCAGCCCCTGCATACTCTGCCTTCCTCCCCTACCACTGAGCCCTCAAGCTCCAGCACGTCCTGGATCTTTCTCCACTCCAGCACTCTAAACTCTCCTTCCCAGCTTGTCTGCACCACAGTATCTCCTCCTCCACATGTTTAGTCTAGTTCTGGTGGATCTTCCAGAAGGAGTGGAATAACACTGGCTGTGACTAGACCAGCCCTGGAGGTGCAGACTGGCCGAGCAGCTCTTACTCTTGGCCGCCAGGCAAACCAAACACAAGAGCAGCCTTTCAGCTCCAGCAGCTCTGCCAGGGGACTGCAGCTCCCAACCTGCTGGCAGCTGCAGGCCAGGCTTGCTGAACAACTTGGCACGCTGAAGACCATTTGCTCTTTTTTAATCAGGTTGCCCAACTGATGCAGAGAAGGAGACAAACACACAGGAGTGCTTGCTGTAATTCTCGCCTCGAGGAACCAACAAAAGTTCGACAAAAGTGATTTAACACCTGTTCTGTCAGTTTGAAGTCTCTCTGTCCAATGGTGATGATAATGCTCCATGGAAAGGTACAGCACCTATTCTCCACTTACATGTATCAACCATTCAAAACCTGAGTTTTATTTTCAGAAATACTCTAAATGCCACCAACCCCAGGGAAAACTTCATAAAGGCTAGTTCAACTGGCAATGCTTGCATGCTTGCTACCTTTTTTTTTTTCTTTTAGCTCTTAGTGTGATAGACAAGGAAGGAAAGAGCAGTGATTTAGTAAGAGCTTCACACAAGCAAAGCAGTACGAAGCTGCTGCCATTTTTGGTCAGCTAAAACTAGGTGGTCAGAGTAAGTGGGAGACAGGAGGCAAAGCATTTATTAATGCCATTTGGAAGTAACACTGTTTTGAGTAATATTAAAGTCTAATTTCCACAAACCCTCTGTAACAATGACACCCTCACTGCATTCCCTCCAGCAAGAGGCAGCTTCCAGGGCTTACCACCTCACAGCCCTCCAACAGGTCTTGTGACTTTTCTTTATGCCTTCATTTTACCATTCCTCTACTGACAGACAACCCTTGAGTTAATGGTCAGGCACTTTGCTGTGCTATAAAGTGTTAAATGAACAGCAGTAGAGTAAACTTTGAGCAAGAACATTTAAGCATTTTGAGGTAATTATCCAGGTTTTCACCCGGGTGGGAGATCCTTCCCAGTGAAGTGAAGGAGGTTGAAAACTGCTCAGACAAGTTTTACTTGTAGCAAGACTTGTCATCAGCACTCAACAAGGGCAGCATCAAAGTGACTGTGTATTTTGTAAAGAGCCTTTACAAAGAGCTAATCATAAACCGTGGTGAAATACTTAGATATGCAAAGATGGAAGTTCCAAAAAAAGGGTCTACAAAATTAGATGTTAGTATTTTAATGATCTCTCTTTGAATAATACATCATCTTTTGAACAAGCTAATACTTTATAGATCAGAATCTTTAAACCAAGTGTAATTGAGCTACAGTGTTTCTATAGTGGTGTCCCCTCATCCTGAATCTCTTTTAACACTCATTGATTTCTGTCAGACACTCATTGGAAGAATTAATTTATTTATGAACTTGTCATTACAAGTCATTGATTAAGATGTCCTTCCTTAAAGATTTAATTATGCCCTAAGATAAAAGATTTGCTAATTATTGTCTTTTATCTAATTGAAGCTTTGTATTACAAATAAAGTTCAAAGGTTTAAGACAGTTGCCCTTTCAACCATTTGGGCAAAGATGAGAATTTAATCAGAGGGGAGACCGTGTTCTCACCAGCAGCTTCAGACATATTCCAGGAGCCATTCTGGTAACAGGATTGATGGCTGTTCAATGTGCAGAGATCCCAGAAAAATCTTTTAACCTTTTTTTGTCTTTCACATGTTTTCACAGCATTGCTCTTTGGTTTAGATCCATCAGGCAATTTGACAGTCTGGTCCTGCTAGTGAAATAATTTAAATCAGAGACTGAGAACTTCCACCTTTCTTTTTCCTTCAATTTTACTTAGCCTGATCTTTAAGGCCCCTTCAAACACAAACCTTTCTCCTGTACCAACAATGGAAACAATTCCTAAGAATGGGGGTATTCAGGTCCTCAAAAAAGACAGCAGCAATAACCTCACTTAAGAATTGTTCTTAATTGAGAACTAGAGTAGAATAACATCAATGTTTAAATATTGACATCCCCTAACAGTAAAGAATTCAGGAAAAAAAATTACAACCAAGTAGGTATTTATAGTAAATGCCCACCAGACTACTTCCTCATGAAGTTGCTTGGCATTTTTATATATAACTACAAGTATAATCAATCAATCCATCCATATACAATCGTACTATACTTTTGAACGTCTCCTCGAATTCTGGCACAGTTTATTAGAATATTTAATATTTTAGTGAGATGAAACCACTTTGTAGGACTGGAAGCTTCCTCTGTTCTACTTAAACATCCTGGCTTTAAAGATCAAGGCAGAGAAGATTTTTCCAGAAGTACTTGGCCCACGGATTACTGGATGTTGGATTACTCAGACACAGCAAGCGACTCTGTGAGTCCCCCACAAATGAGTGGAGAATCTGGCCTATTTTACAAACCATGTCATGTTTGCAGCAGCTCTCTTACAAGAGCCCCAAGTCTAAATACTCTCACAGAGTTGGTTTTCCTCTCCCTGTAAGGTTTTTGTTTATCAGTAACCTCACACTGCTCCTGGCACCTTTTTTCCCTGCAGTTGTAGAATTATGGAATATATCTGCCTGCGATTCCTTAAAATCATTTCCAGAGGAAATGCCTCCTTGCAAAAGCCACGAGCTGCTGCTTTGCACCTGAGCTTTCCCAAACTGATATCACAGCTTATTATCATCAGTGTGGTGGGACTAAACGGAATTCCAGAACTGTTGAAGATGATTATATTTCCGATCTTAGCTTTGATCTACTGCTCTTGGATATATTTCCACGCCCATCAACTCACATCACTTTCAGCAGGGATTCAGTGAACTTTGCACCTCACTAGCACTCAGATACTTAAATCAAAGCAAGTTTTGATATTATTAAAAAAGAATAGTTGGCAAAAGAAGCATGGGCACATTTCTTCAATTCTCACAGTTACAGCTTAAGGAAGTCTCCAGAGCATCTAATCAAACACCTTACCAAAATCTTACAATTTATCATTCCAGAAAAAAAAAAAAAAATTAAGGCACAAATAAACCTGTTTAACTAACTGTCAAGCTCAAAAGTTTCCATCTCACTTCAATTTTCACCCAAGGGCAGGAGATGTCGAGATTACACTGGTGAACCAAGCAGTGCAGGCCCCTGGTTCTTTCCACTGTCTGGTGTGTGCAGCTCCTTCCACGTTTGCTGCAGGACATGACCAGGGTTAAGCTTTGCAGCCTGAAGAGGAAACCTGCAGTGAGTGTGCCACAGGACCAACAAAGCCTCAGATGTACTTCAAGCTTGTGCCTATTTAGTCTCCAACAGACAGAAAAACTTGATTTTTCTCAGCAATATCCTCCCTCTTCCTCAAAACCTGACTGAGGGACACATTGCATTTGAAGCTGGAAGAGTAAAACCAAAACTCAAGGGGTTTAAAATAAAATTGTTATTACCTATATGGAACACACACGTTCTCAGTATGCTCAAAGCATTATCTATGAGGAATTCCACCCCCTAAGATGCTCCAGAGCACTGCACATAACCAAGAACACCAGTAAGACTGGATCTGTGCACTGCCCATTTCCTCAGTTCCTCATTTACAAGCAGCAGCGTAAAATAAAAATTGAGGATGTAAAAGAAAGCAAGCCCCTATAGTAAGTGATGATTAAATATTAATATTTTCTTTAAATGAAACAGCAGATTATGAGAAGAGAGAGAAATAAAAGGAATAAAAGCACTCGCCAAGACCTGAAAAAAAAAACCCATGGCAATTTACTGTAAAGCATTTGTCTTTGTACAAAAGCCCGACTCGTCATTTGTATGAGCTTCTCTAGAAACATCCCACACTGAGTTAGGCAAACACAGGAATCTCTGTTCAAATAAGATTTCAGGTTTACAAATTACCGCTCTCTTCAGTTCACTGCAGTACTTCTTTTTGCTCTCAGAGATCTACACTGCAACCAGCTGGTGAGTCTCACTAACACTGCTGACAACAGATCAGGCTTATTTTATTTACCAACAAGAACTTCAGAGTTTCTGAACCTGCTCATCATGTAAAAGATATCAAGAATTACCTGCAGCCTATGGTGTAAAATTAGCAAAATATTTGATGAGAAAGTTAAACTAACCAGAACCACAACAGCACAAAACTGCCTAGAAAACAAACAAAAAGCCAACCAACCCATCACCAACAACAACAAAAAAAAGGCAATTCAAATCAATTCTTTTTTTTCCTTTAGCTATTTATCTTGCTGAGCGACTGGTGCAGCTCTGCAGCAGCTCAGTGGGGTGGTCACCAGAAGTTAATCCATAACTTCCACGAGCACCTTTGTGAAATCTTTTATCTAATCCTCCCACTGTCAGCACACAATTTGCCTCTTGCCTCTCTCATTGCAGAACAGAACCCACACTCTCACATTCAAATATCCTCCATTTCAGGTTCTAGAAGTTTCTGCTCAGTTAATTTTTTTTTTTTTTTCCTTTTAAACTCAACATTTGGAAAGGACACACAGCTAAAGACACCTGTAAGAGTTTCTCATCCTTGATTCTTTCAAGCTATTTTACACAGTGATTTACTTCATTGTTCCTCAAGAGACTGCAAGTTCAGGATGAGGATTTCAGTCCCTGCCTGACAGGTCCTGCTCTCAGAATAGAAAGTGGGAAAGTGAAGTGTCCTCATATGGGAGAGAAGCTTGCATCTTGTCAGATTTTTATGTGCTTTATTTATTTTCATAAGTAAGCTGTAGTATCTGGGCACCTCCTAGTATTATTTATAGGCATTTCTATAGAGCTCATAATCACAGTATCTGAGTGCCTCTTGCTATTTACGATATGCCATTTATCTCTAGAGGGTAGAACTCTCCTCCTTTCTGCTTTGAAGATGGCTTTTCATAGAGATAAGGTACAGATGATTAATGCCTTCTGCACTTGGCATCTTGTGACATGGCTGTTTGGGGAAATGCAAGTCTTTAATCACACTCTAAAGCAGAGGATTTGGGCTCAGCTTGATCTTTTTTTGGACAGTACCTTTTTCTCCAAATATAGAGTCAACTTCAAAAAAAAAAAAAAAAAGGAGGCAGGGAACAGGAAATTCCATAGAAAAATCAGCAAGTGCAGTTTTTCCTCTCCTGAGAAGCCTCACATGACAAAATATCTTCCTTAAAGAAACACAAGCCTCAACAATGACTCCATGTCAGGTAGATCCTGCTCCAGTGGGACTTGATTTCCAACATGTGGCAGAGCTTTCCAGCATTGCAGGTAACATTTTTTTCCAGTTTCCATTCTGAAAAGTTCAGAATGTTTCCTGAGAGGCTGAAAGATGGGAAAATGAAGCATTTTTCACGCTGACTGACACTAAGCAGGAGTTTTCCTAACTGGCATGAGCTCACGTATCCAGGGAGAGGATTCTGAATTGCCTTGATGATGAATTCAGTTTCTTCAGCCCCACTGAAGAAAGGGTTGAGATTTGTCCTTTAACACAGAATATCCATAAAAATGCAGTCACCTGATAAACAGCAAGTCTTCAATGGTGGAAAACTCTTAAATATATTCAGGAGAAATAATAAGGAAAAACCACATCAAAGAGGTCATTAAGACAACAAGGTTTCTTATAGCTCAGGACTATTCTGTCAGAACAGAGAGTTTCAATTTCTGGAAAAAATGCAAGATTTTAAACAAGAAAAATACATAGCTAAACAATATAATTTGGTCACTGAGGAAAACTTCTCTAATCCTAATTCACACCCTTAAGGATGTAAGCGATCTTTAGCAGACCCCATTTGAAAAGACTAGAGAAAGATCAAAGAAAGAAAAGCATCAATAAGGGTAACACAGATTTTAAGTTCCTGGGCTTTCCTCGGTTATGTATCTTCACTGTCTGACATGCTGACCCTAAACAGAACTGAAATACAAACAACAGGCACTTCTTCCCTGGAAGAACTACTGAAAAACTTCTGTGAACGTTCCCTTCACCGATTAAGCGAATTTGCATGAACTTTGCTGACACACAAACTTCACAAACATTTTCATGACAGAGATTTCTGAAGGAAGGGCAACTGCCAAAGGACAAAATTCATGAGAACATAATTTAATTCTAAATATATTCCTAAATAGCTCCAAAAGACACACTGTGAACAGGCACTTCCGGAAGCTTAGCACATCCATCTTCAGGAAGCGTCATCAGAACTATATTCTGAGTGAGGTGGTGTCAACTGAGACAGATACACGTTATTTCTACGAGATGACTCATTAACTAGATGCCAGATAGTTCCCTGTCCACATTTCCTAGTCTGGTAAAAACAGGAGCATGATTTTGCCGCATGGGTACTGAAATGCTGGTTATAAAAGAGCTGAATTCCCAAAAATCTGTTGAACGCTGGCTAACTAATCCTTCCTGTGTCAAAAGAGTCATTCTGGCAAATTATTTCCAAAATGATGAACCCAGGGTCCTTTGGCAATCAGCCCCAGGGTTTAGGATTCTTTATGCTTCTGGCTGTAGAAAGTCCTGGTTGTAGAAAGGGACCCCTGTATTTGAGCAGATCATGAATGTGAAATACTGAAATTACTCTAGTATGGAGTTGGAAAAACTGACTCAGGAAAAATCAGCTCAGGATTCCTCATTAGGATTTTGTTTCCTCAGAAGAGAGACTTCCAGAGAAAACTATCTGGGTAAAGAACAAGGCAAACACAAACAGCACAGAAAGGCACAAAGGTGCAAGATAAATGAATTATGGTTGTTCAGGAATTAAGTGATGAACACACCCTAATTTCACAAGACTACACATTACTACATTCCCATTTTGTTCAGAGAAAACATTTGTAAAACCAGCAAAGTTCAGAGGCCAGTAAAAGTAACTTAGTTTTTTTTTTGGACAAGATATGATGGTGAGTGAATATTTGTTGAGATTGGTTGGTCTCCACAGCTTGAGAAAGGATCAGTAAATGGAGAAGGAGGTTTCACTTTCCAATAAAGACTGGAAAGGCCAGCGATGGACTGATGCAGGTGAAATGTTTTTCAGTTGCTGTTCTGAAAACAACAGGCCACCAGCTGAAGCCAGGGAGAGCAATAACATACAACAAATTCAGTTACATTTCCCAAACTGTGTGGGCTCACAATGAGAGGCTGAAGTCAGCAACAAATGTAAGCAGCACAGATCAGAGCAGAAAGCAAATGAACACACACAGAGGCCTGATCTTCCTGTTTATCCCAGCACACAGCAGGAGGAAATGCAGTGAAATCAATGCAGAGCTGAGCACAATGTTCAGAGAGGAGAATCAGACCTCTCAGGTTTTGGCTACAGCAGCTTTGGGAGGTGGTTTTTTGGGGCGGGGGTTAAGTGTTAAGAGAACAAAAATACAGGCAACCAGTTCAGTTATCCTAGCAAAGGATGATGTGCTGCGGGCTCAGCTGATGTCAATCAATCAGACACAGAGCCAGCTGAGCACTGCTGCCTTCCCGTGGCAGAGGTCCCCACAATTCCACCAGATCCAGCACTGGAGCCTGCATTTGTCTGGTGCTGAGCCTACAGGCAGCAGCAGTGGTGCCTTCATGCTAGACTCTAATCTGAGTTGCTGAGTGAAAGCTACTCCAAATAATATATTCTAAACCAAGAAGGTTTTCTGGAGGGCTTGTGGAAAGCACCAGGAAGGACAGGACAGTAGTGGTAATTTTTTGTTGCCCTCTTGGAATACGCAGCTGAAATGAGATGGACTTGGTATGTGCTAATGCCATTTCCCGTGGAATTTCCTTCCCATGCAAATGAACCACGTCCACTCTCTTCCAGAACTGGTATCTCTGAAAACATTTTCTTATTAAATTTGAATTAAGGAAAGTTGTCATAACCATGTGACAGCAAAATAGGGGTTCAAGGAGCACATGCCAGATTTATACCAGCTTTCAGGAATGTGGGCACCATGAAACACTGCAGTTTGTGATGCCACTGTTACTCCTATGCTAGGTATAAAAGAGAACTGTGGTAGTTCAAATAGCATTGCATAGTAACTGTTGAGATTTTAATGATAACTTCATTAATAATGCAGTAAACTAATGCTGATAAAATCCCTCTAACATTCTTTTTAACTGCAGCGTGTAATAAGAAATTAATCCATTTAAAACTTGTTTTTTCTGTAGGTTAAAATGAATCCCATAAAAGCCACCATTCCCCTTGGACCAGCTCCCTCTCTCGTGCCTCGGTAGGACAGCAGTGAAACAACTGTACTCAACAGACTATCCCAACAAGAGAAAACCTCTCCAAAGTTTTTCCTGAAGGATTTTACCATGGCAGACCTGTGTTGGTGTTCTAAGCCATTACTTCTTCTCGTCTTTATAAACCTTCTTTCTTTAAAATGTACAGGAGGATTCCTGTAACCACCCTGAGTATTTCTAGGGAATTTTCTACGGCTAAAATCAGGCTCATTTTGGAGAGGAACTCATGGCAACATGTGCCACTTTGCAAATCTAAATAAGAAACACATCCCACAATTAAGATCTGTTGCAGCAGGGGCTTCTGGAGGTCACAGCATAACCTTTATTCCTTACTGTTGAACAAGATACCATGAACTTCAGCAGAATTCCACTGCTGCTAAATATTGCATTTAAAGATCAGACAGTTTATTATGACCACTAATACCATCTTGAGAGGTGTCATGATTTTAAAATCTTCTGATAGAGCAAAAAAAAAGCCCCACTACTAAACACTGATGTTCACTAGCAAGGGCTTTCTCTTCCATAGCTTCTCACCACCTTTTATCCATTGCATGTTAACCTGATAATCCTAAGTATCTGTCAAAGTTTAGCCCAGAGGAAAGAGTTTGGCAGTTAAGAGAATTAAGGTTCTTAGAATTGCCTAGAAATAGAATTTTCATTAAAGGAAAAAAAATAATCATCCATATTTTAAAAGTTAATTTTCATCTTTTTTAACTGGTGCAACTTACAGCTAAGTTCATTGGAAATTATAACTAGCTCCACAAGTTGAAACACCAAAAAACAGCATTCTGCCAAGCTACTGGCCTATTAATCCAGTATAATCCACATCCTTAAAATAACATCTTCAGAAGGATTGTGGCTATATCCATCTGTTCAAGCACTGAATATTTTATTAAGTCTTACAGAAACACCAACGTATTATAGAAGTGTCATCTAGTGACGTTTTAAATCTTTTTATATCTGACTAGCTGAAGACATCTTGTTCCAGACCAATGGAGTTAACAGGTAAAGGAACACCCTGCTTCCATTCCACAGGCCACTGGAAGTCAGTATTTCAGGTACGATTAAAAAAACCCAAACCATTAGCAAGTTCCAAAGAGCCCCAAACCTACAACCCACCCTTCTCAGAGGGCACTTTATCAGGGATGTGGCTGCAAACCATGTGGGACCCAGCCTGTTACAGGGGAAGAGCTCGTAGGGACGTTCCTTAAATCCCTCTGGAAGCAGCCCAGGGAGTTAAAGAGATGCTTGGTAACATCACTGCTACATGACAAGGAGATACTGCACAGTCCACTGGGTAAATTACAGGCTCCTTGGGCACATTTGCAAATCAAAGATTTGTAACAGTCTGCCAAACACAGCAGAGGATTAATCCCTTCTCTGTGGACTTCTACCTTTTCTTGTTACACCAGGATAAGCCAGTGGGGAACGTGTTTAAAACCATCTTAAATATATTAAAAAAAGGAAAAAAAAAAAAAGGCAAAGCCAACACAACCTATCAGAAGAGAATTTTATATTTTCAACTCACTTAAGCAAACAGCCAAAGCTATTTATCTCAGTGAAACAACACTCAGCCTCTAACAGAGTCATATCCCTTCAAAGGTCCATGTGTGGACCATGAAAACACTTTTTAATTTTGGAGGTTTCTTGGAATTTGAGTAGAACCTGATACTCACGAAACTTCATTCCTTGAGGAGCTGTCACTGACAAAGGCATTTAATTCCATCCAAAAGACTGAGAAATCTAATGTATCTGCATATTAGGGAGACCTCAGTGTTCATTTTAGGATTACTGATAGGCAGCACCAAGCAGGGTCCGATACTCATCTACACTCCAATAGCAAGAAACGATCTTAGAACAGGCTTATATTCAGACTGTAAAGGGTAAAGAGAGGTCAATTCCCAAAGATTTACATCCCTGTTGTCAACCCTCCCTGCTCTCAAACTAAAAAAACTTGAGTGTAACAGTGATGCAAAACTTTTTTTTTCTTACATAAATGCTCCTAAAAACATAGAGAAACCAGTAGAAAATTACAACTACTTTAAACCAAGCTGTAGGATTTTATAGTAAGGATATAATTTTCTGCTAAGTTTTATAGATATGCTGAGAAATAAAACACCGGGCCTCTATTGAGTTTTATAGGGCTTTTCTGTAAGAATTACAAACAGTGCTATTCAAACAATTCTTGTGGATCAGTCTGCCAGCAGCCCTGAAGCTAAAACTGCATTGCATAAGCCAGGCATTGAATAATTTGGGATAATGAACAAATTCATAAAGAATCAGTGGCTGTTTGTCAGTAATCTGTGAACAGAGAGTGGTAAATTCATTGAATAAATAAATTTAAAAAAAAACAAACTCAAACCTCTTGGCTGTGAACAGTTCACCCAACTTTACTGCTTTGCCTTTAAGGGGCTGCCTGAAGGCCTTATAACTCCACAACATTCTTGCCAGGTAATTTGTGCAGCATTTTTCAGCAACAGTTAAATTAAAAAGCCCTTATGGGAAAACTCAATGAATTTAATGGAGATGAAATCAATATGGTTCTGCAGAAATTACTCCAAACCTTCAGTTAGATCCTCTCCCCCCATCCCAGCCCCTTTACAGGGCACAGTAGGGTCAAAGCAGCGTAAGAGAATCCTAAAGTGGTTGATTACGACTGCAGGGACAGCACATCTGAGACCCTGTGAGAGCTGGTTTTGCTCCTGGAAGAAGAGACCAGCCTGAAGCTGAGGGGTGAGACAGTTCTTAGAACAAGCCCAGGATGTGGATGTAGCTCAGCTAGGAACCAAATCTTGCCAAGAGCCTCTCCAGTAGCTTAGCACGTGGAAAGTTGAAATTCTCTCAGCTTTGCATTTGAGACAGTGTCCTTTCTCTGGAAGTGTTAATGTGAGCATTAATTCTTTGGAAGAATTAACGAGGGGACCACAACCCATTTAATGTTCCCACAGAAAAGTTGGCCTTCCTGGCTAAATTTGGCAAAACACTGCCTTTTCCTTAAGTTTACACCTCCTTCACTTACTAGGAAGCTAAAAGTGGAGAAGTCAGATATGGAAAGCAGGACAAAGCCCACCCCATCACAGGTGAATTCTGAAAATCCCAAGTGAGGTTCAAACCCTCAAAGTAACAACACTGATGGAGCTTCATGGATACAGGAATATTTGAATAAAATTCCATTTAGGAACAAAAGCCTCACAGTAAAGGCATTTGGGGTGGTGAGAATAACATTAGCTGTGACTTTTAACCTCTTTTGCACTGATATTATCTCAGATTAAGTGACAGGATGCACCCACCACCATCCCCTGTACTCAGTTTCCACAGGACTGAAAGAAGAAGTCACACAGTAAGTCCTGCAGTTGGAACAATGACTCTGGACCCAAGAACTCAAAACTTTAACTGTTATTGTGCTTTCCTCTCGTCCTGGGACACCACATGGAACAACACACTGAAGTCCACACTGGTTACCATGGGAAGCACAGTAGCACCTCATACACAGGCTGGGGGTTGGCAAGATCTGAACACTCCACACAAAAACAGGGATTTGACTTCAAGGGAAAGCAACTCCCGCCCCTTCACTTTCCCACTTTCTCCTGATGAGCTTTAAAGCCTAATTTTAGTATCCAAGTTGACCAAAGTGGATGACCAAGGGAATAAAGTGTTGCTGAAATCAACATGCTCTTAAGAGCTGTTTAGATTTCGTAGCTTTGTTTAGTACTGAACACGTTCATTAAAGTGCAGTTACCACAATATTAAACGTAGATATCACTAATTATAACACTAGATTATAAGTGCAACTTGAGTCTCTTCAGAGGCTTTTAAAGTGGTGTAATACCACAGCCAATTCAAATTTAATCAAAACTATCAGTTTAATTTAGTTTACAATTACAGCTAAAAGAACTCGACTCAACATAGACATATTAGGTACAGGGAAAACAACAATATTTGTTTTGATAAATAGCTTTATCTTTTTGCCCATCCATGCTTACTTGTCAATTTATTCTCTAGTCATCTTTGCAAAAATGCACACAACTTCCCCTTTCTTAGGGGATGTACGTGCATTTTTCCACTCAGTGCCTAAAGAACTGGACAAATAAATCCTGCTGGTAATTACAGCATGTAATCTTATCTGAGGTTCAATCTGTTGCGCTAAAAATCTCCCTTGTGACATGTAAAAGGGTAGACAGATATAATGGAAGATTTCTGGAGTTTGTCCTGCTGTCCTACATCACTGAAGCCAACAGCAACAGGACTGGTCTCAGGAAACTGCCTTAAGCCCCTGAGCACAGAGCTTTGGCTTTTAACAGAGTCCATGAAAACTGACTTGTCCTTCTGCCCTTTTGCAATTCCCAGCCCGCATCCCTATTTGTGAAAAGGGTTATTTTTACTTTACACAGTGCTCCTATTTCGGGGCCCCAGCAGAGATCAGGGCCTTGTTGCAGCAGACACTGAGCAAGCACATGGATGGCCTGTGCTCTGGAAAGCTGTCAGGACAGAGTGGGAGGAGAGGCAGAGGCACAAGGAAGAGGTTTGCTCAAGATCACACAGCACGTTGTTAACCTTCTGGTTCCTCACAAGGTCAAGGAGCTAAAGATCCCCAACACAAGGTGAACTCTCAGCACAGAAAAATGATATTTTCTTTTTAACGTTTATATGGCAAAGTGTCCCTCACCTGTCTGTATAAATACAGTGTATGGAATACTGTCAGACACAAGACACTGGTCTAGAATAATCACAACCCTGGGCCACTGTGGAAGTGCTGGTACTCCATCCAGACTTCAAAATGAAGGCAGATTTCAGAATTAAGTACTGACAGTGCAAAGAAAGGAGATTGGGATTTCAGCCTCACAGCTACTATACAACTTGACTGCCCCACATGGTTATCACCCTTTGCTTGGTGCTGCAACAAACCCTAAAGAAAGCACACAGCTCTTTTCAAGGGAGAAGCATATGTTGGGTAGCCCCAAAGAAATGCTGTTCTCTAAAATTTGAGCAGAGAGACACCCTACCGGTGGTAGCAGTTGCACTTAATAATGTGTTGAGTCAATTATTGCAGCTTTTCCTGAGAGATGCCGAAGTTCCAAATGATGGAGCACTGGAGGATCTGTATTAGAGTGGCTCTAATCTGTGCCCCTGGTTAGCTCTTCATTAAGGGTCAAAGAAGGAGATGACTCCAGTGTGTCATTCATGAATTAGCAAACACCCCAAAGGGTTCCTTTTCTAATGCCACATGAAAGCAATTTACCTAACTGCAAGAACCACTGTATGACTTAGTTCTCTCCCAGAAACCCTAAAATTTTCCAAATTCCAAAACTTCCAATTAAGATGACGTCCAGGACATTCTTCAAAGCATTGGATAACATGGATCTGACTGACTGGGGGCCAAACTACAACCTCTCCTGCTTTCTTACATTTTTCAGACGCAGAATTTGGGCTCAGCTTCTCAAGGCTCCACATTATGTCGATCTCACTTCCCCAATAAGTGCTATTTAAACACCACTCCTAACGCATCAGTGCCACCACTGTCACAGTTCCCAGTAAAAGGCTGTCATGCACAGTGATTGCTGCATCACCACAAGCAGAGTGAGAAAAAAAAAAACCCTCACAAGACGACTCTCACTGAACATACAGCACCAAACATCCTAAAAAAAAAAAATTGCTCAGTTTATTTAATTTCTGTTTTTTAAAAACTACCCTAATGCTGACTAACAGCTACTTTTACTCGCCTGAATTGCATCCCACCTGCACAGCGAGCACGCTGAAACTCAAACTCCACTTATGTCCAGTGAGCTCAGTCTGGCATTAGCAATAAAATGCTATTGGAATTTTCATGTGAAAGAAAGTTCCTCTCAGGTATCCTCCCAGCATTTGTTTGGCAACTATCACTGGCATTATTTTTTAAAGGATTTCAAGCCTAGGACTCAAGCTGTTTATTATACTGACATTAGAATCCCCAAGCAGAGTTTATTCAGTACAAACCCTTGGGCTGCACGAGCTGAAGAGGCTCACATTCATCTGTCAGATAGGAGGAAGGAGACACTATGACAGACACTGTCAAATAACAGACTCATACCACAGCAGAGATGGTTTCTTTGATCAAGAGAATCACAGCCTGAAAACCTGTAAATACCAGCACTCTGCACTATCACTCAGAAATTGTGATAACAGTTTAACACCGAATTGCTACTGAACTTGCTTTCTTATAAATAGCTGCTGTACCTAAGGAAGCTGGCAACAGTTTTGCATCTTCATTCATGTGGAATTTCAGGAGATGAGATAACTTCTCTTAAAAAATACTTAAATATTTAACAGGTCAAGGTAAACAGCAACAAAAGGAGAGATTTGAAAAAGGGACATAAAGCATAGGGTTCAATACAGGTTTAAAAACACCACTTAGAAAATGAGAAACCAGCCTCAAATACAGAGAAGAGCTGAACCTGGATATTGCTTTAAATCCAGGAAAGATATTAGGGTGGTGAGCCTTGGGGATGGTCCCGTGCAGGGCTAAGAGTTGGACTCAATGACCCTTGTGGGTCCCTTTCAGCTCAGCGTATTCTGTGATTCTGGTGCTTCAGTTTCCCATTTCACTTCTTCCCCTCAAGGGGTATCAGGACATTCTAACCCTGCCTGTGACCTACTCAGGCACTCCCATAACTGGCACCTTTGGAAAGGCCAATTTATAAAGGAGATATTCACAAACGAAGCAAAACATATCCCCCTACTCAGGAAGTTGCTGTGAAAACCTGAATTCAGTTACCGGAGAAATGGAGAAAACATTAATAAGGCAGGAAAACCAGAGGAAAAGGAGCTGGATTAGATTGAGAAGAGCCTTCAACATTTGGCACTTGGCAGCAGTTCCTATTCCCACATCAGGGATCACCACTACTGACGATGCACAGAAGCATCCACTTGAAAGAGAACACAGAGTCCCCCAGAACTTGATGGATGGTGTAATGCAAGTTGTGTTTAGAGGGCAGGTACCCCTATTTACACGCTGGTTACTTGGAAACCATGTGCCAACGGCTATTTTTTAATATACATGTACAACCTCACAGAGACATTTTCACCCCATGAAAGATCACCTACAGTATTTCACTGTGGCCTCTGGTTCCACTCTAATGATGTCAAAGTCACATATTTACACTGCCTGTTCCCAGAGCAGTACAGAAATTGGTCACAGGAAGCTGCTCTGACGCCACAGCAGTGTCCCTTTAGAAATACCATTCTGCTGGGGGTTTTCTAAGCTTTCCAGCTGGAGGGAGAGTGAACTGAATAATGCATTTCGCTGGTTGCTGACAGGGAGCTAAACAAGGTGACTAAAGCATCCAAAGGTTCGTTAAGTTGCAGTGACACATGCAGGGACAACATAACCAGCAAGGCTGCAGCACTGGGGTATAAAACAGCCCAGCCCAGTGCAAATCCTGACCCCTTCCTTAGAGTTTTACAGTGGCCACTAACCACCTCTAAATGTTTCCTGATTTGCTGCTGAATTTATTCCTGGTTTTGGACCCAAATATACAAAATTGCCAAGAGTCCAGTTGTATCCATTCTTTCTCCCAGGGTGACAACTGCAGCCAGCCAGGACAGTCTAATACTACATCTCACAGTTAGACACCATAGAGGAAGAATAAAGTTGGTTTTAAGAGCCTCAAACCCACCTTCTATTAGCACCTACAGCACCCCAAGATTAGCCAGTACATTGCAGATACACAAGGTATTAAAACTTTTAACTTTATCTGGTGGTTGGCAGGGAACCATCTAATTTCTGGTTATCTTTGTTGAACTTTTGAAAGTGCACATGCACACTTACACCCAGAACAGGTCACAGAAACCTGTGGTTTTGCCTTTGATTCTTACAAACTGAAATGACTCAGCAATACAAAAAAAATACAGATTGTAAAGGCAACCTTTACAGATCTTGTGGTCATTCATTTGTCTTTAGAATTTATTTTTTTTTCCACTGGGCCACTTTCCAGCCCCTCCTCCCCCAGCCTGGAGCACTGTAGGGGGTTGTTGTGACCCAAAGGCAATACCTGGCACTTCAAAGAGGCCACAAAGCCTTTTCCTTATCCTTTATCACTCTGTTTCCCCCATATCCAATGAAGGAAGAAGAGTTTTCTTAGCCCTCCTTTTGTTGCTGATGTATTTATACAAGCATTTTCTATTGCCTTTTACAGCAATAGCCAGATGAAGTTCTAGCTGGGCTTTGGCCACTTCTTGTTTAGTGGAAGATAGCTGGGCTTTAAAGAAGATAAATATCACTAAATAGGTCTAAGACAGGAAATAAAAACTGCACTTTAGCTGCAGTCATTTCAGAATCACTACAGCAACATCTAAGGGAAGCTGCTGTAGCTGACCTTTGTACAGACTGCTGCTACCCAAAATCAAGTCTGGTCAGCAAGTCAACTCTCTATGAAGAATATTACAGATATTTTAATAGCATCAAGTGGACACCAGTATTTCATCTTATTGCACAAGAAGCACCATAAACAATTAACTTGGAAAACGCTGACCAAATTTTGCCCAGCCTCCCAAAGAGTCTGAAGTGGAAGGTGTCAGTGTCCATCAGAAAGGATGCAATTATCCAAGTGGAATGAATTTTTCAAGTGCAGTTGTGTGGCTCAGGATACTCCTTTATTATTGTCTGACAACACCCTTTACAGACAGATGTCTTACCGAGATGGTCAAGCTCCTTCTTATTCTAACAAAGAATACACTCTACGCCTTTGAGTAAACATAAGGCTCAGTTATGACAGAGACTGGAGAGCTGGTCCCTTTCCCAGATGATGCCCCTCTGTTTCCACACTTCTGGAGCTCAGTGTTTCCATATAAGTTGATCACAAGCACAGCCCTCGCTGTCAGCAACAAGTGCTAATCTCCATATGATTCAGCCATCAGCAGAGTCATCTTCTAAACTCTTACTGCCTCAGTGGGCATTTCCTGTGCACGTGGCCTGGCATCCTCCCTTGGATGCACAACTGTATATTCACAGATCCCACAAAGCTTCACGATAGGCCACCAAAAGCTCAGGAATACAACTGATAACCTGATATGCCTGTTCTGACAAAATTTTACCCACTCAAATAAGCAGGGCAGCAGGGGAGTGGCCACCTTAGAGTTGATGATGCAAAAGGACTGAAGCAGACTCACACAAAGGTCTGAAGGCCTTTAAGTGGATGGTTTAAAAGCCCAGGCAGCAGTGTGCTCACAATTCAGATTTTGCAAGAAGGGTCAGCAGAACGTAAAAAATTAGTTTTGATGAAGTTCTGTAGAAGCTTTCTGCAATAATCAGAGTGCCCTTACAGCTTCTGCCTTACAACCAAACCAAGGTTATTACCAATTTGCTCTTGATACGAGAAAGCGAGTTTCAGGTACTTACATCTGCTCTCAGAAGGAAGAGAAAATGGTTTGTGAAGTTCTCCATTTGCATACAAAAGCAGCAACATCTGCTGGGAGCTTTAAGAGGCTCATTGCTGTCACTTAATCAGCATCACAATTTTCAGCTGGTCACCTCTGCCCTTGGCAGCACTCAAGGGATGGTTTCAAGAGAGGAGGGGACAACTTGGCCACACAACAGTCCTTGCAAGACTTCTGTGTCTATTAAAAAACCCCCGTTCTTACTTAGCTGAGGAAAGGTAACTCCTCCTTGCATAAACCTGCAAACAGAATCGCTGCTCGGGTCATCAATCCTTTCGTACAATGCGTGACTCCAGTGAAGTGAGGGTTTAACGAGGGAGTCACAAACCACGGGGTTCACCTCCGTGCGCTGGGGCTGTGGCACCATCTAGAGGATTCCAGCTGGAAATTCCTCACACAACGGGCAAAAAAAAAAAACCTGGGAAACTGCACTCGAAACTCGTGGGAAAATATCCCACAAAAAATATTTACGATATTTGGATTCATGGAAGTAACACAAGATAAGAACAGATAAAACTTCATGAACATTCAGACGGGTAAAGATCTTTCTCTCACCCGCTCTGGGCCACATGCTTGCTACAAGGTGTTTTTCAGGTGGAGAAAGGCAAGTCCTTCCCTACAGTTTCATTTACAACCTTGCAAGGATAAGGAACTTTATTCTGTTTTCCTTCATTTTCACCTTTTCAAAGGAGGTATCTTAATTAAACTAAAGCTGAATTTCAAACAGGGAAAGGAGGTGCAGGTTAAATTGGAATAACAGTGTTTGGCTTTTTTTATATTATGTCACACATAGAACGAGGTGCTGACAATTGATTGCTCACTGCAGAACTACAAAAAAGGGAAGATGAACAGGTACAGCCCCAGAGCCCTGTTGGTTGCTTTTTCCATCCACAGACACCCCAAACCTCACTTTAACTACTTTCAGCTTGTCACACTCTTCGCCCATCACTTAATTCTGCTACAGCACAAAAGAACACTTTTGCTCCTAAAGGTTTTTGGGATAGCAAACTTCAATCCTTGTTACTCCTACAAAACTGAGCCAGTTTCTCAGAGACAAAGACCAAGAACTGAGAAAATTCACAATGTGACTGTTCCACATAGTTTGGGGGAAGAAATCCAAACTGGAGCTCCTGTTCATTGCTTGATCCGTGACTGACCAGCAGCAGGACTTACAGTGACACCTCTGCATTAAAAATTCAAGCTTTTGTACACCTGAGTACAATTTTTATTTCTGTCAGTATTGTGCTGAAACAATCCTGTAAAACCAACTAATCAGTCACTTATTTTAGATATTTATAAGGACTGTGTGCTAAGAACGGTCTCTAAGCTTTCGGCTACTGCGCCACATTATCAGCTTCTGCCCAGTTTCCTTGGAGTCTTTTTGGCTAGAAATAAAAGCATAGTGGGGAAAAAACCTGGAAGACCAGCTGTATGGTCATCAACAGCATTCTGCTGGTCATGGATGAGCTCACTGCACTCTGCAGGCCAACAAAACTGAAAACTTCCAGAGATAACCTTCAGCATGGGAGCTCTCCTAAGAGCTGGCAGACCTTTACAATTACTTGTATTCACAATTGCTCATCATAAAAAGCAAACTTCTTCCTGAATTGAACTGATTTGTGCCATTTCCTAATGGCTGGCAGCAAACAAGGATTGTTTACAGCACTTCAGTGTAGCTCAGGTCCTTCCACATGGCCCTAAGTGTGCTTCGTTCCCTCCCTACTTCTTCCTTGTAAACCACGTTCAAGCAGCAAGGAACAAAAGAGGGTTTCATGTACTTACCAGCAAAATCCTCTTCTAGTCTCCATGTGGGGAGTTACATCTTCTATCATAGCTTGGGGAAAAAATACAAGAGAATAGTTTTAAGTATTTTTCATCTTTCAGTTGATTTTTGGTTTTTTTTTCCTCAATCTCAACTGTAAATGAAGGAATTGGTTCAAACATCAGCCAAGTGCAAGCACCTGAAGTTTAAAGTTTTCACTTGCTACTTTTACTAGCAAACATTTAAGCTTGTTCACACAGATAAGAATTTGCAAGATTCCAGTCCTAGACTATGAGGGGTTTCTGTTCCTCAGGCATTATCTATCACTCTGCTCCTAATACTGCCTTCACTACTGTGTATCAAAGGAGTAATTACGTCGCTTGGAATCTGAATTCGCAGTTTAATTTCAACCAAGGAAGTATTTTCATTTATGTGTCTAGCTCTGAGACAAAGCCTATCTGTGTGTCTGTAAAAGTCTGTGTCTTTCAGTCCTTCATGCTGAGCCTAAATAATGCTTCCAAGAAGAATCTTGCATCATGCTAGCTGTCATTCTGGCTCCAGTTCAGTATTTTCTGCAAAGCTGAGCTGATACTTGTACTGGTTTTAAAAAGACACACAGGTATCTCCCATCCATGAAGGAAAACAGTAGCCTCGAAGGAAGCTTTGAAAATTGAAAAATAAAACCAGTGCAGCAAAGTAAGTGGAAAAATGAGTCCTTTTCATTTTTCTAAAACCCTGGCATTGGCAGCCCAGTCACTGGGGGTAAGGATCACCACTATCCCTTACAGTATGTGCTGACTTGAATTGGACTGTAATAGCAAGTCACTAACACCAACAGCAGGACCAGGTTGATATCACACAATCTATAAGTTTTCATTTAAGAGCATCTACTGGCTGCATTAAAACAAAATTGCCCAGCAGATGTTCCAGTCAGATTCAATAATCATGCACCAATGCTTCCAATTGCTCCAAAAAAAATGAAAAAATGTCTGTAAAGGTACCTAATTTCCAAAAACTCAAGGGCACCACAGTCCTCCCGTGCAGCAGAGCTGCACAGGGGTGGCACTGCACCTTCCACTGCTGCTAAACTGGTCACAGGTGAAACAACTCACAGTGTCAGCTCCAGGCAAAGGGCTCTCCACTGCCTTCCACAGCATGGCATGGGATGCTGGTTAGCTCCTAAAATAGTGGCTAGTGAAATAAATACACTTGTATTTCCAATAGTTTCTCCCTTTCCTCACAAACTGTATTTTAAATTCATTTACACACTTATCTGAACACGCAGCAACTTCAACATTCCTGATTTATGCTGGCTATGCCAGTTTGTAAACTTAATAAATGCCTGGAATAATATAATTGCAATAGATAGGGTGATCCCACACACTGAAGTGATTTTCTCACCAACATAAGGCCAGAAACTGCATTAAATTACGTGCTGATACACTGTTGTTGGAAGTTTCAAATACAATTGTGTCCTTCAAGAGATTCAAATAAATAATTAGATTGTTAATTCTTTCTTAAAATCTCCACAAAAAAAAGCAGGTGCTGGTGGCTTCCCAAACTTGCCAGCTCTTCAGAGCAGAGCACCTAAGGGTCTTCCCAATGATAAAAACCCAAGAAGCTTCATATACAACACAGAAGAGTCAGTAAAACTACTCCAAACTAATCCCCTTCTCTTAAAAAGACAAATAAGGGGGGTTTGAACCCACCAGTGCTATTTACTGAGAATGGACAAAGGGGGAACTTCTGGCACGCGAAGTTTGCTCCCCTACTCTCTTGGTAAAGGAGAATAGAAACACATGGGTAAATTATTTACAACTACAGCATTGTGAAAACTAACTAAACTATAAACCAACTGAAAAAGTCTAGATTTCTTCTGAAGATGATTTATCTCCCTCATCCACAGTGTTCACAGGACAGCTAGACTGGAAAGTTTCTGCTGGTGAGAGCCAGGCTGTGCACACCCACACAACACCTGGGGGAAACGGAGAGCAGACAACACACACAGGGAAAAGACAAATACTTATTCCTAACAACAGTATCTCAGCTGGTATCTTTGGGATTTAGTCAGCATCAGCCTCAGCTTTATATAAACCGACTGGAAAACCCCTCTGCTACAACAGCTAAGGCAGCTCAGGTTCCTCTCACCTCACCCAGGGGTCCCTCAGCAGAGCTCAGCGCAGATTCCCCACAGCCCAAAACCACCCCAAGAGCCAGGGCCCCCCTCGAGGCCTCTAATTAATGATCCCTCCCTGCCCAGCTCCACCTGGGGCTGCCTTCAGCTCTCTGGGCTCTGTTAAAGCATCACTCACTCTCAGGAGCCCCTTAAGGAGTCTCTTCTGGCTTTGAGTTGTGGGTCCCAGAGTATCACATGTGCCACTCCATCCTCACAGAATGAAACAAAACCCCAAAAAGGGAGTTGCCACAGCTGCTTTTATAAGCACCGGGGTAAAACACCCTCAGCTGTCTCCCACTATCAGCCTTGGTAGCAGCAGTGAGTGCTGTAACCCCTCAGCACAAAGCTGCTGCCCACTGGGAGGTGTTAACACCACCCACCCGCGATGGTCCACGCAGGTGCTGTGATTTTCTGGGATGTGAGTGTCATACGAAACCATATTTGCATTTGGTTTGTGGCCATTCCTTGAAGGGCTCCACGTCTTTCCATTCAAGTTAATGGAAAGCAGAGCCCTCACGTAAATCTTCACTGAAGAAATAAATAGAAGCACCGTTATATTCATTTAACTTAAGGAGTTTACATATTGTTACCTATCCCCCTTGTTTAACTAAATTTACTTTTCAGAATCAGATCTTGAACATCTCATAGCAGTTCTAGAAAGGGAGAATGTGTGGCACTAAAGCTGTCCCTTTGTCAGGTGCACTTTGGTTCAAAATTCTTCATATAGGGGAAAAAAAAAAAAAATCACTCCCCACTTCTTCCTCTGGAAAGTTTTGATAGAAGAAAAACATCAGCTAAAAACAACTAATAAAAAAATGTTGGCCTTCTACTGTGGGAGCCATTCCTTGGCCCTGCTAAATATTCACAAGTCACTGAAATTGTGTTATGCTGTGTTGTCATAGGAGGAAGACCAAATTTCCCGTCAGGCCAGCTTTGGCTTTGATCCTGCAGATTGCAAGCCAAAAGTGAAACTGGCCACAGAGTCAGTTTTCAGAAGCCAGGCTCCCAGGTTAATCTCTTTTAGTCTTTCATTTACAAAAGGGACAGCTCATGCAATTTACCTTGCCCATAATTTAGTTGACCTCCTTCACTTTTACAATCCCCCCCCAAAAAATCTATTGCACTAACAGCAGTTTAGCAATGGCAGGTAAGAAACACCACGAAGGAAACCTAATGGTTATTTAGTGTTCAGAAATTGTGGACAATTTAATTTCTGTGCCTGGGCACGTTAAGTGAAACGTGCCTTTGTTCACAGAATAGATGGTGCAGGTCAAGAGGGAAGCCTGGAAAATGGAAAGGGAAAAGCTGCTTTGTGCCTGCCCATGCTCGTGCCAAGGTATGGATGTTCTCTGGGCTGAAATGCAGTCTGGTTTCAGAACAAGCCCAGTTTCAGCCATTTCTGTTTCAGTAAATACAATGTGACTTGATTCAGTGAACACTTGGAATGAGCTGCAGGTGAGAACTGAACAAAATCAAGCACATAGATAACACAAATGATGCTTTTTGCACTTGCAGACTGACACATTTCTCAAGGCAAACCCACCAACGTAATCCAACACAAAAACAACCCCAACTGCACAAACTAAACCTCAAAGTGTGTAGCTGTAAGTTTTTTTAGCATCTCCAAATGTCTATAATTAGCACTGGTCAAGCCAATTACTTCAAGTCTCTCTGTGGAAAATTTGATTTAATTTCTGTCTGAAACATTTCAAACAACTGGACAACTTTAATCAAAAAATGAAATAAAATAAAAGTGAAAATACAAACTGCAACCAGCATTGCATTAGTGGGGTTTCTCAGGCTGTTCAGGTTCTCTGAATAGATGGAACCCTCTGTTCTTCACTAACATAAACAGATGTCTTTTACTGAGATTTTTGTAATAGTGTAGGTACAGTTGGGTGTAATCATGTGCAGGTGAGATAGCAAAGATTCCTGATACAAACACTGCCTGACAGTTGATTTAATGCTCAGACTTGATTTGTTCATTGAAACACTCTGCTCAGTGTACCTTGTTTATTTGGAAAATCTCATAAAGTGCTGCCATCCTTCACAGCTGAGGAGAATCACACCCCAGCATTTCTAATGAAGGATTTATTTGCCTTTCTCTAATTTGGGCAAAGAGAATTTGTCCTAAAGTAAGCATAGCTCAGCTTTCATCCAGGGATGTCACGAGTGTCAACTCATTCTCCTGTAATTATTAGACCTTGGAGGATCATTTAACATTTACCATTTTCATTGAAAGTGCTGTATTTGTTGAAGCAATCATTTAGCTGCAAGGTCATATAAACTTGACACTAATTCATGGCTGCTTTTAAGTGACTTACAATTTAATGCTGTGATTACATAGATATTCTCATGCTAATGCAGTGCTTGGGAACACCTGTTTGTTTGCATTAAAACATCAGTTTCAATCTCTGTAAAATAAACATTAGACACAAAGGGTCTAGTGGGACATTCTGGATCCTTCCCTACACTACATAACACGAATTATTTCTCAAATGTCAGCACAGATTTCAATGGGTTCAAATAATTAGGAAAATTATAGAAGAGAATAACACCTGAGGTGGTTCTTTTATTTCTTTTACTCCTTTGCCTCTATTTTTTTACCTGGCATTCACTATTTTTGCATGTCGCTTCTTCTTTCATAATTGGACTCTTCAATTTAAGTCATATCACTCTGTTTTCGTGTTCCTGTCCTGCCCACCTGGAAGACACAAATGTATGCAAAGAGAAAATTGCCTTGCAATCTTGTAATCCATTGTCTTTGTTACCAGGTGAAATAAATTTTTTTTTTAGTGAAACAAGTTTATTAATGCTGAGCAGTTTTACACTTGTAGGATTACTGTGAACCCTGGTTTCAGTTTCACCCAGCAGCCTATTAATGTAAAAAAGCACGATTTGACAAATCAGTGATAAGCAGAGATTCATTAAATCATCAAAAATTAATCTTGACTTAGGTGGTCATATTTTAATAGCCGGGATCAATACACTGTGTACCAGCAACTGTCGATATTTTGCCACTAATCGGAAGGGATTGTTCCAAGGGTGGTTTTCCCTGCCAAGTGCAAACATGCCACGTCTGCCCTTGGATTGCTCTTGGTATTTCCCTGGGAATGTGTCATTTCTACCCCCACAGATGCCAAATGCTGCAGTGAAACTGTGGGTTAGATTCAAACTCAGTGATGGTGTTTAAACTGATGGAGCACCACAACTGGTTAAGCACTGTAGAATGGAATTCTATAGGATTTAAGAGCCCTAAACAGCAATAAGGTTCTTTCAAAAGTTTCATTAAGGCAATTCAATGTTTAATTGCCATGATTAATAGACACCTGAAATCAACACAACTCCTTTCTGCTACAAAACAGAAAAAAAAGCATTTAATCCTTGATTTTTCTCTTAGGATCTGCTGTATACAAAGAATATTCAACTTAACTGAATGATTATTAGAAAATTATTAGCTTGCAGGCATTCCAATAAATGCAACTCTTGATAGACCTGCAACAGTCCAGTGTGCAGGTCCTTCACCAGCTCTCATGAAAGCCAAGAGCCCAGTGAAAGGTAATGAACCTCAGAATGATCTAACCTCTCGTTAGGTCATGAAATTATGGTATCTCCAGGTGATCTTTCTATTAAAATAACAGTAGAACTGTATGTCCCTTTGATTTCTTTTAACTCCTCACAAATATAGCTGCTGTAGAAAATGCATTTTGACATCAACTATATGAAAATGTAACTCTATATTTGCCATGTAACCACATGTGTTAGGATTTTAGCAACACAGAGCTTACAGTACTCAAACTTGAAGACAATCAGAAAAGTCTAGATCTGATTGATGTTCTGGTTCCAGTGGGTTTTCACAAAGGAAAACAACAAATATGCATCTCAAGCAGTGTCTGTGCATACACACAGTATTAAAGGCAGCAAAACCATTGTAGCTCCAAACAGATCCAAAAAAAACCTAGTTTTTACTTGGTGTCTTATCTTGGCTTCCTATCCCTGGGTGCTCCTGGGTCACAGACACGCGGTGTTATCACCAATATGAGAACTCCGCCATAATTTTTCTTCAAGTCATGTTTTCCGCCCATTGATTTAAATATCTGCACTTGTTTCTCACTTTGCATTTGCCCTTCACTTATTTTTAGAGGTGGCTTTTTGGCTGTCAAAGATTAAGGCACGCTGACCTGAACAGAAGTGGTATAAAAGGCGAAGCTTTTTTTGCTAAAGGGAGATCAGTTGTTCAAAGGCTTGATTGAATTTTACTTACTGGAAGGTGGCAAATGAACCACCTGTGATTTATATTAAGTGGCTTTTGGGTAAATATGACAATACAGGAGCACAGCATCTTAACTCTCCGAAGCAGATACAACCCTGCTACATTCACTGGATACTTTCATGAAAATGTTTCATTTAAAATAGATAATGGGAAATAGCTTCCAACTGAATTGTTTCCAAAACTTCCCCGGGGCTTTTAGAATTAGTAGGCAAAGTCTGGCATGCTTAGAATTTATTCATAGTAGAAGCCTATTCAAATCTTTTCTGGTTTTTTTTCACGTCTAAATGGGGTTCTCCATTTTGAATAAACCAGTTACTGAACTGAAAGGGGTTCTCTGCACCTGCAGAAGAGGCTGCAGATGTCAAAAGTTTTTTATTGTAACAAGAGCTATCTTCCAGGTGCTTCTCTTGTGATTTTTTTTCATCTTGTTTAAATATCTTTACAGCTTCTTACAAGAAAATCTGCTACTTACTAAAAGAGTTTTAATATGGTCTAGTTCAGCTTCAAGACACAGATTTGTTTTATCTGTAATCTCAGATTTTTGAACAGAAGTGCTCACATTTTCTAAATGTTTGAGGTATATATAGATAAATATATATAAAAATGAATGCTATTGGTTTTGCTGATGTTTTAGAAACAAATAAGAAGTTTATAATAGATAAAGTTTAATAGATAAATAAAGACTATTGATCAGGAAGTAAGATACAACATTTTAACTAAACATTTTTATATCTTTTTTTCAGATAAGGAGTATCCCCTGATTGTTATTCAGAATGCATGTGAATAGTCCTACTATTGTTGTATCTTTAGAGAAAATGGTGTGGTCCTACTTATTAAACTACTATTACCAGTTGATATATCAAACACAGTAGTAAGTAATTGCACATAGAGTGTAACTGAAATTTTTCCAATTTAAAGCTCTCAGTTGTGGTTGTATCAGTGAGACAATCCTAACGCATAAATCCAAATACTGCTTGTGGATCTTCATAGTCAGAAGAGCAATAGGAAAGCAAAACATCTAGAACCTTCCTTCCCTCCTCCCAATCCCAAAGCCATGCCAAGTGGAGTCTGAGCTGACCCTGTGTTCCAAAACAATATCCAGTCATACTTGTACTACAAATCATCTCAGGTAATGTAGCTCATATATAAATTCTATCAATTAGTGAAACTTTAAAGTTTTAGATTGTCTTCACTTGGAGGCAAGAGGGGTTTTTTTTCCCACATTTAGGAAGGAAGAACAACAAATATGTGGGGTGGCTACGAGGATGAAAGGAAAAATGAATCTGTTGAATACTGCTCAGGGAGCTTTGCAGAACATCACATGAATTGTGGTTGAGGTTATGAAACTGATAAATCACTGACTGTCTCAGTGGGGATGGAGTCAGCAATTTCCTATTAGGACTGTGTTATGTATCACTCACAACTTACACAAAGGGGAGTATCAAAGCCTGGCGGTGTTTTTTTTTTATTCCAAGTGTTTGCTCTGGCTTTGCCAAATGGCTTGGAAAGGTTGGATTTCACTGGAAAATCTGGGAGAGTTGGTTCCCCTCCTGGGAGCTCAAAGTTCCTGAGCACTGAGATCTCCGAGGTTGGCAGGCAGATTCCACATCCCAGCGTGGGAGGTGGGGACCAGGGAAGATTCAGTGCCACTGCACAGTGAGGGGAGAAGAACCCAAAGGCACAGAGGCCCAGTGTGATGGAAATTAAGCCCAGCAATCCAGCTGGGCAGGGCTATTCAGAATTTTAAGGATATGTAAATCAACAGGGCACTATGGGTGACACTCACTGCCAGTCAGTGCTGTGCCAGAAGAATCTCCTTACTGCTGGAGGGAATTGTGCACTGGAAAACAACCATTTTGAGTTGTTTGTAATGAGCCAATATATTGACATGTGGCAGTGCTTTTAGAAAAAAAAAAATATTCAAACTTATATTTGTTACCTTCTCTGCTTCTGTTGTGATAATTTTAAAAATTCATCCTGTATTGCTATGCATTCATTTATTCTACTTATATCCTGGCACATCAAACACCTAGCAATTCAAAGCTCAAAGCACATACCCAAAACTACTGCTGAATTCCAACTACTATTAAAGTGTATTTGGGGCTAACAGTTCTGTTTCTGCGTGTTGTTTTTTTTTTTTTTCTCTAACAGCGTCAAATTCTGTGGAGGTTTCACTGTGTAGGTTCAGAAAACTGCCAGAATTACAGTCCCTGCTACACTTTCGTATTGTCACAAATAATATTGCTGTTGCAGTTTCCAGAATCACTGAAAAATGTCCTGCAGCCCAAGGAACACCGCAGTGCCTTGCAAAGAGAAAAACACCCTATCTGGCAACATTCTTTCGTTTTTTGTCTTCCCCATACATGCGCTTGTTCCCTTTACAGACTTTAATCCAATATTTATTAAGCAGCTGACGATTGCTGCAGCTTGATAAAGCACTCAGAGAGACACTTAAGCCAAATCATTAAAATTAAACACATGCTGAATCATTTCGCTCAGAAAGTGGGGGGGGGTTATATGTGGGAAAATGGCCTCAAGCAGATGAGTGTATTTCTCTGAGGGTCAAATGCTGCTCACAGATTAGCTGCTGTTCCTATGAGAAGTTCAGATGCAGAGAAGAGGGCAAAGTTTGGCTCCTCAAAAGGATGTGTGTAGTGCCAAACACGTGGGCTCAGCTGTGCTGCTTCCAGCACCTCAGACGGGGCCACCTCTAGCTGGGTTTCCTTGAAAGCACTTACACTGATACAATTTTGGCAACATCTTCACCGGGGGAGCATAAATTGAAATGTTCCCTTTCGTTCCCTAGGTGATTTGTTCCTATTCTCTGTCAGCAAAGGCAAGCTGAGCACGTGTAAACATCTAGTGTAGGACTTTCAGCAGGAAATGGGAGTAACAATAGCGGAGTCTCTGATGGTCCACAAAGTGGGAACCCTTCGTCAGCACATTGACCAGAACAAAGGTGAGCCTCTGGACAGGAGGGGAGCTGTCCAGACAAAATACAGGGAAATAAACTTATAAGTTATTTGAGCCTCACAAAAGTTTTACACCGAGTCATTGAAGCTGTGGACAGCAGAGACTTTATTAGTTAATAATTAACTGGGGGGGGGAGAACGTTGAGAAGAAAAATAGCATGAAAGAGATTGATTTCATAGCTGAACGTTTTGCCAAGGGAAAATGCTGGGAATGTCAAGAATGGCTGTTGTTCTCTGAATGGCAGGGCCTGGGTTGAGCTGCAACATGCTAGTTAGGCAATCAGCCAAGGAATAAATGATGTCAGCACCCTGAGCTTGGAGTTCTCAAAATAAACTGAAACAGGAAGTTCACAGAGAGCATTCACAGTAAAGCATCTTGGTTTTTCCTTAACAGACTCTTCAAAATGCGTGGTCCCTCATGGGACAACAGCTGATTCAGCCGAGGCAGTGGTTCTTTCTGTATTTTCTCATCTGCCAATTAAATACTTTTAAATATTTCAATCAATGCACAGTCAGTGCATTTGGCTTTCTGTGAAGTTACTTGGGTTTTTAGACATCCAATTATTATTTAATCCATATTACACAATGCATATAGAAATATTAAATGGTGTGTTTTCCAGATATACCTTCAGTGTGCCTCAAGATTTATGTAGATCTGGGGTCTTAAAGTCTGTGCACCATTTGATTGAATATAATAACCATGGGATATAAAGACAGTAATTCACAAAGTGACAAAACATTGGTCAGATAACGAACTGTTGACTACTTGTGACCTGTGAAGATGTGCAAGAATTTGTATTTTGTCGACATATTTGTATTTTGTAAGGTCTGGAATGGGTTTCCTTGCGACAGAATTCTTAGAAGAGAGTGAAATGGTGAGAAAGGTGGTATTAAATATTAAGTCAAAATGGACTGAAGTGGACAGTATTCATTAAGGATGTTCACAGTTCATCTAGGGATCAGGATGTTAAATATGAAATTCCCCTACTGCTAATGAATGAATCATCCACCTGACCGTGTACTTGGTCATATATTAATATATATAATAATAATATATTAATTGTACTTGACAACATAATTTCAGTAAGAAGTTCCTCAGATGTAGTGATGACACCAGGCTTTGTATAGAGCAGTTTTTTGTACATGATGGGCACATATAAACATATATATGTATAGAAAGCATGTCTATACAACAACTTCTAACTTCCTGAGAGGTGTTTGTTGGACCTCACTGGATTCTCTGAAGAAACTCCCCGGTGGGAACTGTTAATAACAGTGACCCCAAAAGGGAAGACTGATCAAATATCACAAGCATCTGAAAGTGCAGTTAGGCATTAATATTATTTTCCAGAGTTATTCAGTTAGTTTGGGAACTAAACAGTGACAGCAGCACTGCCAACACCAGAGGGTTTTCCCAGGAAGGGGAATCAATCCCAGCTCCACCGTCTCAACTCAGCAGGACACAGGTTCTAGGGTGGACTCACAGAAAAAACCACAGTTCTCCCAAATAAACTGTCACCCTCTTAATTATGTTTTAATTTTTAAGTTACAATCTAGAGACAGTAAGATAATTCCCCTATTGATTTTCTTTTTCTTTTTTTTTTTTTTTTTTTTTTACAGACCTCAGGCAGCTAAATTAGAATGGCCAGGAGAATTCCAAGTTTGTGTTCCCTTTGCCTGGCACCTGAACAAATTAAACCTCTCAGTCTGTAGAAAAATTAGGTCATACCAACAAGGTTCACTGCGGGACTTCACAGTATCCATGGGAGAAAGGAAGACTGATGCCTGGAGAGAAAGTCTGGAATGTCCTAAGTTAATTAAGCATAACAGTAGAGGTACATCATGTATTTGTTCAGCTCATGGCACTGATTTGAAACTCTCTGAATTTCAGGACATTCACATTTGGGGAAGCAGTGGGACTAGAAAGAGACTCCATTAAAAGATGCAGCAACTGGCAGGACAGTAAAGGCCACAGGGAAATCTGAACTGATTCCTTGTGCTTTGTGGATGATCTGAGATTAAAAAAAGGTTAATTCTCCTTCAGGATGCAACCAAGCAGAAAATCAGCCACCCCAAATACACGCAATTTTCACCATCTCTGCAAATTATCCTTAAGTAATGAAAGCTCTCAGAATTTATTTCTGATGAGTTTTCAACAGTTATGTTGTGCAGGACACTCTATTTTTAAGAGCAGCACTGATTTAAGTCAAAATGCTCCAAAGTGGATCAATAACAAGAGGGTGTGAGTTGTACCTGTCCACATCCTACTTTGGACAGCTGGGGCTCTCAGCTCTGCAGCTCATTTTGGGTGGTGCTGTGGCAAAGAATATTCTACCTCTTCTCCAAAAATGCATGTCTGCCTTTGACCTGAGCACCCTTTTAGCTGCTCTGGCTCTGCACCATTGATTTCAGCGAAATTGCTTCTTTCTAAAGCCCTTAAAATGATACACAAAAGATACCGTCACCTTGAGTCTGAGCCAACTGGCTCAGGAATAAATCTGCACATCCTTTCACTGCCTTGTTTTTAAAGATGCTGTGCAAGAGGAGGAGTGCACTGGACCATTCCTTGGTGCAGGTGGACAGTCAGATTAGTAACCAGCTGGCCAAAGGGTTACAAAGTACTGTTCAAAGGCCAGGAGCAAAATAGGTAACCAGAGGTCCAGGCTAAGAGGGTTTGCTATAATACAACTCATCTCTAAAAAAAAGCACTCAATGGCACTTTTCATTCTCAGAGCACCATAGGAACGCAGAGAATGATGTTGTACTGAGGCATTTCAGGTATCACAGATGTTGGGAATTTAGTACCCACACAATATCACTGCATTTTTTCCAAGCAGTTTCATTCCCTTCCTTTAGGGAAGCAGAGGAACTACAGACAATTTCCACTTATTTACCTGACTGCAATCCATTAATAAGAGCTCTGTGACTCTGCCTTGCCTGCCTGCAGTATGAGTTTCCCTAATTTGTTGCAGAGATGCTCATGCTGATGCACTAATACAAGAAATTTCTGCTTAGCTGTAGGTTCGTTGCAAAGACAGGATTTGAAATGGGTTGTGGGTTTTAGAAAGAGCAGGTGTGGAGCCATTGGCCTGCTGAAGGGACTGGGCACTACTGATATACCAATTATTTGCAAAATTTCCTACACTGCAGGCTCAGTGAAGCCAGCACCATGGTAGGGCAGCTAATGGGCAGGTTTCTCTTTGCAAAATGAGACCCTGGGTTTTCATGTTATCTCACGCCCACAGTGTCTCACTTACAGTAAGACATTTCACCTTCTGCTTTGGGTTAGGACATCAGACAACAGAATTTAAAGATATCAGACCTTGCTTGCAGCAGCTCATAGTTAAGCTTTTCACCCATTTTTCCTCCCCTGATGATGTTCCATAAGACAGGAAATTTTTCCTATCATCACAGTTTTATTACTCAGAAATTCATTTTAAAGTGTTCCACTGATCACCATTTCCCACTGAAGGAGTTAATGTTTGCTTGCACCATTTGCATTCAAAACAAGCAGAACTACAAGGGGAGAGGAATTTATTCAGGCACATCATTACTTCAGCCAGATTCCATATTAGAAATTGGTCTGATTTGTGGTATTTAGATTAAAAGGATCAACACACCCCCCTCAAAATAAAAACTCATATGCCCTTTGCGTGTGGAAGTAGGTTCCATGCATTTCCAGAGAAAGGGAGAGGTGAAAGGAGATCCATATGTAGGAAGAAGAGTTCCATTTTACAGTGTCTTTTTTGACTCCTGCTGTAGATCAGACTCAAAGACAATACTTACTCAGTGGCCTTGGATCAGATAAGCATGGGGAAGAAAGGACATACAAATATTAAATGTGCACACTACCAAAAAAAAAAAAAAAACCTCACATGAAAATTTGGCAACTGAATGCTTAAATTAACATTAGCATATTCAAATGAGGGGTTTTGTGAGCAAGCCCGCTATCTTCAGCTTCTGTTCCACAGAGGAGAACAAAAGTGGATGTTTTCTTAGAGCAGAGGAAGACATTTCAAATAATATTATGAAATTTAAAAGCACATTTCCTAAACAAACACACCAGCGCAGACACTAGTGATGGTCTTTCCTTCACCCAGTATCCTCTACTCCTTACAAGTATTAATGTTGCTCCAGGAGATAAAGGGATCTGGAAGGGGCTTCATAATTTCAGCCCTCCTCAGACAAACACCCTTATTGGCAGACGTTTCTAATATAGATAAGAAAGATGGAGCGGATATTAAAGCAGAACATCTCCCCATCTATCCTTTGTCATTCCAGCAGAGATTTACCTCGAGCACTTTCTCTGTGCCGTGGAAATGGTGTCAGTTATTGCAGATGCCACCCTGGTCCGTGTGTGTTAACACTCCCTGGCAGAGAGAGACCTCATATATTGCACATTATAATATGAGAATTGTGGGGGGGGAGTGTCGGTGGAGGGGAGAACTGGAGAAGAGAAGGAAGAACAGAATTATTCACTTGCTCAGTAAGCAAATAAAGGAAAATTTCAAATGTCTCAAATTATGCATTTCCATTCATATACAGACTGATATTTGCTGTCAGATATACAGTGTTTAGAACCAATATATTGCAGGCAAAGGTGGGATTTCTTTGGCAGCTTTTTAGCAGTTTTCTACCGTGGCATCACACCATGATTTAATGGTAATATAAGCCCCAGTGTAACGCACAAAAACCTGTGAGAAAAGCTTAAATTTCCTTTGATTTTCCTGTGTATTTAGCTCAGGAATCCCCTGCAGCCCCCAGCTGAACCAGGTCGGTTTGCTCTCTGCTCTGGCCATTAGATGGCAGGCGGCTGAACGGCCATCGCTGCGCTCCCTGTCCTTCAGCTCCCGAAATCAGCAGGAAAACGCTGCTGCTCTCTCCCTTCCCATCCCCTGCGGTGACGCACACAGCATCCCAAACGCCTTCCAAGTCCCTTTCCTTCTTTTTTGCTCCCAAACCACACATTGCAGCGACCCAAATGCTGCAATGAAACCACAAACCTGCCATTCCTTCCCCGATCCCTGGCAGTCATTTGCACCCAAAGCAGAAAGCACCATCCTAACCATCCATTCCCCACCGTTCCTGCTCTCAGGATTAATCTCTGCAGTGAACTAACTGCTCTCATCTGAACTATGACTGATTCCCCCATGGCAGGATTTCTTAAACAGTACGAGAAAAACGCCTGACGTTGCTCTCCTAGTGAAGAGCTGTTTAAGCAAGGGAGTACAACTGCATACTCAGAGAGTCCTTTTTGGATCAGCACTGTGATATTTGTAAGGGTATTTATCTGCAGACCTTGTCTCTCACAAGCCAGTGATATCATGCACACACCACTGCTGACATCAGGAGCACGTCTGCAATGCACAGAAACAAATCTAAGCATGGAAACATGCCTTACCAATGCAATCCATCCCTGTTTTTCAGACATGCCCCTGTGAAAGCCCATTTTGTGGCGTAATTGCACGGTTAATCTTCGAAGAACGCCAGGCGATTAATGGAAAAATGCTCCCCTCTGCCACATCAAAAGCAAGACATTTCCAACTGGTGTAACTGGAACGAGGTGTGACTGGTGGTGCCACTTTCTCACTGGTGGCAGATCTGTGAACATGAGCATCAGCATCACAAGGGAGCTTTGCCAGTATAATCTGTGGAAACAGTGTCGTATACTCCTGATTACCTATGGCCTTCATCCTACAAATGCCACCCAATCAAACCAAAAACCCCATCCCTGCACATCTCACTCTTGCCCAACCTTTCACTGAGAACATCCACATGAAGCCCTGTGTCCCTGACAGCTGCTCTAAGTCCAGCAGTATCAGGTTTGTGGGTGCTTTCTCAGCCTCACAATGGGTTTGAATAATGTCACTACAAAGCACAGACAAGCTTAAGTCCCTGGGAATTTTTATCTGTGGGATATTTTAGAGCATCGATAATGCAAACACACGTGGACCCACAAACACTGCAGGGATTATATTTGGGAAAGCAGCGCCAGCTTTGGCAAATGTGGTCAGGGTAAAGTATCTATGGGAGCAAATTTACAACAGAGGTGGGAGGCATTATAAAAGTCATGGTGATTTACAGAACTACAGAAGTTATTATCAACAGACATCAGCATAATCTGTTAGTCATTCATGAGCTGTATCCCATCCAACAATAAACTTGCAAAAGATTTTCTTAAAAAGTCCAGGACACTTTGCAACCACCCCAAGTTCAGAAAAAGAAATGAATGCTTATGTGCTGTTACCCGAAGCATGGAGGGGCATGCTTTGAGTAGCATAAAAGGCATAAAACCTGACTAAACTTGCAAGAGGAGAAGCCCAACATAATACTTTGCAAAAGGAATTTTTTCCAGTTTTGCTTTTGCATTCGGACTTCTCGGGATTCTGTTATTTGAAAAGGTCTGGGATGGTTCGCTGGGCCCAAGTCAAGCTCTGCAAGTGCAAGACTGGCCTGTAAGGCCCCAGGATGGGTCATAACTGGAAAACTCATTTCACCCTCCTCCACCCACAGCACCAAGTGACTGTGGATGGATTTGCAAGGGTCACTCACCCACCTGCCTTGCTCAGTTCCCAGGCTGGCTCTGTCCTTGAGCACAGCTGAATATTCAGAGAACAGACACCACAAGGGTCTGGATTTGAATTTAACCAGCCAGGACCTCACCCCTCACACACCACATGGACCTTGCCCACTTGCACACCCACTTAGTCACCGAGCTGGGGATTCAGTGTCTGCTGCAGAAACAATCACTTCCCCACACTGAGCTCAAGGGCCGGGCACGACATCACCTTGGTCAGAAATTAATACTTTGGACTGCTGGGATTTGAAAACGTGCCCAAGAAACAGAGACTGCAGCTGCTGGTGCCTAGTTCTGTGCCACACGATATTTTGGGACCTGTCTGGAGTCCCAAGCTCCTTGAACCACCCTCTCCAAGCAGAGACAGTCTTTGCACACACCTCTGTTGGCCTCTGGGTGCAGACTCCCATGTGCTGCCACTACGGAATCTGTCATTTAAATGTGGAGTTTATTTTTAAATTCTCCTGGTGGGTAATGAATAACACTAGTTCATTTCATTAACGTTAGGAGCTTAGGAGGTATTTTATGGTCTGTACTCCACATGCTCTGGAAATAATTTTAACAAATACTACATCAGAGTTAAGTGTGTTTGTTGCACAATAGATATCATCTAACTTATGCTATCCTTCAATGTACAGAGGGATAAATATGAATCCCACATGTGGGAAATTGTTAATATTATAGCACACAAGAAATCTTAGTGAATACTCTCATGATATTTTATTCATTACACGAAGTGCTCGAAGACCAGGAGTTCCCATGACTACGGTATGAAACCAGTTTACTCACAGGACAAACTGTGAGTTCGAAAACATGCCCCAACATAAGTTACCACAGCAAATCACACCACCACAGGTTATTGTTCAGTGCAGAATGACTAAACACGAGCAGTAGATGTGATCAGCTGCAGACATCACACTTTGCTTGGGTCTTATCTCCTTGGGACTCCTGCATCTCAGATGTCCAAGGCCTAACGCTTGCACCACGTTGCCACTACCTCATCAGACCTCATTTTTCTCTGTCAGGCCTCGAAAGCCTGACCAAATTCTGAACTCGAAATTGTGTGGGCAAAAATGTTCCTGGTTTAATTCTGCATCTTCAGTTTAGCCACCAACTGGGTGTCTTAAAACGTTTCTACAGCATCATTATGCATGTGCATGTGTTATCACTCCTGTTACAGAACTGCCTACATGCACCACTTTTCCAGTGGCTCAAAAGATCTCAGCTGGATATTCATGTATAATTATTTTCACACAGTCACTTGTTGTCTGGGAGAACATACACTGATTGGCCTGTCGCTGGAAATAATTGCTCTGAATGATTTTTGGATCATGTTTGGCACATACAATGCAAAAATGCAAAGACCCCGTGACGGATAAATCCAGTTAAAATCTTTTTAAAGCCATCACTCTTAGCTCTAGACTATAAATTACTGATTAAACAATCATGGAGTGGGGGAGCTCTTGTAACTCCACCAAGAGAAATACACCCTCCTACTGCAGGGCATACTTCCCTCCATGTATCTGAATTATTAAATCCATTACCACTGCTCCCAGGTAAATGTTCATGACTTCTCTTTCTACACCATCCAGACTGGATGTATTTCCCTCCTCATGTTCATGGTTTCCTCAGATGTTGGCTGGGTTGTCCATTTCTATCCTTATAACTCGACTGATTCCTCTCAGTATTACATTTATTTTTTTTTCTTGCTGCACCACTTCGGTACATTCAGTCCAGATTTTTCTTTCTGACATTTTTTAGAGCATTTGACTTTGGCTATTTACAGGTTTGGCCACAGAGCAGAACGTGAGAAAAGGGAAAATGGGGACAAACACCGCTGAGTGTCAGGCTGAGTGTCTGATTCTCTCCCGCTTCTCACCAATGGGCTTTTCAAAATTTCTCTCTTCGGTCACTGACGATAAATAAAAGGTTATCTTCTGACACAGCCTGCAGCCTTCTGAACCTGCAGGTTCACACCAAAGTGAAGGTTGCTCTGGAAGTGTAACCATCCAGGTGAGCTCAGAGGTTGTAGAGAGGATGTGCATTAAGCAAAGGTGTGAGGAGGGTGTCTGACCTGACTTCCAAAGACTGTGGAAGGACATTGTGCTTCAAATGTAGCTGCTGTGGCTTCCTCCTCTTCCACAGTTATCCCAGCCACCAGAGGCAACCAGCAGCCTGCTGACATTATTTATTAAACTCAGGGAACACTTGGTCTCTGACTTCATTAGGAGCTCTTCGACCTTAACGGCTTCAAAACAAGGCTTTTAAGTGCGTGCTTTTTCCTTAAATTAAAATTTAAAACGCATCTGAAAGCCCCAAGAATTTTTATTTTTGAAACTTTGCTTCTAAAAAAATGAAAAGGAACTTAGAGGAATATTAATTAACATTAGAGCTGAGGACTTGCAAGGCAGTAGGAGCTTGGGGTGTGAAACTGCTTTATAAAGCCCAGGAGAAATGAGGTTTCTGACACAAACAGCAGAGAGCTTAAACTTACTGCTCTGTTATAGCAAACAAATGAGCCCACAAACAATGCATTTCTCTTGGTTAACTGATATTATTCTGATAACTGCTTCCACGACCACCAGCTGCACACTTTCCCCTGTCTTCTGCTCCTGCCACTCTTTAAGGCACTAAAACAATCTCACTTCTGAGCAGGTAGAACCCACCCAAAATTCTCTTCAGAAATTGTTACGTCTTTAAAAAAAAAGACTATGCAGGTTTGTTGTTGTACCAGTCCTTATGGCTTTGGATCATCTCAATGACTAATAGCACCCATTGTGACTTTTAAACTTGGCAGATGTCAGCTTAGCATCGTATTTAGAAGATAATCATATGTAACTTATGCTGTAACTAAGTAAATTGCAGTAAACAAGCAGCAAAAGTCACTGTCAGTAAACAGAGCAGACGACGACTCTGAAACAAGGTCTGTGGTTTCCAAACGGGCTGCATTTCATTTTAATCTCTCAGAAGCAGCACAGAATAGACCTTCGTTAGCACGTCTCATACTTACTGTTATGGCTCATTAATTATAGTTCTAAGAAAAATATATAATTCTGGATAGAATTGTCTGAATAATTCATTACAGTTACACTTGTCTGCAAGTGTCGTCGGCAAGTAGATCACGATCATCTTGGCTGTAGCCATTATTCAAAATTATTTGCCAAATACCCCCTGCAGATAGTTCTTGATCTCTAGTTATTTAGCAGCTGCTAGTTGCAAACATTTAAAATTTATATGCTGGGCGTTTACAGCTTGATATCTGGTCAGAAATATACAACTACTTCTCTGCTTGTGTGTGCAATCACCAGCCCTGCAAAGTCACTCAGGCTGCAAAGTCACATTCTCACGTGAACACAGACCTGAATGAATCCGTCAGTGCCATGAACCAGGCACAAGCCACGAGGTTCCTCCTTGTGTCAGGACTTTTCTCCACGATCCTCTGCGTGCAGGGACAATTGGTTTGGGAATTCATTTCCAGGGACCAGAAAAGAAGATGAACCGAGGTGATGGAATCCCATCTCCTCAAGCGCAAGGCAAAAAGAAAATGAAGCGACTGAAACGGAGACAAACTGTCAGCTGAAATGCCAGCACAAAACCCCCAGGAAAGGGATTTAGCCAGCTTGGCAAAAGCAGGTGTGCTCCAGATGTGGATCTTTCAAAGGCCCTTTGCTTATGCAGGCAACGTCCAAATATTGCAAGAGTTTTAAGTATTTGATGAGCCAGAATCTGGTAGCAGATGCTCCTCTATAAACCCATCTCCCACCACTGGAATTACTCTGAATTTACTACAGCACGAAGGAGATGAGAGTGTTTCTGAATGGAGAACTTCTGCTCCTCGATGGCCTGCAGGAAACAGGAATTCCTTAGAGGTGTTTCTCAGAATTGCTACAATTAAAATGGAGATCAATCTTTAGCAGGTATTTGAATGCAGACCACATGTTCTGCTCAAGTGCAGTGCAAGGCCTGCTCCCAGTGCAGCATTAGGAGGAAAGGTCCTTGTTACCCTCCCTGAAGCCAAAGTCTCAGAAATCTCATCTGAGCCACAGGTAAGCGCAGCACTGAGCAAGCAACACGTGGCACCAATTTACTAATGTCCACTGTTTCTCCTGCCCAGACAGAAGATGGATTGAAAGGTGGTAAGAGGAGCAAAAGGACTGTGGAAAGGCAGTAGTGAAAGAAATAGAATCCCAAGGCGAAAAAAGGAGGCCAAATTATCTCAACATGGCTCTGAATTTACGCTACTATATCATACATTGACCATGGACAGGGGGATCCATGTGTCAGCCACACAACCAGTGCAGCTGATGCCTTTTACTAGATGGACTTGTAAGCTTCTTAAAATGAGCCACAAATAACTCTGGTGTTATCAGAGCTGCAAGAAACATGCCCTGTACACCAAGTAAAGAATTTACACCTTTTGTAACAGAGGACCCAAACCACCACTTTTCATCTATTAACAGGACCTTAGATTAAATTTAGGATGAGCCCCACTAGGAGAAATATCTGATCTGCACAGATATTTCCTCCATGTTTTTTTAGGTACAGAATACTAAATGGGCTGTCATCCATGTAACTGCTCGGGCACCATTTGCCAGATGTTGTTTGTGTGTCCACAGCAATGTATTCATATTAAAATGAATGAAACTGTTTATTTTTGCCGGCTGCTCAGTGATGGCAGAGCTTCCCTGAGAGTCCTAGCCCGATGCTTCCAGCAAGACACAGTTAAGCAGACATTAACTGCAGATTTCACTTCTTCACTGACCTACAGTACAAGTCAATTAGTGGCTTAATATTGTTCAGACATTCATTAAAGCTTGAAGCAGGCAGAATTTCATCTGTTTGATTCTTGCTGTTTAAGAGTGTCCAGGGAGAATATTTACAGTTGGTAGGTTGTGGCCACCTATTTTTGGTGGAAGACCACGGATTTTTTTCTGCAGTAAACAGTATGTTATTCTGATAAGAATTCGTACTGAGTCAAAATATAGATATTTTCCCATGAGAATCACTCGGTGGCCAGGTTTTACTGTGGTCTTAGAGAGGTGCTACTTCTCTTACCACCTGCCTCATTTTATGTATTACATTTTGACAACTCTTGTCTCTGCAGCATCCCTTGCTGTTGTCTACCCCATGGTCTAGTAACACCACTTAGGTAAGAAAACTGTTTGGTGGAAAGATAATACCGATCAACAATTATATATTTTTTTTATAATCAAACCAAAAAGATTTCATTCTTTGACAGTATTAAAGTGTTACATGTTTAAAATGATTCAGTTCTGTCCATCCATGGGCACTGTCATTTGTATTTCAGCAGCATGTTAGAGAGATGCCCCAACACTCCTGATGTGATGCACGGCTGCAGATTGAAATTTGTCAGAAGCTTAAGAGAGTTCTCCATCAGGAATTAGCCCAGACACCATCTGCAACAATTATAAACCATCTCCATAGGAAAAGCCTGGAAAGTGCATTTAGGAGTATGCAAAGTAAATCAGACTGGGCCAAATGCATCCCGTCTGCTCCTAAGCCCCAACTCTCATCTCCATATCCACTGTGGCTGCTCAGCTCCTTCAGCTCTGCCAACCTGGGCCTGCTGCTCCTCTCCCTTTGCCAGACAGGCATTAAGTATTGATTTTCAGCGTACATCTTAAGAAATGTGTGTGCTGTTCTGTGCCCAGTCGCCGTGACTGCACACAGCTCATTAACTGCACGACGGACCTGATGTGTAGCTACTGCGGTCTGTACCAATGGCACCATCCAAAGTTTCTGCACACTGACCCCACTTCAGTTCCCAGCTCCAGCACAGAAGGGACCTCATGTTTTTGGTCTCTTGAGAAAGAACAGAAACAGAAGGGAAAGGGTGCAAACTCTGCTATAAACATATGGGGAGGAAGCAGGAAGATCTCCTATTGAACTCAACAGAGGTATGATGATTTATACCCCCTGCAAATCAGGTCCTTAATCTATGCAAGCAGGCTGTCAAAGGGGGCTGGGGCAGCTGGAGTGAATACAGCTGTGTAACAGCCACTCTGCTCCGCTTTGGCCTCGAGCATCATCTGCAAAAGCAGTCGGCAACAGCTCCAGCTCTCACCCCAATACTGACTGCGGTGGTGACTGATGTACAAAGCAGAACACAAGTCAGTGATCAGATCCCAGGTTAAGTTTGCCTGACTGGCAGTAAGAGGGAACCTCATCCTGATGTGTAAACTCAAACAACGTGTTAAGGAGGAGAGATGAAGGAAAGCAAACACGGAGCACAAGGACTGCAGCTGGGGGGTTGTGTCCTCACACACACAGCCCACGGTCTGCAACCTGTGCCCTGCACACAGCTCCAACCCCACAGCTAAAACCAGCACAGGGAAAACACACTGGAAAAAGCACCTGTGTCGATGATGTATAGGTCTCTGGCTAACTGATATCAAGCATGGAGGGTCTTATCTTCGGGTGATTTGTTCATGGCACTATCTTTACAGATCAGTAAAAAGTATGAAATACCTGTCATGATGGCACACAAATATCCCAGGCTGTCCCCTCTATAATGGATGACTGAAGACAAGTAACAGCGGGCAGGGAAAATTAATGGCTCAGGAAAAAATTAATAAGGTGCTTTCAGGAGCTGAGGAAATGACTGTGGATCCTTTCAGCTATGCAAACCCCACCTGAAGGCCTGTGTCTCCCATATGTTTGGCTATAGATTGAGGTTATTGCACCATAGGCATTCATCATTTCACCCATGAGAACACAAAGGATCCCTTGTACCAGGGGAAAGGCCTGGCAGCCCAGCCCAGCAGGGCAATAATGCTCTCCAACTGTTCTTATGCCTTTCCCTGATAAGACCATTTGCCCCTAAAATTAGTCTGGTTTTTACTTTCTCAATAAATTCCAATACCATCCCCTCCAATATGGCATAGTTTAATAACTGTAATACTTAGGGACAGTGAGACACAAATTCAAAATTCCACAAGCAAAGGATGTACCCAAACACAAGCTCCAACAGCCTGACTACGGCTCAGTCACTGGGCTACCATAACAGAATGGGCCAGTGCTGTGATGTCTGTTCTCCTTGCCAACCTTGAAAGAATGCAGGAGTTTTTGGGATGATGCTGATGAAATCAGGGTGATACATGTTCACTCAGAAAGTCATCCAGGTCAGGCATTTCTGTGACATGGATGAAGAGGCACCTCATGGCAGGCCTGGACCAGATGCTCAGTCTGAGCAGCACACTTTGATGTCTTGGATTATCCAAGATTTTGGGTGGCATGTAAGAAACATTTTTGTGTCTTACAGAGGACTGTCCACAGAAAAAGGAGATAGTTCAAGAGCTAAGAGAGTTAATTCCAGAGTTACAGAGTTGATTCCAGCAGAGCAGGTGCCTACCCAGGATCACGATTCTACCCTGAACTATTCCTGACTGGAAGAACTGGCAGTGGGACCAGCTCATTAATTCATGCTTTTTCTTCAGCACTTCAAAGGAGGGAGGGTATATTTGTACAACACACCTGCCATCCCAAGCCAAACTCTGCACCTCCTTCTGTGCCCCCCAGCGCAGGGAACCCCCCTTGGGCCATACGGTGCTCACCGCGCAGCAACCCTATCCGAGCTGCACGGAAGGGCATTGTAACAAAAACCTGCCCTCTGCCAGGCTGCAGCACAAAAGGTCCCTCTGATAGCTGCCTGAGCCCACAGCCCTGCTCCCACCAATAATCCCCTCCTCCATAATTTAATAAGCTTCACCGTGGCGAGGTTCTCCCTCCCCCAGGCCGCGATCCCCTTTCCCCTTCCCCAGATAGGCTGTGACAGCCGCCGAGAAGGAAACGCTCCCCGGTGCATTGTTAGAGGCCCAACTCCCCAAGCCAAAGACAGGCTCAGTTAACATTAAAGCCTTTTCCCTTGTGAGCAACCTGAGCTGAGATTAAGGAATGAGCCCACACTGTCAACCTTAACCCTGATATGAGGCTGGTAACTAGGGCAACAGCATCTCGCAAATAAACCCTGCCACGCTATTTTGTCTTCTGACACCGCAACACAAAATATGATAGGTAAGTGGATGGGTAAATAAAAACTGAACATCACCCACTCCTCTGGCTCGTATTTTAGTCCTGGAGTTCACTGAGAGCTGGGAATGGTTATTTATTAATGCAGATATTAATGCCAAAACACAATCTTGTTCACTCTCTGTGCGTGGCGCACACCAGATGATAGCGGGCTCCTTTCTCGCTTGGGCTCCAGCATAATTATTTACAGAAGGTAGCACAAAATGATCTTCCCAATATTAGACTCAAGCTGCTTGTCTGGTTTAGCTTGATCTTTATTTATAGACACTGAGTCTGGGAGCTTTTTGTATGCAGAGCAGGACATAGTGACCTACTCTGGCTCGCTTATATAATAGTTTCAAAGCAGACTTAGTGTAAATTGACCCTAATCTGATCTTGAATTGTAACACATTATAATTCCAAAAATAAATCACCATTTATCTCACTCTATGCAACTCATTTATTTCAGAATTGGAAATAGCCAAAGACTAACAAATTTAGGGGTTATTTATTAATACCTTGAACTTTTTTTCAAGTCCCTCATTAACTATGACCATTACAATTGACTAAGACATTATTATACCACGCAGCAGGGGAGAGCTCTGTAATAAACTTATCTCAGCTTTAGAGTTCAGTTTCCAAATGCAAATACTATATTGACAGAAAGAAAACTTAAAGAGAAAATTTACACCTGGTTTTCTCATCTCCCTTCCTTAAAATTCAACCAGCCAGATTTGCAGGGGGAAAGAAACCTGGGCACATCTTTAAGAACACAAGCAGTGCTCCTTCCCCATCAGCATTTGAGCAAATGTGCAACTCCTTCTCCACAAACTTTTAAGAGTGCAAGAGTTTTCCATGGGCATCTTGATTGTACACTTCAATTGTATTCATGGAAAGGAATACAAAAGAGGTATAAACATGGTCCCTAAAATTAATTTTCAAGCCTGAATCAGTATTCACAGATATTTTTACAATATCTCCTTAACTTGCTGATGAATGGCATCTGTATGAAAACACAGAGACATGTTTGGAGTGGTTTCTAATAACTTGGAGCAATAATTTCCTGCCAAAAAAATCGATATAAAAGGGTCTTAATATCAATGAAAAACAGGTTCATCACATTCTTCCTTTATATTAGTATTACCTAATTAATCAGCTCAACTGATTACGCATGCTATTCAAATTTGGCCTTTGTGAAATGCCATAGCTTGGGTTCAAAGCGATTCCTTACGCGGTAATAGTTATATTAATTTACAGTAATCATTTGCATGATAAAAAAGGCTCCAGTCCCAGGGACTGGCCCAGCACGAGCAGATCGTTGTTCTCGGGCTGCTGTGGGCTGAGGCCCTGCCCAGATCACACCGTGCAGGGGGGGCAAGTCACTGACATTCATCTTTGCTATCATCGAGGAACACACACAGGGGTTTGGCACTGCACCCTCCAGTGCAGCTGCCCAGGCCCACACTGACAGTCCTGGCATTGTGCAGGTTATAAAGCATTTTTTGGATGATGAGAAGCCACCTTCTGAGATATTGGTCCATTCCACTCTGTATCAAGTTATTCATTCTTTGTTTGTTGAGCAGAACAGAGCCCCCTGCTCACTTACAGCATTTAGAATATTTCACACCGATGTGCACGGGGAAGCAACAACTTTTCCTATTCCTGCTATCGTTCCTGAAAAAGTAATTGTTTATTTTGAACTATGTTGGTCCAATGCCTTTATCAAAAGAGCATTTGTGTCTTTTTTATTTGTGCATCAGGCAGTTGATTCTTTTCAAAAAACTCTTGATCCAGGCCCTCAGAACAGGGACAGCGCTCATTTTCTGTGCAGATCTGTATGAACTAACGACAAAATGCTGCACCATTTGGAAGGGTATTCTCCTTCAGACTTCCTGGCAGCTTGGTGCTGGGCAAAAATACCTCTCTGGACACTGGCAGTGTGTTATCACGTGGAGATACAGCATCTGATCCCGCTGGGATGCCCACAGAGAGCTCCAAAACAGAGTTCCTTGCAGGCCTTCCAAAGCATTACCTAACTTGCATTTTTTTCTGATACAGATTCAGGAGAGAGTTTGCTTGTTTAAATAAGGATTCACTGATGACAATCGGGGAAGAGAAAGGTCTCGTGCTTGCCACGCTGGTTTCCCCCATTCCCTTTGAGTTCTCCAAAGATACCTTTTTCTATCCCAGAGGAGGTGGAGGATCTCACAGAGGGAAGGCTGTAGGTAAGAGGATGAAGCTTCTCCCAAGGGAGGTCTCAGCTACGCTGCAGGGCACCAGCTTTGCCTCTGCAGCTGCTCCCCTCCCTCTAATACAACCTTAAAGCCATGGCCCAAATCCCACTCAATGCTGCAGGCACCAGATACGGGATATTTAACACCCTTTATCTCCTATTTCAACCTTCCACGTCACACAAAGGCTCTGGCATTGCGATGAGGGTCTTACCTTCACACCTGACACAGGGGGAAGCAACTCGGGGTGAGGATAAGCCCTTGCTGCCTTTCTGTTTCTCCATGCACAATTCAGGAGAAAAACACAGAGAAAGGAGGCTCCAGGCCAAAACTTTAAAACAAAATAAGGTCTTATTGCATCAGTTGCATTCCGATTAATGTGTTTTAATAGGCACCAGTATTTCATTTTTTCCTTCAGAGATAATCCTTCTAGAGACACGTGTGTTTGCAAGTAGGCAATACTTTTGGCACACCAACTGCACTGGGGAGGAAAGCCTCTATTGTCTGCTGCTTTATCTGGGAGTGAATAAGTCAGTCTTCTGACTCCAGAAGAGATTGGATTACCTATGTTTGGCATAATGGAAATAAAAAGTGAAACAGTTCTTTTGAGATATTAAAAATTAAATCTTTTTTTTTTTTAACTGAAGTACCTGCTCTGAATAAATATTTTTATTCTTTAAGTATAGTACAAAATACCTAATTGAATGTGTACTAATGAGCTTAAAATAGTTTGTCTCGATATTGATTTTCCTCGTTTACTGTCACCATCCAGCATTTTTAATTAGGAGTTGAAAAAAACTAAGGAAAAAATACAACCAACCCTAAAATGTGCCTTCAAAGAGATTTTTCAAATTACCCAAGAACAGCACAAAGATAAGTTGAATACCAAGGGGGAAAAAAAATCTCATGATTCCTCAGTAACAGTTCTGCCTTTATAGCACCTTTGTCTTCAGAAGGGTTGAGGAGCAATTGTTACTCCCAGGCAGGTAACCAGGTGGTGAGAACATGGCAAAACTCTCTGAGGTGAAGAAGAGCAGATCAGTATTGCAGACATTTACTAAGAAGACACAGAAATTAGACAGCCAGTGGGGAGTTTCTGCACTGGCTCTCCAGCTCCATGGACAAATTCAGGCTCCAAGATTAGCAACATGCCAAGAACATCTGCACCCAGCTCAAGGTGTCTGTGATCTTGTGACTCTCGGATACTGTGGTCTCTCAAAGAGATATTCTTCACTTAAAACACACTTTTCTTTCAAAACCCAATTTCAGGATGCAAAAGGTCTCTCTCCTCTCTTTCTTGATTCTAAGGTTTGAAGTCGTGGCTTACCCACTCACCACCTAAAGTCAAGAAAAAGCACCTCTAAGGACACCAGAGAGCCTTAACACACCAGGCATACAAAACTTTTCTCTAATGACACCACCTGGGTGGTGTCTTTATAGGAGGCCACATATAATTGACAATTTGGTTCCATAAATGCTTTGCATACAATATTTTCTCTAATCTTTTTAACAATGCCTGGATTATAAACATCTTTGGGACATAGTCAACATCCCATCTCCTACTTTCACATTATTCAGGAGAAGAGCACTGGGAGCTTCTGCTTGATTAAATCCCAGGGTATGGCTACAGCTCAAGAATTTATTAAAGAAATACATCTGAAATCAGTAAGACTGCATTGTATCTGCCCCCCACAGCCTTGGAGTTTTCAGGCAATATGCCTGGACCTGCCTTGCCAAAATGCAGTTACATCAGTCATTAGAAAACAAAACCATGAGAGAGAGAACCCACAAGAGAGATGAACTAGGTAGAGAAATATCTTCATTTTAATCACCAACACACTCCAGACCCCCAGTTAGAGTAAACTTTATAAACCTTAGGAGGGTTTGCAGCCTGACCCTGCCACTCAGCAGGGTCTGCTCTGTGCCCACATAAATTGGTTCAGGGGCTTAAAGTGTCTCAGACAAGAAGAGGCCGTGGCTTCCTCACTCACCTCATGCTGCAGGAGGGCAGAGGCCAGTTATCGGAGCAACACAGGCAACCTGGGCAAACCCTGGCTTGCAGAGAGCACCATAACGCAGAGAGTCCATGGCAAAGATTCTTCCCACCTTTCCAAGAGAATCAGGATTCCGAGTTACATTCACCTTCACCAGGAGTTTCTCTCTTAATAATCCAGAATTTTCTAACCGAGGCACACGGGCTGTGCAGCCGAGAGAGCCACCACTTTCCGTGACAAGCAATTTCTCCCCACATTCCAGATCAGAAACGCCAAATGGATGCACTGAGGACCCAACAAGTAGGACCCTGGCAGCTCCAGTGAGTACTGAAAGCCAAGCTGAGGTGCAGTTATATGTTTGTGAACAACTACGCTTCCCTCCAGTCTGCCTTTGGCATGTGTTTTTTTTCCCCTGCAGGGCCTCATATGGGGACCAATTCAGTTCCTCTGAGTAGATTTCAAATGTCATTTTCAGGAGAGAAAAATAATTTGTGCTGTACATTTTCTCAAGCTTCATAAGCATTACTGGCTCAGTGTAACATCAGTCATACCCTTACAGTCCAGCAGTGCTATAATCTCTGCTTTACTATGCAAACACTATCACTCATGCTTAGACTTTAACTAACTCTTTTCTCAATGCACTCAGCCCGTTAGAAATCTTGCTTGACAGCTCTTAGATAGCTACACAATATATTTTCAAACCCTCAGCAACAAAACTGAAGCACACACAATCTCTCGTGATGTTGAATCCTACCCAACCGAAGGGCTGAGTTTGGACTTCAATTATTTATGAACTATTAGTTTCCTGAGCTAATCAAATAATTTCACCTAAACAGTAGAATAGCTTTTACCAAGTAAGACAGTGCAACACTTTATAATCCTGCTTGACAATCTGTTGCCATAGGCAGGGACAAATTGCTGTGCACGTGCCATTCAGATTTAAAATTGATAATGGACAATCTGAAGGTAAACATTAATCTTCCAGGCATGTCACACCACACAGAAAACAAGCAGTGACAAAAATATTTAGACACGAGAAATATCTGGCTGTTTCAAGACCAATCTGAGGCAAATACAATAAAGAGCCATTATTCCAAGAGAATAGTTTCTGTATGGGGAGCTGTTCTGGCTGTTGTTGAAACAAACTATTGTGTGGTGCTTAGTGCCATCCCCTAAGACAATTTACACATATATTTACTTGGAGGACAATGTAACTTGTCACATAAGCACAGCACTGCCATGAACTATAAGAACTGGAAACTGAACCCCTCAGAATCTCGAGATGAACTCAGACATTTGGTGGGTGTCTCCCTCTGGCCTTGCCCTCATCCTGGGGCTCTTGCCTTTCACACTGATTGGGTGTTTCAAAGGGGGCCCCATTTCCTCATCTTCAGGTAGACTTTGATCTCATGCTCACCTGGCTTGGTTGCTGTGTACCTGAATATCTTCACTTTCCATCACCTTGGCTACAAATCACAAGCTACATTCAGATTCCCAACTCTCCAGCTATAAAACATGGTTTAGTCACACCACTCGGACATAATCTTCAGGAATGACTGATGGTATCTTGGTCTAGTTCACCTAATAATAATATTTTGATATGAATTAGTTAATTACCAAAAAAGATATATGACTGGTCTAGTTTTGTTGTGTGGTTCTAGATTATTTCTTTATAAACACCGGTCTGGTTTAAAATTCTTTTATCCAGCTATAGATCTGTTTCCTGAACTAAAAGCTAAGATTTTTATGTAAAGGATGAGCTTTCACAAATATCAGTATTTCATCATTCATGATAAAAGTGTGAAAGCTAGTAGTACCGTAAAGCCAAAGATAGAAGAATCTGGCCTAGTTCTAACAACACACAAAAATGGTTTTCACATTAAGCCATTGATTTTTTTCATTTATTCTTGACTCCAAGTTTTCCAAGGTTGCTTATCTGTTAGTTCACAGAAGTGTTACCCTGAACATTACAATTCATAGTACCACCAGTCCCTGGCAAGAAATATTCTTTTTCCTCAGTAAGATATTTATCCACCCAGTTTATGCTGATAAAAAAGAAAATATATATTTTCATAGACTGATAAGCTCAACTATTTGCCTTGATGAAGCATTAGCTACTTTTTACAGTGTGAATAAGTATGGGTAATTATGACCTCACTTTCAAATATATGCAGGTGGCTATGCACAAAACTCTCCATTTTCTTTCTGGAGCATTTTATAGCGAACAAAAATACACATTCACAAGATCAGATTTAAAAAGCAGTGCAATCCATTGAAACAGGATCATTGGACTCTGAAACCTGCTGCACATTTCATCCACAAGATTCTTGTCTCTTGACATATCTATCATATCTCTTCATTCTGAGTCTGACCTGCACAGGCCTAAGCATCTGTATGCTCAGGCCCTCATCCTGAGTGTGCCCAGACATTCCTAAGGGCACAGCCAGATAAAAGAGCTTTGTGAGTCAAGCTCCAGTGGGTTTGGGCATGGCAGTTTAAAACATCAGCGTTTCTAGGTCTCTACCTCATCCTTCTGCCAGAGGTTAATGTCAGCCTAATGGGATGCAGTTATGCTTGAGATGGCACACTTTACTGCCCAGGGGGTTCCTCTCACTGCTGTGGATGAAGGTGGATAGCTGGAGAGGCGTGGGTGGGACAACGGGAGGGACAGTTTTTGAAACTACTGCAGTGAATCCACCAGAGCTTTAAATTGTATCTCCACCCACCTCTGAAGTTGGCCTTGCAATTCCAGTCCAGACTGGTAAATCCAGCAAATGTAATTCCCTAATGTAACGCAGCACTGGCATTTTATTTTTATGTAATCTAATTACATTCCAAAGCATCACATTTTTCTTTACTTCCAGGGTCTTCTAGCTCTAAGTTCTTTTTTAATATTACTAAACTTTAAGCCAATCCAAATGTCACTCTGTAGAACCGCTGTACTCATACATGGGAAGCCCTTCAGATTTGTTCAATAGCAGAATTATTGGGCTGGACTATGAAGTTATTCCATTAAGAAAAAAATCCATCTTGGGAAAAATGAAGGTCTAAAAATGAGATGTAAAGCCTGAACGCAAGGATTTGGGTTACATGTTGGCACTCGGCTCCGTAGTAAAGATTCTATTTATACTCGCTCTCTGCGTTCACCAGGGGAATTGGAAACACATTCACAAATTAAAGTCTGAGTCAGAACAGTCTCTTGCTCGAGTGAAAAAAACAAAAACAACAACAATGACACAGAGCCAGAGTAAAATAGCTTAATTTGTGTCTACAGGGAACATGTTTTTCCTCTTGCTTATACCTTCAGAATTTATCACATGAAACCTTCCGCTCGTGGATGACTCATTTCAGGCACAGTCACTGGTTATTCTCATCTATCTGGCGTTACACATGGCAGGTCACCTCTTCCCAGTGCTGCTGCCCTCCTGCTCCGTGACACAATGGAGCACAGCCCTGCTGCAGCTGCCACCCTGGGCAGCACCAGAGATCGTGGAGTCATGGAATATCTCAAATTGGAAGGGAACCGAAAGGATCAAGATTGAGGCCTCCAGCGCCAAACCCACACATTTCCCTAAACGTCCTCTTTAAGAAATGCAGCTCCTCAGATCATAAAAGCAATGGGAGAGTTTCCTACCACAGGGGATGGCAGCCAAGCTGGATTCACACTAAGCAAACCCACCCTGTCCTGTGTGTGTGTGGAGACCAGGGCACCCTCCCGAGAGGTCTCTGTCATCTGGTAGCAGGCGAGGAGAACCTGCACATTCACTCTGCTGGATGATAAACCCTCCTCCCTGCAGGATGTGGGGGTGAAACTGTTCAAGGTCGACTGATTCCCTGCTTTTTTACGGTGCTTTTCTTGCCCACGGTATCCTGTAGAATCACAAAACTATCAAGGCTGGAAAAGATCTCCGAGGTCATCAAGTCCAACCTTCAAATGAAGGTTGACCTATTGAAAATGTGAGTCTATGTGTGCAACAGGGGAGGAATCCTAGATTACTACACTGTTATATGATATTATATGAAGTCTTAGAATACAAGGCAATAGGAAAAATCATTTCTTAATTAAAAAGATACATGGAAATATTTTCCCCTAAAGTGCTACTGACTGACTTTAAATTACACCTGACCCCTATTAACAAGAGTTATGTGCAGTTGTGACCAGCAAGTGTAGCAGGATCAGCAGCCTTAGGAACAGGTAAGCCATGTTTCATCCATGAGGACTATGCAAGCCAACAGCAAGGATTTGACCCCATCTGTGTGGATGCACCATGTTCTGCCCAACTTTCACAACAAGCTCAAAATGACCTTCAGACAGAGACATCCTTTTTTCCCGTCCCCACACATGAACCCACTGATCTTACTGAATATTTAAGACTGACAGGCAGGACCCATCAGTCAGGCCCTGCAGGTCAGAGCCAGGCTTGGGCTGGGTTTGGAAGCAGGGGCAGATTCACAGGGACACCCATCTCTGCCCAGAAGCAAAACAGAGACTTAGAGCTGCAGCCAAGGGACACATTGAGCTGCCAAGAGCAACTGGAGGTATTTCCACATCTGACTGCTGGGTGGGGGAACCCACCAGGAGCCCCACAAGGTACTGCTCCGCTGGGCTCTGCACCCCCTGAGCCCTGCTGAGCTCAGGGCACAGCCTGGCTGTCCTGCCCCTGGGCAGAGCTGCTCTGGGATTGCACACAGAGGGGTTGCAGAGGGGGTTTAGCCATTTTTGGGAACACTGTTCCCAGAATAAACATATCTCTGTAAGAGCACGAAGGGAACACTTCAGTGTATCAACAACACAAGGCATTTTTCTCCACATGGAGTTTCCCACTGCTGTTATTTTCTTCCTGAATTACACAAGAGCCACTCTTTCTAGTAATTGTTCTATTGCTTATAGCCTGCCAGGGCAGATCTGCTAGCGCTCTACAAAATTTATCCTTAGCAAAAAAAAATAACAAATATATCAGCTGAACCTGTGACTCTTTCTAATGCTTTTACCATTACCCTTTTTTGGATATGGGCCTACTTTCCATAAAAGGTGATATTGTATACACTACAACTAATAGTAAATAATCTGATTTTAACTTGCAGATGTGCTTCTCAGCCAAGAAGATTGACTATTGTTCCCATTATTGATTAGAGAAAACATATCAATGCACACCGACCAGTGGAACCCCTTAAAACTAATGACTTTCAATTACTCAATGCAGAAGTGGCAGATGTGACAATTGCTCACTCAAATATTGATTCCAAAGATCACATGAGTGATGCTGTTTGAATTTATGGAGCACTCAAGTTTGCCTTTCAAACAGCAGGTGCACCTTTCGATCACTGATAGAGTTTGTTTGGGTTTTAATCCCAGTCAATAATGGGGTGAATTTCTCTGCTGATTTGCAGACATCTCCAAAGGAATCTCTCTAGGAGCCACACCTAATGGCTGACAGCATATTCGTCTAGAAAATGAGTGAACTGCAGTGTTGTGCAGCTTTCCTAACAGGCTGATAACTGCTTATTAATTGTAAAAGGTTTGCACAGCATTAAAAAGTCTATAAAAAAAAAAGCCATAGTAGCCTATAACATTTTACTGGGCACTGAAATGGGAGGATTTTGTGGGTATTAACTCCGATTGCAGCCTGCAAGTGTTTACATTTCTGTTTTATTTTTGCCTGTTTTCTTCAAAGTGTGAAAAGAGGTCTGAGTAAATTGACCAAAGCAATGTCTTCTTCTTCTATTAATGTATACAGATCTTTGCATTTCTGTGCTCTCAGATTGTTTTTACATGTACTACATCATATTAAAAAAAAAAGCAAACATGTTGGTAAAAGGAAGAGTTGATCTAATAAAATGATGTTATTGAATAACTCCTGCAGATATTCAAGAGAGATGACTATGGAACCTTGGGTACAGGTGCATGTACACATAAAAACACACATGCACATACATATTCATATTGTGTATAAATTAAAGCACTTATATGGTGCTTTAAACTCACTTGTTTAATCCATTCCAGGTTTACAGAATGACACGAATAGCTGCCTTATTCTTTAACATCCCAAAAGTTGCTAAACTGCAATCAAATGATCTGAAGTTTCACACTCACAACCAATATAACACCGGGGTTTGGATTCACGTGATTCTGAGCTTGATATGTCATCAAGAGAATTGACCCGTGCCTGCATGGGTCTCATTAAGGCTGCCCAGATATGTCATTTCCAGTTTTTCCCTGTTGACCCCCCCACCTTCCTTTCTTAGCTAAAGTGTTCAGTCGTCTCCATCCTGCCAAAAAAAAAAATTCTAAGCATACAGCTGATCCTGAGCTCTTCTCTTGACCCCCTGTAATGCTTCAAATAGTAGATGCTAAGGAATGCTTCAACACCATAAGGACTAATCGTCCCTTTCATAACCTCCTTTAGCATTTTGCATTAAGTGTTCAACACTTTAGGATGACAATGAATGTCCTTAATGAAGGAAATAATGTATTTTCATATGTGTGCATTTGTAAGTGTATCTTACTTTGAAAAATGTGCAACAGCTGTCGGGCATTCTCTAACGACTTACAGGATTAGCAGTGAATCAGCAACCCCTCTGTGTGTCCAGAAACTCTCACTGTGCTCTTGCCCAACTCGTAGAAGACTGAGGAGATGCAAAGAACTCAAATGTGCCTTATGGACCCACTGCTGCTTGCTGTGTTTTCCAGAGAAGGGGGCAGTTCCAGAGGGTTCCTGTAAGAGGGATGTGCATCTTAAACCACCAGATTAATTAGTCACACTACTACATCACCAGTAAACTACAGTGCACAGGCCAAACTCTGCTCACATTTGTCCTTGCCATGTCTGCAGTTCAAGAACAGTGTTACAGATTATGATAATCACCTTTTAAATTAATCAGGTGTAGCCTGCTAGGGCAAGTTCTTAAGGAGCCTTATGGAAAGGGGATGTCTTTCCATGTGAATACAACCACATATAATGTCCAGCACAGGAAGGCTCTGCAGGAAAGGACTGGAAATGTGACAGAGGCTCAGTGAGTCACTTCTGAAGGGACCCTGGGCTCCCATCACCACTCATGCTGTTCAGTGTCACAGGCCCCCACTGCAGACACAGCTCATTTCTGCAGGCATTGGCTGCCTCTCCTGACAGATGAACCAGCTGTGGTGGGTTTTCCTGCTTGTATTTATGCAACAGCAGAGCCTGCCAAGTCCTGATCCAGTCAGGTGGAAATGCACTGGCCAAGGTGCTTCAAAGTGTGGATGTGCAAGTGCCAGTGATGTCAATGGGACTGTACACAGACCTGCCTCCTCAGCACATGGTGAAGTGCTCTACAAGGCTGACAGGAGACTGCTCAGCACCTTCCACTGCTTTCACTCCAGCTGAAATTCAGATCAAAGGGAAAACATTTTCTTTCACTATAGTCCTCATGTGTTGTCACAGAAGTGTACTTGGGATATAAAAAGCCTTTGGGTTGCCAGTGAGAAAACTCCCTCAGTGCAGCCAGTGCATACCACACTTTTGCTGTAACACGCACGGGATCTCCTACAAACTTCAGAGTAGGAGGCAAAGGGTAGGAGGAAAAACTACTCCTTCAAAACATGCTGCTGAGGCAATTCATTGTGCTGCTTTATTCAGATTGGAATAGTCATCGCCCCAGTATCTGGGAGCCTAATTATTGCTCTTGAAAAGTAAAGCAAGTGCTAACAACATGAGATTTGTCTGCCAGTTCAAACTTTTGCTGCAGGGCACTCGATGCCTTTATCAGAAACTCTGGGAGTATGGTTTCACATCACATATGGGCCCAGAAGGGCTACTTTATACATATCTAAAGAGAACTGAAGGCTTTGGTGGAGGTACTTTTAAGTCTGAGCATGAAGAGCTCCTTCCCTGCCAGCAAATGCCTCTTCCACAGATAATCAACAGTTTTCTCTAGCCCTGTTCAGGGGAGGGGTTTACTTCAGAAGACACATGGCTGTCAAAAGAAACAGCCAGCCTACAACTGCCACTGCTCCTGCAACGATGCCGTTTTCTAACTCAACGTTCAGTGATGTAGGTAAAGCATCCACAGAGATCTGCCTGGAGCAGCTCAGAGCTCAGTGTCAGCTAATTAAGTACTTGGTGTTAAGTGGCTCCATAGCTAGAATGCTACTGGGATATGAGCAACTAGTTAGCAATAATTTGGGTATTTTCCACGAGGCTCCAGTATAGATTTATCCACAACGTGATTTAAACAGAGCAGCTGTAGCTACAATACTCAGTAGAATTTTAAACTAGATGTAAACCTTTACTCTCCAAAGCTGACACTTGTTCCTATACCTATCATTGAGAAAGTACTGGGGTTTTTGTTGGTTTTTTTTTTTTTTTTTTTACTTACAACTTACATGGTTCTGGTCTAGTTTACTTCCTTTTTTACACACTCAGATGCACTTCTGGTTAAAGCAGTAGTATGAAGACAAGACATTTTCAGCCTTTCACCAGGAGTGCTGCAATTCCCGTTATCTTTTTAGGGACACATCTTCATAACCCTTTCTATGTGCCTTCATTTATCACCTGAAAAATCCAAATGTATCATAGGCCTCCACCTTAAAAATTGTTGGTCCTGTAGGCAAAGGCAGGCACTATTTTCCCCTTTATGTTTTCTTAGGCTAATTATAAGTGATATGAAGGTCATGTCACACAGTTACAGGATGAAATCTCTCAGCAAAAGCCTGTGTGATAAAGCCAAGTATTTGTTTGGGTAAATACAAAGCCAGGTATCAAACTGCAAGAAAGTAAGCTGTGTGTAGCACAGCACTGGATACTCATCCCTATCGATCCTATCAGAGGAAAAAATGCTGAAGAAAACCATCAGCAAAAAATTCTCAGGCCCTGATTGTCATTTACAACAAAAGCACCTTTAAACCTACAACACTGTAAGAGAATATTGAGTTGGGCATAAACATAATATAAAATTCTACTCCTCCAAAGCCCCATCCCTGCCAGTATAGAGGTGACTGGCCAGTCAAATCTGTTTCCTTACAACATTATGTCAGGTTATATTCCATTTCAAAATGATGTTTAAACATAACACACCTGATTCGCCCTGAACTTCTAATTTGCAGCCCGTTGTCCTTGCCCTCCCAAGTGTAACAATGAATAAAACGCTGTCAGCATCCCACTCTTGGATACAAGAAAATCACATCAGGCAAGAGGGGGAAGTCAATGACAGTCTGACACACAACCTGCACTCGCTCGAGCGTCGTCGCCTCTTGCCTTCACGTGGGAACAGGGATCAGCCTCACTGAGGAATGTGAACTCATCGGCATCTCCTGCCTGCACGGCCTTATTTCAGCGATAAAAATAAATTTCTTTCTGAGCTCTGCCCAGCTCAGTCCTCGCCCAGGATTACATTCTCAGCTGGTGTGTGTCCGTGTAGCTACACGGATCATCCCGGCCCTGTCTCCCACCATTTCCACTCTCAGAGACTCCTCCAGGCACTGCTCTCTGTTCCTGGGCTGCAGGACCTTGCACTGAGTGACAGAAAGAAAATGCAGAAGCTTGAGAAAGCACTCATCCTTCTAATAAATGACCCCTTTTCACTGCAAAGTCCACAAAGGCTTGGTTATCTTTATAGTTTGTCATCCCAGAATGACATTCCTCACGGTTTCTGTGTCAGTTTGTCACAAATGCTCTAAATTTCATGAACAAAACCTGTATTTCTGCACAGGCCACCATCCCCACTGATGGTTTTTAGAAGAGACAATGCATCTTTCTGAAAGCAGTTTTTATCACTCCAGGCTTTTCTACAGTAAATCAGATTAACGGAACCAAGTAGTTTTCCCTTTCAACATCCAGCATGTCATCAAGACACCCTACCTAAATACAGGGATTTATGAATGAAAATTCAAGTATTTAAGTAAATTTTAAAATTATTTGGGGGAGGGAGTGCCAACATTTTAGTTTTCCAGCTATTTCTCAGTCCCACCTTCTCCTCTGATGATCACACAGCCAAGTCTCTTCATACACAGAGATGATGTGAGGAGTTTCCTCAGCAGCAGCAGTGGGAACTCTGGTGTTACCTACACACACTTATTAACAACTAAAGAACCAGGTGCCTGACAAAACTAAAGGGATGCCTCATCCTAAAGGGATGTGAGAATTTATAACACCTCACAAACTATCCCACTTCTCCCCTTCCCCAGAGGTTGCAGCCACTGTACCCATGTCAGCAGAAGCAAATAGTGACTTTCTAGGGACTAACTACCAAAATTAGTCACTTGCTATACTGGTCTTAACCAAAGTGAGCAGTAGATAAGTTATATTTTAGCACTCGCACTGGCACAGTTGGACAGAGCTTCTCAGGAGCATTTTTGGGTCAGCAAAATTAATTAATCTCCACCAGAACTGGTGCAGGGCACTGAAACCGGCACTTCCAACTCTACAAACAGAACCGCTAAATCTTCAACAACAGCGAACAAGCAACTCTCTCTTTTGTGTTTCAGTGAAAAGACAGCCACCAGTGACAGCCCAACAATGGATTTTGTGCTGTCCCTTTCAGCAGCCACCTCCCCTAATCCCAGGCTGGCCTGTTGACTCAGCTGTGACCCAAAGGACAGGACCCACCCTGAACACGAGCAAACCTCCTCCCGTGAGGCACGAGCCTCCCTGGCAGGTCCCCCTTCCATTCTCCTTCACACAACTGCACTTTTACTTTTACTACAGATGGAGGTTCTCCACCACACTCACCCTGACTTCCTGCTGCTTCAGATGCCACAGCAGTGTTAGGCAATATTAATTGTGTTTATGCAACCTCTAATGCAATTCAGTTCCACAGCACATCATGTGTCATTTGATCCTGTAGTTCTGCAGCTTCTCCAGGCTGAATCTGACTTTAACTGGTTTAACACAGCCAACTCAGAACTAAGCCAAAATGTTGAACCTGAGGTTGAATGTGTGGTTCAAGGATCGTTTTTCTTTCCCAAACCGAGGTTAGAATTAAACCAGAGATATTCAGTTATAAGGTCACCCCGAATGGTAGAACTGAGATGGAGATTTTCTTCTTTCATTCTGATGCACCAAATGGAGATGGAAAAATTCCTGAAATGTTTTGGCTTTGGCAGTACATCTAATCTGTCCTCACATGAGCCTGCATGCATAATTGGAACTACAGCAGCAATACTGCTACTGAGGCTAATATTATACTTGCCTTCAAGATGGTCTGCAATACCAGGAGTGAGTATGGATTTAGCACAGGGAATTATACAAAATGAATTACATACATGTAAACTACCATCAGATGAGAATCTTCACTCACACATATTTTCTGTTACAAGCATCAGTATTTCTGAGTATTTCTAATCCAAACCCACACACTTCTGAATGTTAAATGAAGAAATGTGACAGGGACTCTCTCCTTGCCTTTCTGTCTGGACAACACTATGCAAACACAGCAAAAGTTCCATCAACTTTGGTAACATCAATACATCACCCTTGACTCACGTATTCGGTGTGATGTTCATTAAAGTTCATTCCAATTTATTAAAAGGCTCTCTAAATAAAAGAATGTGCAGTTGACTTCAGCCAGGCCGGTATCAGGCACTACAATTTCTGAATTACCTTATTACCCATAGTCTACTAAATCAATAATATCTGGATCAAAACCATCTCCCTTTCAGCCTCATAATTACAGGATAAGATGCCTCATTGTACTGTTACTGTGGATTAAATTGATTCCACATACTCCTAAAGAGTGGTATTTTCAGAGCCCCCATCTGTTCCGTTTTCCTCGTCACGTTCTCCTGTCAGCTAAATTGTCAACCTTTCACTCCTTGCTCGGGCAACTTCTGGAAATGTGGGCTCATCAATTCCAGAGCATAACCCAGGCAGACATCTCCTACTGGAACTTCAACGGCCACGACACAGCAGCGGCGGCGGAACAAGGTCGAGAGGAGATTTCGCCAAAGGAAGAGGTCACATCAAAAAGCAACGTACCTTTCCTGACCCATAATCAAACATATTTGTTTGTAATCAAGAATTTAAAAAAGAAAAAAACCAAACACAAACCAACAAAAGTCTGAAAGGAAAAAAAAAATAAATAAATAAAGGGAAGGAAAAAAAAGATAACTGCACATGTTGATGATGCCCCGGGATATTTTAACTTGCTTGCCAAGATATGCTGGGGTTTGTGGAGCTATTGTGCTTATTCTTGTTGTTCAATAAAAAAATAATTAGTTGCCATGGTAACTGCCACATCATGTCATGCTTATGTTGTTTCTGGGATAAAGAGCACCTTCTTAAAAAAAGAGTCATCATTTTGTGGTAAAATGCTTTTGCTTTTTGTCACATCTCTGAGAAACAGTTTCACTCTATTTTAAACTTCCTGTATGGAGATGACACCATATGGTCAGACAATGTTTTTTTTCCCCTTCCACAGTGGAATAAGCCATTTTTATCTTCATTAGGGAATTAAGCAACAGTTGTGATAACAGAGGATGCAAAATATTTGCCATATTCTTTTGATATTTCAGGTGCAGCTTTTTAATGCAATCTAAACAATAAAATAACTGCCTCCTTGCACACCTTGGTAACCCATTTCACAGACAGAGGTGGGTATCGACTGAGCTTGTATTAACTGATATGAAAGGGGAAGTATTAGGTTCTGGAAAAAGCAAAAAGGAACAGGTTGTGCACAGATTTATGGCTGCTTTAGAACATGCAAAAGCTGCCTTAGCAGTGCAGGTGAAAACGAGCAAGAAGACCTGTGAAGTTTGACTATGGTTGGTCCAGCAACGTGGGAAAACACACCATTCCTGCCTTCTTCCCATTAATCAGTGCCATTCATTTAAGAATAGCAGAGTCAAAAAAATATCCATTCCTAGAAACCTAAGAAGTAATTAACAAACATGTTCTTTCAAAGGCATTATGATCTAACCCAACTCTGCATTCTATGGTAATATTTGTTTATTATTTTATGATTCAAAGCCAAGATTTCAGAATAAGTGGTCCATATGTGCCCCCTCAACACAAGTTTGGGATGTTGAGTAACTCAGACATGGACAGATAAATAGAGGAGCTGGATGCCACCATATCTAAGTTGTCCTGGTCATCTTTTAAGATGCTCACACAACGTGAGCTCGCACATTGCATGAGCTTTACAAACATCTTTTTTTTTCTTTTTCAATTTGACTAGTAAAAGGCTTATAAAAACTAGTTCCTTTTTCTGTAAAAAGAGAATCTGGTATTCTTTGAACAGTTTACCAAATTTTACAAACAGCTGGACCCACAGCAATGCTGCTTAAGAGTGATAATCAGCAGGCAGGCCATTACAGATGACGACAGGGAAGAGAAAACCAGGGAAAATTCTTACCAAGGCAGAACACAATTAAGAGCAAACGTCTTTCCAAACTTATGAGGAATTAATATCTCTTCAATATCAATAATAATTTAACTCAAGGTGCAGCGAGACAGGTGCAAGAACCTGAAGAACCAAATCTTCATCCCACCATCGTGTTTCTACAAGTATCAAGAACTGAGCCACTAAACAAACATCAAAGCCTCAGCACCTGGGAGGTGAACAGAAGCCACAGGCTTATTTGCATGCATACAAAAAGCTACATTAAAATAATGCTATTTCTGTTCTTTTTCAGACTTCCCAAATGTCACATTTACAGCTGCACAAGCAATCTTAATTTGCCTCCCCTGTTCATGCAGCCTGTGCACTGGGGCAGCCAGGCTGGCAGAGGGAAAGACATGACTGGTGTGGTCCAGGATCACAATACCTGCACCAATGGAAATGCACAGAGCTCCCGTAATCTCCGTGATTATGAAACTCTCCTAACTTCTGTGGGGGTGTTTTACCATCTCACATGTATTAATTAATATATTGAATTTTTGAACGCTCAGACTCAAGAAAAAATTACACTCTCACACAAAGTAAGAGCGGCATATTTCTGGCATCTTGTCCTTGCAGGATCAAAATCTAACAAAGAAAGAGAACAATATACAGAAAAAAAGAAAGGTTCTATTACTGTCATTTGAGAGGAGGATTTTCACAAACATACTTTTAAAATGTACTGACGGAATTTAGATTTTTTTTTTTTGCTGGGATGGTTAAATATTTAATTGAAGTATCAAAATTTTGATCACGGTTGTGAGAAAGTTTGGAAATCATTACTAGGCAGAAAAAACTCCCCCCCAAAAAAAGATTTAAAACAAAAAAATGGAACTATTCCAAACACTTTGGAACGAAAATAATCTGGAAACTATAAGAATATTTCCATGTGTCTGCACTTTTTCATCCACCAGACTTGGGTTGTTTTGGTGTTGTTGTTTTTTTTTAATAGCCCTACATCACTTTTTTTTTTTTAAAAAAGGCATTTTAGGTCTTCTCTGTAAACACATGAATTTCACCTATACCATGACTTTACAACCCATCCTTTGAACCCTTTTGCCATGAATTACATTTCACCCCCAGAGCCAGGCAAACAAAGGCTGTATTTTCCTTTCCATCCCGCACACTCCCTGCGTCACACGGAGCTGCACAGGGTTTGCAGCCTTGCAGGATGCCACTCCCTTTTCCCAGACCAGAAACCATGAGTCAGACTGTTTAGCAAGAAGCAAGAGTTTGCTGGAGAAGCATTTTTTTTTTTTTTTTCTCGTGGCATGTTGTAAACTGGCAGGCGGGGTGGGGGGGGGGGCAGAGTTCCAGTCTGGTTTGTATTTACAGATTCATTTAAAGGGGATGACTAATGGCCGGCATAAATTTGAGATGAAGTCCAAAGTAAAAGTGAAACCTTATTGTTTCAT
>NW_020955555.1:312729-314642 GCF_003031625.1 Empidonax traillii
AAAAAAAAAAAAAAAAGAAAAAGTATATATATAAATTATCCAGCCTGCAAGAGAGGAGCAGAGTTTAGAGCTTGTCACAAAGCTGTGATCCAAGCCCACAGCTTGGCCTTTAAGACAGAAGCCAGTGGCTGCCTCTGCAGTGTCCTCAGCAGCAGCATAAGGACACACATGCCCCATGGCAAGCTCTGTTTATGTCTACATTTTAGAGGCTTATATCTGCTTTGAAACTTATCCTTAACCTAATTAAATTCTTTATGGGTTTGCCTGCTCACGCTGCCCCTACACAGAGACAGACACACGGATCCCTCTGGGAGGGAGGCAGTGGACATGCCCCAGCCTCCTGGGCACACACCCTCGTGGGGCAGAGGTGGAGGTGCAACTACAGCTAAGCCAAGACATGTGAGGGAAGATTAAAAGTCTTATCAACAGGGGATCAGGGAAAAAACCACGCCAGGATATGTGATATTATATAAAGCATCAATAATAACACCAGGAGAGAGACAGCCGTGCACGACAAGGCATCCCTGCGCTGCAGGCAAGGTCCACTGCACCTTGAGAGTGGTTTGTTCAGGGTTTTTCCTGGTTTCTTTCCATTAAATAGGCCCCACCAGAAAGAAATGCCACACTGTGGGATGCTGGGCCATTGGCACAGCCCTTACCCAGCATCTCAGGTTGATTCTGCAGCCCTCACTGGGACCTGTCCTGCTCCAGCCCCAGTCCAGGCACACCCTGAACTACTGAGCAACAGCTCAGTGCTGGGGGACCTGGCAGTGTGGCAGTGCTGACACACTCCTTGTCCTTCACACTCTCTACTTACCCTGTTTACCCATCAAAACTCAGACAACACTTACCACCTTCTTAGTTAATTGATTTATTAGTGGGAGAAGATGGTCTTGCAGCAATAACTTGCACATTAGAATTCCTCATTTCTGACTCTTCTAGAGGTTCTAGATTCCCCCATCTAGTAGAAAGGTCACCTCTAAGGTACCCCAGCATTTCTGTTAGCACTTGGGGCAGCCATCATCACCCAGTACGGGGCTGAGCACAGGCTGCACCCCAAAAATCCCTGATTCCAAATGCAATCTCCTTCCAGCCCAGGCCCGTGGATGAGGTGCAATAAGCTACCTAAGCAATCAGCTCATGCAGTGCTCCTCTGCTGGAGGTTGTTCTGAACACTGTCCATGCCTGAGTCACCACCATTCTGTCTTCACTGGGATATGGCAAAAACCCCAAGGGAGGCAAAGAGGCTGGCAGTCAAAAAAAAAAACCCTCCCTTCGCTTTTGGCCGGAAAGCAAATAATAATTTTCTGCTTCTACTTTCATTTTTCAAATTACACTCATCTAGTTCTTGTGCTGTCTTATTAAATCATATATGAATAAATGTTGCCTAAGAATTAAGCATTTCTCTGAGAGACCCAATTTAGCCGTTAGCCATGGTACAATGTTTTGAGATAATTTAGTGGTGGGCAAAAACAATGAAAACCGTATGGAAACTGTCAGAAATTAAAGTAATTTCTAGCCCAAAGCTGTATTTATAGCACAATGCTTAAGTCTCAAAAAGTGAGATCAGATTACCGGTTCAGTGTACCAAAAGAAAGCAATAACAAAAGCCTTGCTTATAAAGGTGTGATGAAAAAGATTAATACAAACCTGAAATCAGTAATCTGAAAGACTACTTTATCATACTGTGTCTGAGAGGCATTGGGGAAATATTGACTCATTGGTCATTCAGTGTTTGAAAACATCACACTCTTCATTACACACAAAGAAAGGTCTTTCCATTTCAGCTCAGTGGTGACACCGTTATCACTGTAAATTACCCCAGCACTGCCTCAAAACCCAGAGAACACAAGTTTTATTCTTCACTAATGCTGTAAAAAAAAAAAAAAAAAAAAAAAAAAAAAAAAAAAAAA
>NW_020955555.1:315021-386284 GCF_003031625.1 Empidonax traillii
AAAAAAAAAAAAAAAAAAAAAAAAAAAAAAAAAAAAAAAAAAGAAAGGCCCAGATTTCCAAAGGTACCACTGCAGGTCGACGTGGCTTAAAACACCTGAGTGCTTGAGCAAACCCTGAATCACATTCCTGATTCTGCCTGGTGGCTTTGAAAATGTGAAAATAAGTTTTCTAGCCAAAATATTTCTGGGCACTATTTGAACTCCACAATGCAGACATTATTGATGAAGTATGGCCTGCATTACACTTAATGCATTACGATTAAATTAGGATCCAGTTTCTGATTATTCACATTAGAAATATCCTTATCAAAAACACACAGATGGGAGAAGATGTAATAATTATTCTTTTCATATAGATTCACAGAAAGAAGTCAGGCAAGCATTTCCTTATAAAAATTAATGGAGGTTTGCTAAACTGCTCAATGGTTGAAACTAATTTCTTTTAATCACCAAGCAAATTAAATATTAAGAAGATACATTTCCCATTTATTTCATAAATTTCTGTGCAAGCAGGAATAAAGATTTCCCACATGGCCAAAATCCAAAGAGAGAATGAATTAAAAGGCAGATTTTCAGACCAGTTCTCCTTGAACCTTCCAGTGCCTAAAGTGGCTACCAGAGAGATGGAGAGGGACTTTGGATAAGGAAATGGAGTGACAGCACAAGGGAAATGGCTTCAAACTGAAAGAAGGCAGGTTTAGATTAGATATCAGGAAGAAATTGTTCCCTGTGAGGGTAGGGAGGGCCTGGCACAGGTTGCCCAGAGAAGATGTGGCTGCCCCATCCCTGGAAATGTCCAAGACCAGGTTGGATGGGGCTTGGAGCAACCTGGTCTAGTGGAAGGTGTCCCTGCCCATGGTAGGTGGTTGTAACTAAATGATCTTCCAGGTCTCTTCCAACCCAAACCATTCTCTGATTCCATGATTTCTTCCTGCGCACAAATCCCTGAAAACTGACAGACCTGCAGTAGAATGGAATAAAGGACAACTTTGACTCCTTAGGATTTCCTTAAATTCCCTCCCTGCCTTTGCTTTGAAAGAGTCATTCCTCTTCCCACACTTACTTTTTCTTTATAATTTCTCCTGGACAAACACACAGTTCAGTGGCTGAGGAAGCTTTTCTACAAATAAAATCTCTGTATTTAAAGCCAGACCCTTCTGTCAATTAGTGTTCATAGGAAACGTATTTTGCTTCCATATATATACACACCCCAAAAAGTCATTTTACACTTAAACAGTGATGGGTTGTGTCCTGACAAAGAATCCAGCAGTGTACATCATGTGTGTGTGTGTGTGTGTGTGTGTGTGTGTAGCCAGCAGGAGACAGCAGGATAGCAAGGGCTATGAAAAGTTCAGCAGACATCATTATGCACAACATACTTCTCATTTCTCACCAGCATGAACAAATTCTGGCACTGTGGTCCTTTATGAACAGCACTTGACCCCCAAGTGGACTGTTCACATCATCTCGAGAAAAGCTTGAAGAGTGTGGCCCCTGGTGAGCCCAGGATGATCCAGGGAACGGAGCATTTGAGCGCAGCAGTTCAGGTCAACACTGCTGCATGAACAACTTGATTTCTTCGAGAGCAATAAATCTGACACTGGGCAAAAGAAAAGCTGCTGCTCCTGGAAGCACACAGTGCTCGTGCTGGTAAGAGCTGCCCCAGCCACTCCATGGCTGAGAGTTTGTTTAATGAAGATTTCAGGATATCGGCAAGGCAGTTGTCTCTTATTTTTTTTGATCCCATTTTATCTCGTTGCTGCCTCCTAAACTTTGCTGGCTGTGAATACACTCCTGGTCACAAGCTGTGCCTCTGCTGGGCTCTGCCACTGCCTACAGGGGACGAGGCAATTGTCCCACCAGCACTGGAGAACCACTGGATGACCCAAAGCCTTTGATCTGCTCTCCCCTTCTCCGTCCACCACTGGAGGCTCACACCAGACTTGCTCACCTTTAAGTGCTCTACAAGCAGCGTGCTCTGCTTTGCTCCCGTGGCAGGGCCCTTGGGACGTCACTGTCACCTTTAAAACCCACTTAAGATTGCAGCCAAAAACCTTGGGGACGTTTCCTGGTCCTCTGTAAGGCGTGCCCTCCTCGGGAGGGTCTGCAGGATGGATGGTGCTGGAAAAAACACCGCTCCTATGCCATGGAAAATGGGTGTGGTCTTCTTTTTGCTAGTGAGGGTATTTTTTTCTGAGCCATTTACATCCCAGAAATAAAATCTAAAAAAAAAAAAAAAAAAAAAAAGAATTTGTGCATATTTCTTCTCCCTAGCACAGCTTTTGCAGAGTGCTTCCCCAGCTTGTTCTGTACACTCAGCTTCTGTCTGCCTGTTTTGTTTTGGCTGTTCTCATTTACATAGAACTTCCTCTCCCTGTGTAGATTTCAAGGTTAGACTGGGGTCAAGCTGTATCTTTTGCAAATCAGGATGTAAACAAGTCTGGATAACTCATGTGATGCTGCTCTGCCCACCCCCTTTTCTGTTTGGGTTTTTTTTTTTAGATTTATATTAGCATCAGAAATGATCCAGGATCCTTTTAAAGATCCAATTTCCTACTTTCCAGCATCCAGTAAACTGGCTACATAGCAGGGAAATGCCAAGTGCTCTGAAATAACCAGAGCAAAGGATGCTACAATATGAAGCCCAGCACACCAAAAACTCACCCAAAGAGCAATATCCTGTCAACTAGGATTTGCTACTGTAGTAAAAAGAGCTTGAATTTTATGTTCCAACAGAAACATCTCCATAAAGCACCTTCACATGCCAAAAAGAGAAAGAAAAAAAGGTTTGATTAGGGATGGAATAGGCTTAGAATAATTCAGGCTGGTGAATCCTTGCCAGCTCCACTCCTCCACACATTCCTGCCTGCATTCTGATCTCATTATGTGCCGGGAGAGAGCGAGAGCTTCACTGGAACAGTTCTCACCCATCTGCATCCTCTTCTTACTTCTCAAACTGAAGGAGGATGTATATTTATAACCCCCTTTGAGATGCTGTGTGGATTCAGGGAGCAAAGGCAGAGCACGGTGGTGTGTGCTGGGCAGGGTGCTACAGGTAAGGCACGAGTGGATTTTCCTCTTCCTCCTGTATTATGAAGCCAAGGCTTTGTTGCAGATGGATCCATCAGCTGCCCTAATACCTTACAGTTTCTGAATTAACACCAAAGCTTGTGCTCAAACACCAGTTTTTCCTCCCACGGGTATTGAGCGTATCGGGATGCATCAAGCAAGGTCCCCTAAGGATCTGTCCCGAATCCAGAGTTCTCACTGATGACTCCACATGTCCAGAAAGGACAATGCAGGAGGTGCAGATGCTGGGGAAGGTTCTGACTGTTTTGAAAGACAGTTTCCATGAATTGAACAAAGAGCCTTAAATCAAGACATTCAACACAGGCAAGTGGGAAGTAGTAAGTAAAGGAAGGGCAAATCAAAGTAAAAAAAAAAAAAAAACAAAAACAAACACAAAATGAGAAATGGTTAAATAAGAGCACTGCAAAATGAGTGCTAGGAGTTATGGAGGACCCCAGGTGGAATATGACTCAACACTGACACACTACAACAAAAAAAGCCAAGCTCATTCAGTGATGTATTAATACGACCGACGCGTGTCAGGCATCGGAAGCAATTATTCCTTTTCATTCAGCATCAGTGAAACTTTTCCTAGGGTGCAGTTTGGAACACCATACTTTACCAGAAAGGCAGAAAAATCTGAGAGAAAAATATCCTCCTATAAGGCAAAGCTGAATTCTTCTCCATTTGGTCTGGAAAAGAGGAGACTCGGGAGAGTATGACAGGAGCTTCCAACACAGTAAACAAGAATATGTGACAGATAACATAGGAGTTCACTGAATTCAGAGGGAGCAATATGTAAGCTATACATAAGGAAAAGTTTTCTAAGAATAGTTAAGAGCTGCAGAAGGATATCTGCAGGGTATCTCTGTGCCTGCCTAATTATCCCTGCCTCTCAGCATGGCTGATGATCCCAGGCTGCCTGCACCGTGCCTGGCTGATTGTCCAATGTCAAAACCGGCTGCTCCGAGCGAGTTGTGTTCTCTCTCTGCTCCACGCAATGTTTCACAGCACTGCTTTGCATTCTGATGGCATCGAGTTCCCTGCAGGACTGCATCGTTCTGAGCCACAGCCCCACTACAAGTGTAGCTGCTCCCAGGTTTGCTGCCTCACCTGCTCCCGCCGGAACGGCGCAGACGGGCACTGCTCGGTGCAGGTCTCTGCCAAGGACACAAAGACGCAAGGGCAAGCTGAGCAGCAACATTAGATCAGCAGGCAAAGAGCACGTGTGGGGCCTGCTTCCAAACCCCAGGAAGGCAGGTGACCCTGCTTCATGAAGAGACAAGGTAAAACCAGGCTGGTCCCCAGCAGCATCTTCTCAGGGAAGCGCATCTCCCGAATCCTTCTCAGCGCTGGTATTCACTGGCAGCCCTTGTCTCACAGAGAACCAGGCCCATCCAAGGTTATTATTACCAAAAAGAAGGGAGGACAGCAATTCTTCAGCTGTTTATGACAATAAAAGCATTTCTGCTTGTCTGGGCAGCATTCATCCCTCCACTGCTCCTGCGCTTGGGCTCTGCCCACTTCAGCTGGCACAGCAATTTCCTGGGAATGGTTTTCCAAGTTCTCTCACAGTCTTGCTGGAATACCCAAGGAGTAGCTGCCTTTCTGGAGTAAAGCAGCATGGGAAAGCTGAGGATCATGCCCAAAATTGAAAGCTCAAACAGCACAGGTATCACCACACTGCTGACTGGGAGCCTGTCAGTCATTCCCTCACGGATTTGTGCCATGGGCTCTTTCTAGGGCTCTTCTTCAGGATTTAACAGCCCTTGTGAGAAGCCCAAAGGACCTCAGTAGTTCCAGAGTGGAACAAAAAATAAAATCCTCATTGTCTCAGAGCTGGAATGTGACCCAATGTGTACATATGGGAAAAAATAATTGGAATAGAAAAAGCCATGGGCAATTGGGCAGATGATGTGCCTGAGAACTTTGAACATCTGTTGTGTGGTAAATATGCAACCATCAGCTTTTCTCCATAGTCTCTAAACAAATTCAAATAAAAGAACAGGATGATAGCTTTTATTTATATGAAGCTGTCTATCATAGAAGCCCAGGAATCAACGCACCATTGTAAAACACCTACTTGACCGATCAGCTCATTTGCTGACCATTGATAACAGTCTACAGAGTGCATTTCCTCCAAAACGACCTGGATAAAAATAGAGGTTTCATGGAATCAGCTCTCCCTTCTCCCCTCTTTCCCTCTGAATCCCTCCTCTGACACAAATCCTCCTCCTCTAACATGCCATTTCTTCTGTGGGCCCCCTCTCTGATGGATCTATATCCTGCGTGGATCAGCTTCCACCTTCAGTGTGCAGGTGTTCCAAGGTCACACCACTCACTCAGAGCTTTGAACACGTGAATTCAGGCTTCTCTCACTTTGCAGGAGCTCCCTAAACCTCCACCGCTTCTCATTCAGCTTCCCCACACCTCTACTCTGCCACGGGGCCAACAAAGACAAGTGCTCGGCTGCCTTGTGTGTTGAACGAACTGTTTCATGATTTCCTTGCACCCTCTCCCAGTATCCCCTGCCATCCCCCTCCAGCACTCAGAGGACAGGCTTTCTGACAGGACATCCTTTTTTCCTGGGTGTTTATAATACGCCTGGCACAGCCCAGCCTCTTCCAAAACTGAGGCTTGCGGGTGCTGCGGTAATAAAAATAAATAGAGGCATCACCATTAATTCACCTTCCTTTTCTGTACAGGAAATTGTGATTGGCAGGAAGAATTTGGGTCAGACATGCATTTTGTGCTATCTCACTGAAAGCAGTAGAGCATTAGGAGATGGAACTGGCGATGTTTAAAGCCAGAAAGGACCCAGAAAAACAGTCACCAAAACTCCAAAACACACCCTGTTTCAAAGGCAGCAAATCACCATCACCAAAGTGATACTTTTATATTGTTAAAACAAGGTAAGTACAGTTCATTTCATCCAGCTTAGTGGCATGCTGTCAACCACAGGGATATTTTATTATTATTAAATTGTTGCTTTTTATGAATAGATTCTTGGCCAGTGGCTGAAGTAAAGCACCAGCAGAAGATGAGGAGCCTGCAGAGAGCTCAGCTGATAAGAGAATGGGTTAAAGAGAAACTCCTCTTATTTGTGTGACAATCATCTTGTGAGAATATTTTCCGTCTGTGCTATTTTTGGTTCCCAGTGAGATCGTTCTTACAAGAACATGGAATTAGAATTTGAATACAGGCATAGTAAGAGCACTTTGCATGTGTGCCCACACAACCCTCCTCCCCCCCACACCTCCATCAGGGAGCTCCACTGCTGAGCAAGGTCAAATTATATCAATAAGGCACTGCAGAAAATCTTTCACATTCCCAGATTGGTTGGAGAAATTAAACCTCATCTCCCGGGATTTTCAAATCAAGGCATGTTGTTTATTTTAAGGATCACTGTAGCATTATATTTATGACTTACTAATCACCTTGGCTTGAAAATCTATGTCAAATGAGGAAACCATTGCACCTCGAAGATTTGCACGGCATGGACAGATTCTGTCTGTAGCCACACGGTCTAATGGAAAGAAGAGCCTTTTCTGCACAGAGAATTTGAAATTACAGACATGTCCCTGCAATTATGGACTGAGTTACTTAACCTTCCTGACACCAATGTCCTCCCACAGGTCTCTTTAGGGCAGGAGCAACTCTCGGTGCGTGCTTGTTGCAGGAAGAGATTTACTGGAGCGACTGAGGGAATGAACGCCTCTTGGTGCAGCCTGCACGTTCCTGGTGTGGCTTTAGCTGTGCCTGCACGTGGCTGCACTTGGCCTCTGCTTTTACAGAGCCCAGAAGAGCCCTCAGCACAGCAGAGGGGGCAGCACAGGACACACCTCTCCTGCCATGTCCCCAAACCAGACCTCCACTGTGAGCCCTTGGGGCGCTGTGCTCTGAGCAGAAGGGAAGTCCCTGCTGCTCAGATTCCCACTGCTTGAGACAAGAGACAAGGTGTGACAGCACAGGGAGGCCAGGGGCAATTTTAGGCAGTGCAGCCCAGTTTTCTAACAGGACTGGTTGCCAGCCTGGTGCTGGTCATGTAGAGTCACTGGGCAGTAGGATGGGAGCCTGTATGTCATTCAAGGCTTAAAAAAGGCCCTTAATAACTCAGTTTTGTTTTCCAATGGTGTAAGTTTTAAAAATTAACCTCCCAAGGGAACTAGAGGATACACTTGAGCATCTATTCACAGTAAACAGCTAGAAAGGTCTGTTTGGGCTACTCCTGCTGAGAAATGTAATGCACTTCTTTATCTTCGAAGTGTCAAAAATACAAGGCATTGATTGTGCTTTCAGCAGAAGTGAACCCACCACAATCACATCAAACCTCTAATGCTGGGAAAGAACTGGGCTGTAAGCTCTGCTGATTGAGGAGTCATTAAAGCATCACATCCCTACAGTTCACATCCATAAAAGACAAGGTAGAACACCACTGGTACAGGATCATAAACCACACACAGACGAACAGAGACTTTATATTTACTGGCTCTTCCTATGGAGTTTTAAAATGTGTCCTCAGTTTGTCAATGAACATTCACATAATTGCATAAACATTAAATGCACAGTGTCGATTAAGCAGAATTGTCAAATTATTGCTTTAGGTTTTCAAATCCCTTTCCAGATGTTAAGGAATTGATCCTTGTGCCAGTCAGTGGGGGGTTTGACCACTGGCACGGCACAGTAAACTGAAGCAGGAGGACGAAGCTGGACTCAATGATCCTTGTGGGTTCCTTCCATCTCAGCATATTCTGTGAGTCTGTGACTAAGCACCTCACCTCAGCTTTTTGCAGGCTACATCTGCACTCTGTAGGGCAGTACAGTCCTGACAGATCCCTCAGACCAGAGACTGGGGTGGATTTGGTTGGATTAGACTGAAACTCCTTTTCAGCTCTGGGTTTCCCCAGATGTCAAGGTAAGGAAGGCAGAGATGCACACACCCAGCTCTGTGCTCACCATGGAGAGCCTGGACATGGTCCTGGCTCCTCAAGCTCAGACATCACCAAATGAGGAGGAATGAAGGGCAGGAGAGTTTACAAGAGTTACTTAAATATCCTAAACTTAAAATTAATGTAAATTAATGAGAAATATCAAGAAATAGCACAGACGAAAGAAACAGCAGATTTAGGGAACCAATCTATCCTGCTGTGATTCCCTCTGATCTCTAAACTCACTTGATCCACCTACAATTTCATCCTCACTTTCTTTCCAGTGCCTTCAATCTGATTTCACTTAACTCCTAGCAAATATCAGTCGGAAAGTCACCTCACAAAAAGAATTGTAGCTGGAGCTGCTGTTGCCAAATTGAAATCATATGACACAGACATTATGCCAAACAATTTACCAAAAACATGATCAGACAGTTCAGTAAAAAGCACATGAGTTTTTGAGGGCTACAGTGACAGCAGTTCTTGCCATCTGTGAGCTCTCAATTGCATTTTAAGGCTCAGAGGTGCAGGAACTTTTGGATCATGAGGCGTTTCTCAAGGTAGTGAAGTTCAGCGCTGCAAGAGACTCATGCAAACCCAAACCCTCGAGCCACAGCTTCTCAAAACCAGGGAGATGCCAGTGAAAGCAGCCCACAAAGCTTCCTGCCCCAGTGGCCTACATGGCTCATCAGAGAGCAAATTCGGGGAGCCAAGAAACATTTAGCAACAGGCGACGACAGCAGAGAAATCTGAATGGGGTGGAGAGGAGAACTCTACCCCAGAAACACACATTCAGCAGAATGGCAGATGTCAAACTTTCACCCACTTGTTCCGAGGAAGAAGTGGAACCTGCTATCCTAAGTGAATTTTAAAATACCCAAATCTCTGCGGGGAAGGAGTTCAGCGCAATAACTGCACTCGGTGCTCTAGGCTGGCTTTATCCAAGGGCTCTTCGTCCATCCTGAGTATCTGTTTTAATCCACTTCGAAAGCAGATTACACCAGCTCATAAAAGGCAGGATGCTGTGGGCTGAGAGTGCCACAGAGCAAGGCAGGTTAGTGAACTTTATGTTCAGGTGCCACCGTGCTGGGCTGTAATTCCCCCCAAGGGTTCCAGCCAAAGGTACAAGAAAGTCCCAGTAACATTTCACCCAGCAGTAAGTAGACTCTACTAGACCTCATTTAGGTCTTTGACCCATTATTTTACCTGCTCTGCTAAACTGATGTCAACTTCATTTCTTTAGGACCCAAATAAATAAATGGATTTCGAGACATCTTTCCAGTGTCCTGTCACAGGTACCCTCCTTGGAGGACATAAAAAAAAAAAAAAAAAAAGATTTGTAAAAAGAAATCTCCAGAATGGTGTAAAGGATTTGCCGTGTTTTTGAAACAAATATTTTAGCGTCTACTTCCTCAGAATTAACGGGGCTCTTGCTTTAAGTTGAAACCAGTCATAAAAAAAGACGTTTTGGTGAAAAGCCACGTTACTGGAGGTTTCTGCAACAAGCTGCTAAGAATAAAACTGTATTCATTTCCATTAAAGGACATGAGGCTCTCGGGGGCAAAGGACTGGTATTTGCTTGGTAAAGTACAGATCAGCTTTTGTGAAAACATTGGTTGAAATGATAAAGCTGACGTGGTGATGCAGATCATATGACACAACATATTTTTTTACTCCCAACCAGGTACCAGCACCTCCTCCCACCACAGGCAGCAGGAGTTGTAGATAGGCAGTGCACCAAAAAATGATGTCCTCTCAAAAATTAATGAATGCTAGTAAAAAACAAACCCCAAAGACCACGAATAGAACCTCCAGGTCCAACAGTTCCCAAACAGCCCAAGGTTAACCCCTGCACGGATACGTAGAGACAAAAAAGGAAGTTTCGGCTCCCCGGCCTGCAGACTTTGTATAAAACTTCTCCCCTCTGTAGGAGATTAGGGGAGCTCTATGGCTACTCTAATTTGCACCATCTGAAATAATCTCTAGGGGTTAAAAGGGAGTTAAAGACAGGGATGACAAATGGGCATCCCTGCATTTCTCATAGGCACACCCCTTTTCCTTTGTTTTCCTCATTTTCCTGGCAGGAGAGAAAACACTGATAAGAGCAGCAAATTTAGTTCTGTGACCACATCTCCCGTGCAGATAAGGAGACCCTCCCTGGACCAACACCACCTGCTTTAGACGGTAAGAGATCAGACACAGAGTGAGCAAAATCTGCTCTGGATCTCGCAGGAAAGGGGAGGCACAAGAGTCAGTTTTGACAATCAGCTCTCCCTGTCCCAGCCCTGCACGTCCAAAAGCCCTGTCAGACCCAGAGAAGGCCTTTTGTCCTCTCTGGAGCCAATCTCTAAGGCCACGGATTCTGCTGGGTTTGCTTTAGCTTGGATATGTAGTGTCAACACAACAGCAGCTCCGGCTGCTCGCAGATTGGTGGAGAAAGTAGGTCAACATGAGACAAGCTGTTCTCAGAGTAGCATTTCCCTCTCCTCTCCCTTCCCTCTTTGTAAATGAAGAGTGCTAAACTAGTTGCTTTGAAAGGCACATAGGCGTTCACCCTGTCAAACAGGGGTAGAGCCATTTTGCTGAATGTGTCACCGTGGTGGATGATTATTTATTATGCAATTTAGAACAATGTGCCATGTTTGTAACAGGCTTCGCAGGAGACGCCACTTGCTAGTGCTAAAATTCAAATTAATTACTAAAAAGCTGGTTTGAGTATTAGGAAACAAGGGGAGTATGTCAGCACGACTAAAATAATCATAAATACTAGATGAATATTCATGAAAAATGCAAATTCCACACCATTCATGATTTTGTGTGGCAGGAAAGGAGTTTCGCAGTCGCGTGTCAAAGGAACAGTCAGAAGCTGTGCTTTAACTCAGAGCACTCTGTATTTAGAGGAAAGGTCTTCCATGCTCATCAAACAAAAAAACCTGTAACAAACCCATGGAATCTCTGTGCCCTTCCTGGGGCAGCAGCACCGCTCAGCACACGGATCTGCAGCGTGATTTGCCCATCTGATTTACCCTTTACAAATAGCTACACAATTATGTTCAGGTGAGAAATACAAAGCTGGAAGGAGTGCCCGTGGATGGATTAGTCCCCAAACAGTGGAAATGAGCAAACTAATCCAATACATGATTTATCTTCTCTTCACACTCGGAATTTTTAGGGAACATTTAGGGACTAGACTTAAACTTCTCTGCACACTTTAGCCCTCTCCCTGTGTATGACCTAAGACTCCCACCCTTAGGAAACAGAACAATTCACTATAAATTCATGCATGCCAAGACCAGGCATTTCTCTCCCTCAAATGATATCGATGATGAAGTACTGAGGGCAAGAGTTCTACGACCAAGAATCTGTCTAACTTTTCTTGCTCAAGAAGTACTATTAATTTCAAGAGGAGTATTCATGAGTTAAGAAAGCCAGATCTGGAGCTGAATCTCATTCAAGCCCTCTGGAAGTCAATGGAGCCACTCTCAATGACTGTAAAATAAGAAGGACTGGGCTTGTGCCCATGTTTAATGTTGGAGATGCATTTTTCCATGGTACATATTTTTCCCATATATAATGGAATTTTTTCTCCTAATTTCTTATTCCTCTGCTTAGAGTAATACTTGTTGTTAATGAGCATTAAATCCACCGTGGTTTTATCCTACTCTGAGTCTTTGCATAAGTATTTTGACCAGTTTTCCCTTTAACTGCTACTCAGTTGCCCCTTTTTTGAGGGAAAAGAAGCCATACTTTGTTCCACCTTTGGACACCAACTACATGTCAGGCAAAGCTTCAGAGGGAGAAAGCCTCTTCCCTTTTGTTCTAAAACATCACAGCTATTGGACTCATTACTCCTACTAGGGCTAATGACAAATCCTCCACTGTCAGTGGAGCCAGACATGGATGTCGAAAACACTGGGAATAGCAGAGGAAGTACTTTTTCACTTGAGACTTCTGGTGCAAAGACCTGTAGGGAAAAAAGTGCAAGTAAATAGACTTTTATCTTCAGGGTAGCTGTTTATTTATTTGCAGCACTGTTGTGCCTGCATGGTTCAATCATGGACTAGGAGCCAGTAATGCCAGGTCTTGTACAAACAGGTCAAAAAGTGAAGGCCAGTCCTAAAGAACACTCATTTCTCTTATATATTTTGTTTACACTCACAACCAGAAAGAATCCCACAATAGTTTATCATCATACTATCGGTATAGACAAGGCTTCAAGTAAACAAGCAGCGAGTTGACTAATGCAGCAACAATATTTCCAAAGAAATTTCAGACGAGCAATTAAAAAGAGAGGGTTTTGAGCAATGTGGAATATGCTCCAGCCAGACTTAGTCTGTAAGTGTCTTATTTAATTGCTGCTACATTACTGAAATTACTGCCTTGAAGCTCCAGCCAAGATCAAGCCCAGCTTCTGGCAAAGAGGCCCTCTGCCTTACAGACATCACCAGGTGAGGCACGGGCTCCACCCTGGCACTGAGGGGCTGGAGAGTGTCCAGAGAAGGGCAAGGGAGCTGGGGAAGGGACTGGAGAACAAGACTGAAAAGGAGCAGATGAGGGAGCTGGGGGTGTTTAGCCTGGAGGAAAGAAGGCTCAGGGGTGACGTTATCACTCTCTACAACCTCCCAACAGGAGGTTGTGGCCATTTGGGGGTCGGGCTCTGCTCCCCAGTGACAAGTGACAGGACAACGGGAAATGACCTCAGGTTAGGTTGGATATTATGGAAAATTCCTCACCCAAAAGGGTTGTCAAGCACCAGACCAGGCTGCCCAGAGGAGTGACTGAGTCACCACCCCTGGAGGTATTTAAAAGAGGTGCGGATGTGGCACGTGGGGACGGGGGTTAGGGGTGGGATGGGCAGGGCCGGGTTAACAGTTGGACTCGATGATCTTAAAGGGTTTTTTCAAACTAAATGATTCTATGAAATGGTCACGTGACGGGTACAAAATTATCCCCCCCCCCCCCCACTTCAGAAGTGACACAATTCCCTGAGTAATTCCCTCAGCTGATGAGATTTAGGCAACCTCTGCAGGAAGGAAACAGCGAAGAGGGTCACACAAAGTGACCTGGCTGTACCTTGGGTCCCTGGAGCACGGTTCAGAAATTATGGAAATGAGAATATCTCCTGCTCCGTTGTATTTGCTTCACTGCAGTCGGTGTCAAATGAACTTTACCGTTCACTTACACATATTTTTGCTTGGCTCCATCTCTCCCTTACTTTTAGCAACTGTAGTTGAGTCTTCCTCTATGATTTGTTTAATATCAGAGGAGGGGAAAGAGAGAAAGAGAGATACTCGATCTGATGTGGGAACACGTTCTCCTTTGTATCAAAGAGCCATCTGCTAATTTACAAAACACAAACAAAGTTACTGGATGTGCAAGAACCCCTGTTGGGAAGCCAGGCACAAACAGTGCCTGTACCACGTGAAGGAGTGCTGTGTTTATTCTGGAACACACAGCTCTCTGGGTTTCTTTTATCTTTGGGCATTTTTCCTCCTTCTTCTCATTTTATTGATCTAAGTTCAGGCATACTGAATAAGCTCCACTACAATAATAAATACGGAATATTTATAGAATGCTTTTCTTACTGTCAAAAAAAACCAAAAAACAAACTAAAAACACTTTCCTAGACAGAAACAGAAATCATAGGGAGCAGTGAGTATTCTACAGGCTGGTGCAGGAAAGGTTGAAAGGAAGCCCTGCCTCCTGCAACCTGTTTTGAAGCCCCAGTCTCTGTTTTCGGAGCAGTTGTGTGACACGAGTCAAGTCAGTCCAACAGCTCTTTTCATCCTCTCTCCCCACCTCCTCTGTGCACCATGCAGGGCAAGGCACAATGCAACATTCAGGAAATATCTCAACCTCATCCTTTTTCAGTTGTTCTGCAAGTAAGACAGAGGAAAAAAGCTGGATAAAAAAAAGAGAGAGGCCAGAGATCCCCCCTCCCCGCGCTCTAATCTGCAGCGAGCAGAGCGATGGGCAGCAGTTACTGTGGTCAGCCAGCTCACTGTGGGCTCACCACAGACGGGGAGAACAAATGTCACCCTCCAGAAGAGAGAAAAGAGATCATCCCAAAGGAATTTACATAAAGTGGTTGTTAGAAACAGTGTATGTTTCGTGTTCAGACCTTTTTTCTTAGTTTCAGCTGGTGCTGAGGTTTTAAAACAGCCCAGAAATTTTTAGGGACCCGCATTTTGACCTGCAAACCAGTTGCCTAAAAACTGGAAGTCTGTATGGCAAAGATAAGGGCTGGGGACAGAACACAACTGACACAATACCAAGAAAACAGACCACTGAATGACCCATTTCTTATAAGGTGGAATAAAATGCATTTAAATTGGAAGTTTTGGGGGTCTGTGCATTCAAGTACCTCACCACACCGACAGGCCTGAAAGGTAGAGCAGAGACAGCAGCAAGAATAAGCTAAACACTTTTTTCTCTTCCTTATGCCTCAGTTCAGGTGAAAAGACAAAAAACAACCCCAAAATATTTCAAAGAAGTCAGAATCCCCACGGGACTCCGTGCAGCTGATGGAATCTGGCACGCGGGGCCAACCTGACGTGGTGCATCTCCCCAGCACGGCACAGCTATGTCAGCAGAGACACAGCTCCACATCAAAGCAGCTTCCCTATTTCTGAACCCAAACCAACTCCCTGAAGGACAGGAGGGTGTTTTCTCAAGCCTGAGGAATCTGGGAGTAGGCTGCAAGGTGCCAGCTCCTGTCTCTGTGGTGGTGTGTGCAGATGTGTTGTATCTCTGTGTCTGCTCCAAACTCAGGCTCTCCATGCAGACCATGATAAGGGTGTCAGCTGGAGTGACAGTCTGTAGCTGGGGTCTTGTGCCCATCAGGAGGCAGCCTGAGGTCACCGGGATTGCTGTGCAGAGCCTACATGGAGAGCTCCTGGTGGTAACAACTTCCAGGCATCGACTCCAAGGCTATGAAATGGCAGCACGAAGCCCTGGCAGTTGTGCTCAACCCTGTGTTCTTGAAATATAAACTTTAAACTTGCAAGAAAATTCTGGTGCATTTAATTGAATAATAAACTTCAATTTACACTTGCAAGTAAAGTCTGGGGCATTGCAGATTGGCAACTGCAAAAATGAAATCAGGAAACCAGGGGCGCTGTGTCGTAAAATCCCAAGAGGCAAATGGAAACAAATGAACATGAGACTGTCCAGTGTCTCACAAAAAACCTCAGGAACCCTTTAAATATTGCAAGAGTCTCAGATACCACCAGTGAGTCCGTGATTGTAAGTATGTGATGCTTATACACCCATCCTGCTGATATGAACAAGAATTTAATGAGTTACAGTTTGTCACCTAAGCTGACAGCTCAAGAAGTCCCACACAAATTGCCATTGTTAAACCAAAGACTCGTGCTTCCTGGAAAGCAGATCCAGGCTGGATTAGGACTGGGCTTTTCAATATGTTATTTACACAAAATAAACAACAAAACCCTGTTTTCTCTGATGTTTGAGACAACTATTCAGTACCCATATTCTGAAGCCATAGCTATGCTAAGATTTGCCATGTATGTGACAATGTAATTTCTATATTCCTCTTCTTCCTCTCCATCCAAAAAAACCCCACTGTTTATCTTAAAAACACTAGAAGTGAACCTGGATCCCGTGGAACCAGCAGGAATTCTGTTAATTTATAGGACAATGGATTTTACCCGGTATGTTTGAACAAATGGTCCTGAGAGTAAAGGAACACCCCATCCACTGTCCTTTCAACTTCCTCTTACTGGAGGGTTAGAAAGTTCACTTCAGAAAAAGCCCTGTCACCACACATTTTCTGTTTTTCCAAGGGAACAACCCACTTTCAAGGAATGTTCCTGTAATGCCAGGGTACCCAGTACCCTGCAGTCATTCTGCTGTTTCCAGGGCAGTCACCACAAGCCTGATGTAAAGCTCATCTGGCATAAAAAAGCCCTTGCAGGTGCCACTATTGAAAACGTGAGCTTGGAATGGCAAAACACCGGCTGTGACTCCTACAGACCTGAATGGGAAAATATTGAAGATAATTAATTTCCACCAGCATCGCTTCCTGATTTGTTTTCAACACTCCTGCAAACAGATTGTGCCATTCACCACTCAGAAGAATTCAATATTTTCTGGTTTATATTGTTCCTACAACACAGAGTCTAATCACCCAAATATCCAGGCTATCATGTAACATCTTTCTCCCTGTGAAGGGACTGCACAGAACATCTGAGGCTGAAGCTGCTTTAAATAGTTTCCACTGTTCTGTGCACACAATGTATGGCTTTTCCCTCTCATCCTCCTGCGCTTTTCCACTGCAGCCTTCCAACGTCACACGGTGCCTCCTGCACCTCTCAACCCTCACATGGTGTGGGGGAAATTTTAGTTTCACTTATGTTGGCATAATCCCACTAAAGCCAGAAGGATTGCCTGGGTTTATCTGAGATCAGAAGGCAGCCTCAGGTTGGGTTGAGCCACATAAGTGTTTGGAAAGAGCAATTATGTTCTGCAGGGGAGGACAAGGCTCTCAGACTTTACACTGACATGGGAGTTAATATTCCCCACACGAGGACACACAGGCTACTGTGGCAATTTGGCCTTGGGAGGTATTTTTGCTGAGAATGTAATTTTTTTCTTTTTTTTTTTTTTTGCATTGGAGAAAGCCAAATTGCTGATCATTTAGAGCTTTCAATAAATAAAATCAACAGTCTATCTTACATCATTAACAGTAAAGAGAGTGGGCATTCTGGATAATAGGGATGTATTACAGCAGAATATCCAGATGCTACCAGTGATGGTAGATTGAATAGATTAAAAGAGAGGAAAAGAAATAAAATTCAACTCAAGCTCTTACTGCAGCAGCACTGAACTAAAATTCTTATTCTCTTGTCCCAAATGACTTGGCATTGCTTGGGCTCTCAACAACTGTCATATTTCACACCAGAAATTGTGCATTCCAGTTCAAGTTTGTGTTTTAAATTCAGTTTTGTAAAGCACTGTGGGATTTTCCAGACTGAAAGGCATCACATATAAATTTAAAATATTATTATTATTTCAACATTATTTATGGATGCCATCTGTTCCTAACTCTGTTACTGTCTCCTCTTTTTAATGTTCTTATCACAGACTGCCTTGCTTATTACTCGCTAAATTGGTCAGAATTCAGTTCAAGCTATCTTTGAGTTATATGCTCACCTCAACCACTGCCTGCCAAGAATGATGCTTATGGCATATCTTGCATTGATTTTAGAATTTCTGAAAGTAATAAAGCACTGAATGAGGCTCCTTTCTTCCCACAAATTAGAATCTGTCATATTAATAGAGCAACAAAGTCCTGTCATCGCTTCCATTCGTTCCTTTCATCAGCCTGAGGTTAACGCCACGATCAGTGGGGCTGTTTGTTTAGAAGGCCTAGAGGAGGCCGTTGGTTTATTTTTAGAATATTCAGGAATGATCATTCCAGACTGGATTCTCCTACTCCTGTGTGTGAAACAACCTTCCATAACCCACCAGGCTGGCACCTTGAGGCTCCTGCAGGGCTGGGAGCACAAGGACAGGACCGAGCTCTTCACGATGCTGAGAACAAAAGGGAGGGCGTGGGAAGAACCTTCTCCCTCACCCTGCTCCACTGGGGTGGGGTGGGATGCACTCCATGTCTTCCTGCAGACAACATCTGGCACGTGGGCACATCCCACAGCTGAGCTTGGTGGGGTTGGGATTCCAACTGAGCACTGGCTACTGAGATGCAAAGCACATTCCTCATTCCTGGGAGGGTGGCACTTGCACACCATCACAGTTCTGCCCACACTCGCTATTCACTCCATATTTACTCTTTTTAGGACCTGCCCAAAGTACAAACCTTTACATCAGCTGTTGTCATGTCAGATTTCACAAGCTTCGTGCAAACAATAATTACCAATTTGGGGAGGGGAAAAATATCTCTAAATAGAATTTGTGAGGTTTTATTGGCAGAATCACTGAATAAACTATTACCCCTACCAGCAGCCATTGCCACACTACAGCTGCCTGCAATTTTTATTTTCTTGGGTTTAACTTCATAACTCTGCTTTCCTTTTCCTTCTTGCTTCCTCTTGGCTGACATATTATATAGCCGCTGAAATGATCCCCTAGCCAGGAATGCTGGATGAGCAGCTGCCTGTGGATTGGTGCCAGCATTGCACTGGAAACTGGAAAGAGCACAGGCTGGCTTGCCCCTGTGTCTCCTTCCAGACACGGATAAAAACCCAGAGCCCCTCACTGGAGAATTCCAATCCCAGAGCCCAAGCTGCCCTTTTGGACACCTCAGCAATTCTGGGGGCTGTACACCAACCAACCAACCCATCATACAGGATGCCAAGCTGAGCTTTCCTACTTCTCTTGCTGGGTTTGGAGGATGCCAGGCTGAGAGATCTGTGAGGCATCAATTATAATCCAGAATGCATCTCTCAAAATAAATGTTTTGTGCGTTTCCGTAGCAGATCATCCAATAATAGCACACAGCTCAAGCAGCTAACGGAGCACAAGTCTGCCTCCAATGTGTCAGATAATAATTGTGCTGTAACACCACAGTGCATACATGAATAAATACAATCCCGAATTCAACGAGATATTTTCCTTCTGCTGCTCCTCCTGCTGCAAATGAATACACCAGCAATTAATTACCGTGCCCAGCAACTCCCTGCAGCAATGGTGTAATAGATTCGTTTTCAGTCCCTTGTCTCGTAACCTTTGAGATAAGAGTTTCATGGGTCTGGAATGGCAAACGTAAAAATATATGGCTTCGTGCATTTAGTGTTTGTAAATGTTACAGCTCTCAGACACCAGCCATAACTTTCTCAAAGTTCTGCTCCACTGCTTATAAATCCTGCAGTTTATTTGAATATCGGGAGAATTTGAGATGGCAACTAAGAGTAAAGGGTATTTCTCGATCAGAGATATTTGCACGTTACTTTTCATGGTAAAACTTACTTATATTTATATTAGTAACATTTGAGAAATAGTATGATATCTGTTGTTACTAGGTGTCAACCTTTTAGGTGGTTAGGACTACACCAGGACACCCTGGTGTCAATAAAGTCACTGCAGGTTCTGCCGCTGACTTCAGAGAAGCCAAAATTGCACCTAAGAGTGTAGCATTAAAAAAAAAAAAAAAAATTAAGAATTTAAACCAATATCCTGCCATCTCACCTCTGCCCTCTTAAACAATTATTTTTAAGAATGCACAACTAAAAGTCGCTGAGCCCTTCAGACACTGTCCAACGGAGTCCTGTGCAGAGCAAACCGTTTCCTGATCACATTTTGCAAGTGTCTGAAGCCCAGCGAGGTCACGTGCCCGGAGCTGACAAACAGCAGGGGATGAACACAGCGCAGACACCGCCTGGGTGATGAAATGCAGGGCAGCACCACGAGTGTCTCGATGACAATATTATCTACTCCTGCACAGATGGCTCGGGAAAAGCCAACTTTTCTACGGTTCTCCTGGGCAAAGGCGAGTCCAAGAGGGGAAAGCAGAGGAACTGGGAGAAGTAGGTAGGGGGAGCAATCTGAAAGCCAAGCTTTCCAAATCTGAAATGATCCCCAGATCCCAGAGGGAATGACTTTCCAGGCTGAATGAGCAAGGAAGAGTGGGCTGCCAAAGCTGGAAAATGAGCCTATTGAATCTTTCAACCCAGATAAATACCACATTTGCCATAAACCAAGAATAATTAATTAAAAAAAAATAAGTCTGAGCTGTCTGACTGGAAGCACATCACTTCCCTGTGCTTAGAGCAATGGATTGGGACTCAGTTCTGTTTCTGCTGCTACTGGGCTGCCCAACCAGTGCTGTCTTCAATGCTGGCCTTGAAGACAGAGACTCTTTCCTATAGCCAGATGTGACCAGAAAATAAAGGCTTTGCAAACAAATTACTAAAAAATAATTCATATCAAAAGTTCTAAGGTGTCCCTTAAGTCCAGACACCAACAGTATAACGACAAGTTAGTGGTTATCATAAAGTATTTTTAAGACTCAAATGCTAATGAAAAAGAGTAAAACTATTAAATTATAATAATTTATAAATATAAAAGCATTAAATGCATTTCACAAGTTCTGTCTAGCTTTGTTCCTCTCACCTCTGCTCAGTGAATACTCATGCGGCTCTGATTAATTTATTAAAGCTGAGTTCAAGACTACACAGGACACATATTAAACTTTAGTGTCCCTTCTCCAAGGAGAAGTCTTTTATTTGGTTATTCCCATCTGTTAGGTATCCCAAAAAATGGAAGAAAAACCTTTCCAGAGAGGTCTTATCATCCACTCTCAAGGCATGGGGTTCCCAAAGGCCAGTGCAGCCACTCCCCAGAGAACTCAGATAAAGTAACTCAGGTTTTTGTTTATCTCCAGGCTTTCTCCAAACCCAGCAGACCAGGGCTGCACTGCCCATCTGATACACAGAGCTTCAAAACTTGTTTCCAGCTGGCATCTGTCTAATCTCCTCTCCACTTGAAAAAAACCTGGCATGTAACTGCTGCTCTCCTCTTTGTACCCAAATCCTCAAACTTACATTCTTACTGTAGAGACTTAGTCAATGGAGTCAGGCAGATAAAATAAAATAAAATAAAAAAAAAAAAAGTAAGTTTTTTGCACATCACATCAAACAGCAATTGTTCAAAGACACATGGTTTGTGAAAGATTTTGTCCAATGTTAGTGCATTACTAACCACTTTTCCATGCTGCCTGGGCCTCTGGAAACAATTGAAACCTAAGAAAACACAAGGGATATGTCCTCATTTTCTATTATATTTTCTTAATAGGATGGCAGGTGAGTCAGAGTTGAGACTTCATTTGTGCAGGAAGTCTATGGATCCGATTTTAATCATCTGCAAATAACAGTAAGGCAGAAAAGCAGGAAGGAAGTAACTGTAGGGTTGATTATCAAGAGATCCCATATTTCTGTACATCTCCATGCAACCTCAATTCCTCCATTTCAGTCCCCTCATCCATATAGATGGTAACAGATCACAGAAACATTGTGGGGATTAATTACTTAATGTCCTTACTTTGCCTTTGAAAATGTAAAGCTCTCTGTGCCTAACAGTCTAGGTGGATGTCCAAAAGGATTTACAAAAGTCCTTAAGCAGGTTAAATGCCTACATCCCACTGACTCTCAAAGACTTTCCATAAACCTGACACTATAAATGGAGTGGCAAGAAGGGAGAATGCTGTCACCTCATCTTTATGGTGGTCAGGACACTGGAACAGTTTATGTTCCAGTGACTCCAGCTCAGTCACAGGCAGCCTCTTTGCTCCTGGCTGGCACACTCCCCTGAAGGAGGTACCTGTCTGGCTCAGTGTCTTCCATGTCTCAAACCAATCCCTAAAATCAACAGGAAGCTTAAATCCCTAAGGCCCTACTGTGCAGGCAGGGTTTGTTACCTGAGTGAGAACAGATGCTGATCCCAGTGCTGGACAGCCACAGAATGGGCACACACAGCGACATTAGGGTGGTGCAGGGGAACAGTGTGCCAGGGGCTCCTCTGTGGATACCAACTCTCTGAATCCTCTGGGATTTCTGAGATTTCCTTGTGTTACTCTGACACAGCTGGCACCTACAGACTCCAAAAAGCAGGACTCCTCCCAAACCAGAGGCAGCAACAAACTGACCAAGAGGTTTCCTAATTGCATAAAGCCGCTGTTGCAACTGCTCGTGTTTCTCCTGCCTGTTAAACGCCAGTTAAGCCATCAGCTTAACTGCTTCCCCATCAGCTCAGAGATCCCGTAAGGAGGGTTCAGAGATAACAAAACCAGCCAGGTTTCTTTGGTCAGTACAGCTGATCAGCCCAGCGACCCAGTTCAAAATGACCATCAGAGGTGTGTGGGACGACGGAACAGACCCAGCTATAACCAAACTCCCTGAGTGCAGACACAGGGGAAGGGCAGCTGCCCACAGGAATCTGTTTCTTGGGTAGGTTTTGCAGCCTGCAATGAGTTGCCCACATTGTGGCAATTTTGGGCTACCTGCACCCAAGTGAAGTGGGTTCACATGTCTAACATAAACCTTGCCCCTGGACCAAACAGGGGATGTACCCTACCAGCAGTTGGAAAACTGGTTTTGTCATCAGAGAGGCATAGTGAAGAATTTAGAAAAAAAAAAAAAGAGGCTTAAATTACACTTTAAAATGAGCTAGAGAACTTGGCTAGTGCAGAATGCAGCAAATCCTTGCTCTCTGGTAGGCAGTGCATCTCACCAGGAGCAGAAAACAGGGGAGCCCAGGGTTTTGCCCACTGATAACTGCATGTGACCACGTGGAATTCCTATTTTACAAGTCCTCAAGCCCAACTTGTCTTAGGAGCTGTCTGTTTGAAAGAACACATTTCTCTTTGCACATTTTGGTCAGCACTGCAATCAAGGGAGCCACATATGCTGGATCCTATTCAACTTAATAGATAGAAATTTGGCAGTGGAGTGCTCTCCATATGGAGTTTTCAGCTGTAGAAAAGCTTCTGCCTGTGCTGTAAAGTAGATTGGGATTGTTCCTTTCCAGAGTAAGTTGCCTCTTCATCTAGATGGTGGAGGAGAACTGGATTCAAATGTAAGCTGGCTCTTTAAATGGAATTAAGAACTGGTTAAAAAAAGAACCCACCAAACATGCTGGCTCTCAGAGGGTGTTCAGGATGTTCCCCTGAAATTCTGAGGAGTCATTACCCATTTTGCCTCGACTGTATTTTTGGCTGAAGTTTTATCAAGAGCACCCAGGGAAATAGATTGTCACATCCATCAAATATAACTTGCAATGAATAAATGTGTCCTTCCAGCCACTGATCAAACTGGGAAGGTGCAGAGTAGTGCTGGGAGCTTCAACAGCCTACTAAAAAAATAACTGAAGTTATTTCACCGGGCAAAATTATCCTGGGATAAATGTACCAATGCATTTTCTCAATCTGGTGCAGGTATAATGGTTTCATTGTACATCAAAACAAAGAAGTTTAGCCCGAAATAATTAATTTCTGTAGGCAAAGCCTAACATTTCCATAGCTGCCAAAGGGAAGGCAAAGAACAATTGTAAAGACAGGGAAAAAAAACCCTCACAATGAGATTGCTGGGAATAATTCCAATAGCATGAAATTAATGTAAATCACAAATAGCTCCTGTGAAGCTGAAGCAAGAATCTGTGAGAAACCAGAATCAAGTCCAATAACCTAAATATGAATCACTGACAAAAAGAAAAACAAACGCATGACCACAACAGAGACATTTAACAGTAGAGTAAATGAATATTAACACTGAATGATCACTACAGGGATAAATACTTCTCTAATCACACTCAAGTCTTAGGGTGGGAGTTTCTTGCAAGGACTTTATAAATCTTAATGATTCTCTTGTCTCAGCAAACCTTATGGAAGCTCCACAACCCAAATGGATCCTGCTACAGCTTTCAGAAGATGCTCCTTCTGAGCTGGGTTAATGGGTGGCAACAGGAATGTTATCAGGTAAAGCAGACAGATAGAAACCCACCTAGACTGTGCAACTCTCCTGCTCCATCACCCTAGATGTGAGCAAGTCTCTTCTCCTTAAATGGATGTTTTGTGGCAGCTCCTCAAGGAATAATAGCCAGGGGCTTGCACAATGCAAGTAATTACAATTCTTCCTCTGCTGCTTTCACAGAATTGATCTAATGAATGTTTTTAGGTTCAAAATTAATAAAAACCACACGCAGCCCACTGGAGGGTTTGTTCTTCAAGATTTGGGGCTCATCAGAAGAACTGAAAATATAACCCTTGACTAGTTGATTTTGGACACTGGCTCACTCTCTGAAGGTGTTTGTGTCTTTGCAGCAGAGGTTGGGATGAATTAGAGCATTTATACAGATACAGTGTATTCTGAGATGCTGCCTGTGTTTTCTCCACACTGCCCTGCTTTGGTGAGGTATTGGCTTTTGTTGTCTAAACGGGCTCAGATATGTCATTCTTATTACCAAGGCTTATTTAATTCATTTACTAGGTCATTGCTTGGGATAATATATGCAAATTGTACATATTAAGAGTGATATGAATTGCATCAAGCATTGCCATTTATGTGGAAAATTCATCAAATGTTAATGCAAAATCTATAAATAGAAAGAATAAAATAATAATAAAACATGAATGTGCAGCAAGCATAAAAAATGAAGACCCTTAACTGCCCATTTATTAAGCAAATAAGGATGGTAGATCCTTAGCCAGAGAGAAAAAAAGGCAACAGAAAATGACTGTGTGTAACAGTGACACTGATAACCACTTAAATCAAGCCCCCAGTATTCTGACAGGGTGCGTGCTTGTGAATGGGGAAATGAAAATTCATGTCAGAAAGGAATTCCAACAACTGTGCTGGGTAGAAAGTGGTAGGAGAGATTTATAAAAAAAAAAAAAAAAAAATAGATAAGCCCACGGATTTAGTCTTTATGACAAAGCTAATCACAGATTGCTTGGGCACTCCACCAAACAGTTGGGAAAAACTATAAACCCAAGAACTGTGTTTTATATCATTTCAAGCCTGTGTTTCGTGTTCCTGTGATTCAAATGTTCGTGCTCGCAGGTACAGCCAGGGATGTTACTGCCTCGTCATAAAGTGCTCTGAATCTGTAACAATTCATTTCTCTCAGCCTGTAAGGACAAATAGTCACTTATCATTCCAGTATCTGGTGAAGAAACTTCCACAGAATCTCATACATCCCCACATAATTTGGCATAACTGGCAGGCTTTTCTAAAACAGAATAACTGAATAATAATGAAGGCCATTAACGATGATTAGAAACATTACAAGGAGTGAAAAATTAGCAATATACTTTCCTATATTCACAGGCTGCTTATGAGAATAGAATTTTTGCAGGGATCCTGCACAGTTATTACTCAAGGGGAGGATATCAGGGGTAAGTTATTTGAATTTTCACTCTTTTAAAGAAGTTCTCATTATGTAGCCTGAATTGCTACACTTCATAAATACAGCAAACTTCTCCCTTTTTTTCCTAGTGATTCATATACTGTTTCCCTACTCAATTGTTTTAAATCAAGTTCTCCTTTTCCCATACATTGATAACCACTTACAACACCATCCTTTCAGGAATCAGCCATCAACGCTAATTTTGCTCTTATGGCTGCTGCCTTCAATGAAGCCATTTTGACTTTTCTTTAAAATTCCAGATGTCATTAATTTCTTTTATCAGCCTCTAACAGAAAACATACCTAGAGACTGTTCAAGCCATACTGCTGGGCTGTGTAAATCTCAATCATAAAACAGTGAAGAGATGCTTAACATCTGCTCATCCTCATTACAAGAGAGGGGGGAAAAAAAAGGCCCCACTCTTCCAGTGGCAGTTGTGCAGCTTTCCCAACCAGGCTCGTGGATTTCTGTGCTCTTGTTTTTGCACAGGCAGAGAGAAAATAAATAAATCATGGGCACAAAACAAGGTTTATGTGAGCCACAGAGGGTCAAATCCTGCACTGCTGGTTTATTCCTAAGAAATACCACTTCATTCTTAAAAAATCTGATTTAGGTCCATGCCAGTGAATGAGCAGCTCTTGACTGGAACTGGCATTATCTGGATGAGGTAATTAAACAGAAAGCAGGGTGCTTTCTGCCCCCCTTTCTCAACCAGACTCACAGGGTACTTGCCCAAGGCACAATTGCAAGGTGTTAAAAAAAATATATTTAGTGCATTTATAGGTCAAGAAAGACCACATTCCTTTGGTTAGGCTGATCACCTCTGGCAGCTACAATAGGAAAGAGAACCTAATTTTACTGATGCTTGGAGAAACCCTAAAGCACAGAACAAAAATCCTGTTCCTGCACTTAAATGTGACAGGATATACGATCATGCTTTATATGGAAATTCCATTTTTAAATACTTCATAAAGAGGAATAATTATTAATATGTCCATTAAAACTTTAATAAAGTGTTACAAACGGCAACTGCTTAATAGAGTGCTAATAAGGGTGGCTTCCACTGCCTCTTCCCATGGACTTTGCTTACATCCCTGCAATTCCTATTGCTTCTGCTCAGTTTATTAACCCCATGTAAACAAAACATTAATGCAAAATGTTACCAGATGTTTCAAAGAACCTATGAAAACCCTCCCTTAGGTTCCTTAGGCTTGAGTCATTAATCTATAAATTCTTTGGTTTCTTTTCTACTTAAACATTATAGGATTTTTCCAAAAGGATTTGGTGCTCTCAAAGGTAAAATCTCGCTTGCCTGTTAATGCATGAAATCTCACTAAAGTCACTGAAACTACTCGTGTGAAAAGACATCCTCAAGTTCATTATGGAAAGATTATCCATTTGGGCTTAAGGAAACTGTACACAAAGTGCCCACGGAGAAGAGAAGCAGTTTCAGCCTTTCTCATTTACATGCAAAGCGAATTCTTCCACCATTTGCTTCCAATTTGATAACTGAGCAAAAGCACAATAATAAATAACTCACGAGGAAAAAAAAAATTAAAAATAAAAAGTAATTTAGTTTAATAAAGCACAGCTTCAGACTATGGGCACCCAAGGAACTGTTCCTTCTGTCACCCCACGGGACAGGGAGGAGCTGCCACGGAGAATTCCATCTGAGAATTCCATCTCCTCCATCCCACGCCAGGCACCACACGGCCACTTTGTCCATCTGTTGATGCCTGAACTGGGCAGAGCAGCTTAAGAATTGGAGGAAAATTTGATCAAGGGGCAAAAGAACAGCCCAAAATACAACACATCCCAATATAGACATTCTTAAAGGGGTCCAGTAAGGTGCTGTGCAGCTCTTCCCACATTTCCCAAGGAGGAAAATCCAAACCAAGGCCCGTGGCCTCTCCTCCTGGCACTGCCTGGAAGAAGGGCAGTGCTTCCCAGAAAGATGGTTGGGAACTGCCTAACCTTCCACAAAAGTTAAAGCTGCTTCCTCTTGGCAGCCTCCCAGCAGAAGACACGGGCAGTCGTGTTCCCTTCCCGTCCCCTCCCCTCCCTTCCCTGCAGGCTCAGGAAAAGGATTGGCTCTGGATTGCACAAGGAGACTCTCCCTTGCTCGGATGTCCAGAGGTCTGCGAGATTTTGGGTGTGTTAATCCCTAGTGCAGAGCCCTGCCACCTGCATTTTGTAGCCCAGGAACCACAGGAAACACCTTTCTAACACTCTGCTAGCTCAGATTTCGGTAAAACTCGAGAAGAAAAACAAATAAATATAAAAGGAGATACTAACTTTTCCTTGAAAATTCAGTAATTATTTTCCTTTAAAAATTTCTATCAATAAATACATCTCTCTTGAAATCCAAACATTTATTATATTTATTAGTATTTTCTCTCGGTCTCACCAAAGCTGATGGAGATTTTGCCAGGCTTCATCCTAATTAATGCAGAGCCTCTCACAGAATATTCTCACTTTTTTTCTACAAAAGCTTTGTGCTCTAGGAACCCTCCAAATGCCCATGTATAAATACCTATGTTCTACCCAGAGGTTTACATTCTGATTTGCATGACAAGTACAACAAAAACACTGAGAAAAAAAAGAGGAAATCGCTTGTCTGAGTAACAGAAGAGAGTAAATTGGTAATAGGGTAATATATATTTTGCCTATTAAATGAATAAATTACTACTTATAATAGTAAGTAAGTGGTCTCACACTAAGCAACGAGTGATGGAAAATTCATGGTAAGTGAAGAAATCAGTAATTTCGTGCAACAGAACAGGATTTGACCAAGAGGAGCCCCAGGACGACACTTAGGAGATAAACCATTTTTCTGCACCAAGATAACAACAAAAGTTCAGGGGATGGGCATCAGTGTGTATTCAGAGTGTGAAAAAGCATTGTTGAATAATGCACCACGGTGCTTTTTATCATAGTTTCTCTTTCAAAAAAAAAGAGACGTGGGGAAGCAATTATAAGCTATTTTGATGGGCTCATAATCATCATTTTCCATAGAAACTTCAGAGCCTGTCAATGGAGTATACGGAAGTATCTGAAATGCTAATTGTCACTACATAATTGCTACAAGGCTGAAACATGTTAACTAGGAACTATCTGGGCATTCAAACAACTATATCTTTGAAAATAACGCAAAGAAGGCACTTCAGCCCCCCTTCTGCAAACCTAATCAAGTGTTGTGTGAAGAAAAACATTACACAGGAGTCAGATGAACACAGCAGCTCTGTGGGTACACAGTGCAGAACAGAATTTATCCAGGCAATGGCACAATGCTGGTTTTAAGAGGGAAAAAAAAATTGTTTTACATTCATTTTTAAACAAACAAACAAACAAACCCACACCTGCTCAGATGGGTGGGGCAGCAAATGATCTGTGTGGAGAATTCTGAGAAGCATTTTTAAAGACTGGGATTTCTCTGAGCCAAAAGCAAAGGCTGAGAAGATGCAGCAACTGTTTCCAGATATGCACATGAGACATAAAAAGAAGAGATGTTTAAGCAAAAAGACAGTTTTGGCATTAATCATAGATATGTTTGGGAAATCTGAAGAACATTTTCAGTTTCTAGTTCAGTGAAATTTTGAAACCAATGTCTAGAAAAAGAAACGGAAAGAGGAGAACTCTAGCCTGCTTTCAAATGGATATTCTGAGGAGTTTTAGTGGCGAAGAGGAGCACAAATAAAACACTATTCTTATAAATAAAAATAGCTGCTAACTTATCAAAATGAATATCAATGTATTGTTAACTTTAACAGAGGCATAAGGTAAAAAATTTCCAGCGATTTTAAAAATTAAAAAAAGAAAACTGCCAAAAGACACAACTTTGTAGTTATTTGTCTACATTGGGCACAAGTTACTCCCACAGCAAATGTGCTTCCAGTTCCATTTCTTTCAAATACAAAAGCTCTCAGCCTAAATACGAGCATCACATACAATTTAAATGGTAATAACAAATACCATCCTTTCTTTTATCCAAGCATAGAAAATTAGTGCTAAACAGAACAATTTGCTGGCTCACCTGAGCTGGTGGGTTCTTTTCAGCTAATCACATCACACTTCATGACTTGGAAATGTTAAAAGCAAGGTATTACCAAGGAAAGCACAATGCTTGCTATTTAAGCTTCTAAGTGTTGGTTTAAAGTGAATATCTTCTTGACTGAAATGAAACCTAAGATATCAACCTACAGTTACAGCCACAGAAAATGATAAAGTCTTCACTTAATTAGACATTAACAACTTCCTGCACCAATTAAAAGCCTGTCTCGCAGTGTCATTGCTAAAAATCTTTGCTGTTTTTCCTGTTATTTTTAAGATCTCTGCGATGTGCTATGGAGTGTCTGAATGCCAGTGTGTTCCATCTGATATTTGCCTTCTGGGGTTACATTTCACAGCTACGCTGCTCCTCCACGGACGGGGCACTTGGCAGACAGGCTGAGTAAATCCAGGGATTCCATCAGTGTGGCAGCAAAACATAAAGAACAAAGAATGGTCCAGTCATTGATTTCCCATTAGATTTCTATCTGATAGAAAGATTGCACTTGGCTACTAGCACCAAAGAGAACTTGTTTTATTCTGGGTAACTCGTATTTAGATTGATTTTCCCTGAAAGAGAATTTTTTGAATTGCCCTTTCCTGTTCTAAGTCTGCCTTTAAGGAAGAATTCCCAGCATGGGAGGAGGAATATCCATCGTTCCTCTTCTGAGAAGTTGCAGTTGAAGAGGTCAAAACCCCCACCAGAAAGGGACAGAGGCACCAAACTCCCCTAAATAGGCTGAATTCCCACAGAATGGGCATCTGCATCGTTTTAAAATAGATGCTGGGTTGAAATACTAATAATGAACCAAAATCAACTATTGACAATTCAAATATAGCCATCGGTAGAAGACCAGACCAGAACTCAGCATGAATAGCAATATCCTTCTAAGTTTGTTCTGTTCCATTTATTTTTGGTAGTTTCTTTGCTCTTATTTGGTAATACTGGCCAGGAATATCAGACATCCACACTCTCTATAGTTTTGGTACCACTGGAAAACCAGAAAACTGGACACACTACAATTGGAAAGGAATGGAGCGCTCTGGTTTCATCACCAAAACTGGGTGAAACACCCGGAACAGGCAAACAGCAGGAACAAAGACAACTAAACTCAGTTCTCCTTTCAGTTTGAATATCCTAAGACACGGATTCCAAAGCAATGTGTCACCAGCTGCATGCAGCAACCACAGCAACAACTCACCACTGCCTGCTCCCTGTTCCCTGGAGGGCAGTGACCAGTAACAGATGCACAAAGAAAAAGACTCCGAGAGCATTCCCCCAGCAACCCTCACAGCTCCTGGCAATCTGCAGCCTGGGGACTTCCTGAGCTGGAGGTTACATCAGCATCTTCCTGTTTAGTAGCCCTCAATGGACCTTTCTTTCATGAATTGTCTAATCATTTTTCAAACCTATATATATTTTGGCATACGAAACATCCTGTAGCAGTGGATCCCATGACTTAATTGCGTGTTGTGTAAAATGAGCACTTCCTTTTGTTTGCTCTCAATCCGCAGCCCAACCAGGTTATCTGGCGCCTGGGGGGTGCTGCGTTCAGAGAAATTAATATTCCCACCGCTGCCTGGCCACCTGAAACCTCTGGTCCCACGATTTCGGAGCACCCTCTTTCCCCACTGAAGAGGGTGGTCAGGCCCTGGAAGGGGCTGCCCAGGGGAGTGGTGGAGTGTCCCCATCCCTGGAGGTGTTCAAGGAATGACTGGGGGTGGCACTCAGGGCTCTGGTCTGGGTGACCAGAGAGCTGTTCAGTCACAAGTTGGACTCGCTGATCTTGGAGTTCTTTCCCAGTCTTAGTGATTCTATTCTATGAACGAACTCAAAACTTAAACGTGCCATTGTATACACTGGCATACAGCAATTCTTTTTTTATTTCATTTGACATTTCCTTCCTAATTATTCCCAATATTTTCTTAGCCTTTCTCACGGGGTCAAAGTGTCGAGGTGCATTTTCTCAAGCAATTGTCCAAACACTTTTCTCAGCTTTAATCCTGACTAACGCCTTCAAAAACAATTTAACCCCGGAAAACCTGATCAACTCCAACTACTCTTTAGCTCAGCTATGAATATATTAAATAACAGAGATTCCCAGCCTGGATGTCTGGAGGAAATCACCAGTTCTCCTTCTAATGAAACAATGAGAAAGTTTATTTCACCTCTGTTCTACCTCCTTATTATTTCCATTTATTCTACTATCTCTCCTCCCAGCACCTGAACACAAGAGGGGATCTTCAGCCTTGGCACCGTAAAGAAAAAAAACCAACTTTCCTCTGAGTGAACACCAGTGCAAATAGCTCGTTCAGCTTTTTGCCATGTCATTTTTCATGCAGGTGTATTTTGCACATCCACTGGCTATGCAGCTTCCCTGGCAGAGTCTCTCCTCTGGAGGAAAGAGCTTTTTTTTCTTTCCCTCTTGATGGTTTTATGCCTTCAGCAAGTTGTTCTTCAAAATCTCCTTAGGTCTGTCTCGTGGTTTTATATTTATATATGGTCTGGTTTTATATTTAACCAGTCAAGGTTATGCTCTTTTTCCACCTCCCATTTTGAGCCAGATGCTTTTTTATTTATAAAAGCCTCCTTTTGCTCTACTATTTAACTATGCTGCTCCTTCTTGATAGTGGTATATATTTACTCAAAGCCTCTAAAACAGCATAACAGCCCTAAGAAATATTTACAAGCAGTATTACTGAACAGGTTCTATAATACAGTTTTATATATATATATATATATATATATATTACTTTGAAACACTGTTTTTACATGCAATGACACTATAAACAAGCCATTCCACTGCTTGTACTAGAAAAATAGCATTGTCATTAATTTCAGGGAGGGGTTTTAATGTTGACATTGAAACACTTGCAACTAGCTAACAAGAGGATTAGAGACCTGAGGCATATATCACCAGCAATGGAAACTCTCACATCCAGCATATTGATTCCCTGAGACTCTGCAAATGAAAAAAAAGGTGCCTTCCCTCACCTTCTTTGGTGAATTATTGATTAGCTCTGCCTTAAAAGTGCCCATTTCTCTCCACTGATTGCAGGGGGGAGTTTGGATAACGAGCTCTTACATTGACATCTATGTTGTAGATACTTAAAATTGGGCAACATAAATCCTGCCAGGAGGAAACTCAGTTGTGACACTTTTCTACTCTCTCTACACAGGCAAAGAAGATGACAGGGTGTGGGAGAAGTGACGTTCTGTCACCACTGTTAGAAGGTACTTCTTTGCTGGAGTGATGGCCTGCACCTTGTTACAGATTTAGAGAACACCAAATGTTCACATCACACCTGTATTTGAGAAGGGGATGTAAAAACATTGTGACCAGTGAGATTTGAGCCAGTTGACTGCTGGACAGGCACCTCAAAGAAAAGCCTGTTGTTGCAGTAAACCCAGACAACATCCTGACAGTGACTTCCAGTAATGGAGGGGTTTTTTTTCGACCTGTGTTAGGTGGAAACACAGTAGTGCTTATTTATTTTTGAATTGTAGAGCCTTGACTCCTTGATCCTCCTGATTTCCAGCTATACAGGCAGGGCAGAAGACTTAACGTAGTGCCACTGATGTGGGATTTATTTTAGCACCTGTGGCCACAGCATTTACTCCAGCCATTGTGGTGGGAAATGATCCTCCATCACTCCCAGCACCTTAGCTAAGCGGTGTACAACTACAGTCAGCATGTTCTGTGCCAGCTCCTTCCAGCTGTAACTCTGACTCGAGCTGCTTTTGGCACTGACCTTGCCCATTACTTGCAAACCAGGTCAGCATTCTTTGAGGGCCTTTCCCATCACTCTCCCATAGATTGATGTGCCTGCGCTTCTGTCTCTGAAGGTCTGTCACGCTGGCAATAGCTGTGTTTTTGGAGCCTAAGAATGGAAGTTCTGCAAGTGGTGAAATTGAGGAATATATCTTTTTTTTTTTTTTATGGCCACTTTCCAGCTACACTTCAAAGGCAGGTCTCCCCAGGCTTCCACCATCAGAGACTCTGTGCACCCACGGAGACTAACAGATGCTGAATGTTGCTATAGAAATTGCTGTATTAACAACTGTCCCATGGACTGCATCCTCTGTTGGATCTCGATTCTCCTCAAATTGGAAGCAGTGGCAAAACTCCAGCATTTGTGAGGAAGGGTAAGATTCACAGGAAACCCTGGACAAGCTTGTAAGCAGCTTGTCTGAGATAAATGAAATATGTCATTTGTCCCTAATGATCTCTCCCTGCCAGCACAGAAAGACAGCAACATAAAGCAGTTTGCAACACATCCCTCGAAGTGAAGAAATTTTCTTGTCACCCTCAACAGCATCCACAAAACACAACAGAACTGCTCCAGGTGTTAGCAGGTTCCAGTTGTCATGGAAAGTTTAAGGAGCTTCCTGTGATCTGGAAGGCTTGGGAGGCACACGTACCTGCAGGACTGGAGACATTTAAATATTGTAATTATTTGAAGCCTTTTACCTCTGCACATCAGCTCAGTAACTTTTAGTTTAGATGATTCCACGGAAACGTCACCACTTGTGTCTTGTGCATTTCTCACTGCTCTGCTTTTCCAGCACACCTGGTTCAGAGTCTCTTGATAGCCTGTTCCTGTTACACACACAGCACTAGAACACTGAGCCAGCATCCAGTGACTGCAGTTCCTGCTTCTCCCTCGTAGCATCATTGCTGTCAAACGCAGGCAGCAAAGCAGGAGGCACAGGAACACAAAACAGCCCAGGAAAGGAGTGAAGACCTCAGAAGACACAAAATACCTAATGGGATGCTGCTTATTCAAAAGCTGGAAGTTGCCTCAGATCCACATCTGCAACATTAAATACGATTTTTGATATTCATTGCAACAGTTTTCTGTCTTTGAAAGATAATTTGGGAATGTAGGTTGGTGCAAATGTATCCTGCTTTGGACTAGGTTTTATGTGTGCATCATCCTGAAGTATTTAACAGCATTTAGAAACTATTATTGCAACTACACTGAGTCAGTATTTGTGCTTTTGACAGATCAAATCCAAATTCCTGATAAAAGCATTTTCCACACCCTTTCAGATAATTTTAAGATTTCTCCACCATTCCCTAAACACACACACATCACTGGTATTGCACAGCCTTCCCTAAAGTGGTCCATGAACTTCCAGTTATTATTGTTTGTTAATACCATTTAAAAAACAGATGAGGCATGAAAAGAAATTCAGGACAATGAGCCAGTGTTTGTCAAACCTTACAGCACCATCATCCACACAGCAGAGGCACTTAAGTCACAGTATTTGTGAGCTTCCCCTGTGTCCAACAGAGCCAATTCCAGCCAAGGCAGACTGGCCACTGGCCAAGGCCAAGCCCATCAGTGGTGGTGGCAGTGCCTCAGAGACAATGTATTTAAGAAGGAGGGGAAAAACCCTGTGCAGCAGCAGCTGCAGCCAGAGAAGACTGGAGAGAGAATATGTGAGAGCCAGCTCTGCAGACATCAAGGTCGGTGCAGAAGGAGAACAAGGTGCCCTTCCTCACTCTGCAGAGACAATGTGGCCAGGAAGTGGCTGGACATCACCTGCTTTGTTTTCCTTTGCTTTCACTTTATTAAACTGCCTTTACCTGGACCCATGAGGGTTTTTCCATCTTATTCTCTCCCCCTACACCCTGCTGAGGAAGGCAGTGACAGAGGGGCTTGGTGGTCACCTGGAACCCACCCAAGGTCAACCCACCACAGCGTTTTACCATGTGGCATAATATTGCTGGTCCTCCCTCCAAGCAGGCAAGCAAAGCTCAGCAGTTGGATGAAGTCCAAATCTTCCCAGTTTTAAATAAACTTCTCTGTTTTCGCCCTGTTATTCAATCAAATGTTCCCAAAACAATGGTTTTGTAAGCTATAAACAAGTTAGGCATTTAAATAATTGATTGTGAATGGAGGAACAGAGAACATGTTAAAGGATTGTGTCCTGAGTCAAACAAGCAATAATTCTAAGTTTTAGTGCTCAAGGAAACTCCCAGCTCCTAAATAAAGTCAAGGTCCACTTATGGACAATGATCTGCAAGGTCTCTGCCCTTTACACTTCACAGTCCTGTAAAGGGCAGAAGAGAAATGTGAGGATAAACCAACTAAAACCTTATGCATTGGCTGCTCTTGTAGACCAAAAGGTTTACCTAATTTATTAGCAAGTTCTTCTTTTGTTATTTTCCCATCCTCTTCCACTAGAGAGAGGATGTTGCTGGGGTGGGTTCAGAGCTGAAGGATATCCCTGCCTGTCCCTTTTAGCCCCACAGAGGAGCCAGGTGCTTTTCACCAGTGCCAAAGAAGCCACAGGGCTATTCAGACATTTCCTGAGTAATAATCCATTAGTCTGGAGTTTGTAGAAAGAAGCCTCTCCCAAGAACCTCAACTCTCCATCCCATCAGACTGCCTGTCATCAAAACCTGGGAGCCTGGCAGTGCCAAGCCACAGCCATGTGTTCAATTCAAGGCAGGAACAATGACAGTGGAGATGAGATGACATCAGTATTTCATGACCTATGAAGGGGGTGTGTGATGCAGCGTTGCTTAAGCACGGCCTGCGATTGCACTGGCAGTGGAATTGGAATCTTTCCTGTTTGCAAATAAAGGAGAATTTACCCCAGTGGAACAATCTACATAAATTCTTATGTACAATTCTTATGTACAACAGACGAACCACATTAAGGACCTAAAATTGGCCTTCCCCAACATGAGGTGCTGTGCTGGCAGTTGGCACTGAGACGAGCATCACTGCAGGGCAGATTTCACTACGGTATGCATTTGCCTATCTTGCATCTAAAGATCTGGGCAAAGCATCCTGCACACAAATACATAGCTCAGGAATGAGGAGAGAGAGAGAGAGAGAAGAGCACTAGTTCCTCTTAATGCATGTAGCAGTCATTTGGGAAATCCCCCCAAGGACTCTGCTCTGAAAATCATTGGGTAAATGTGTCTGAGAATGTGCATTTCAAGAGTGCCGGTAGAAGTGAAACTGCATCCATCAAAAGGGACTGGTTTCCTGTTTCTATTCTTCTTGCCTTTCATTTTTCAGATGTGTAAGCTAGATAATGAAAAGCCATCCCAGACCATTTTAGGTATCGCTGGGATGAGGTAAGGTTGTTATCTGTTTGAAGGAGAATCATTTTTCATTGTCTGCTGCTATAAACGGGTGGAGACTTTTTTTTTTGCTTTCCCCTCACATTCAACTGACATAAAAATCTCAGCATTCTCTAAAGAGCAATATGGAATTTAACCATTCCATTTGCTTTAGCCCACAAGGAAGGCAGTGGGGTTGGTGGGTACAGCTAAGCTTTTCCTTCAAAAGTTAGAGAAATTCATACACCAATCTCACATTTAGTTGTTTTCATGTGGTTTCATGTTTTTGTTCAGTTTTGCAATACGCATGGCGTAAATTAAAGGCAACAACCTCACCTCGAATTTTCACTCTCTTACAACAGCAAACTGACATAACTGAGACCAGGATCTTGATTCCATGTCATATTTAAAGATGCTTCTCAGAACATGTGTCCCACCCACTACGCTGTGAGACTGGATCTGCTCCTCTCAGTGTATCACCAACATTTTCTGCACCTTTTACAGGATCACCCAGACAACTGCTGAGCCAACTGAACACTGGTTAACAGCATTACTTCTCCTGGGGGGTTGGCTAACGATATTGGCAGCTCAAGGCAATCCAGTCCTGAATTATGTAAAATTACTTCACAGAAGAGTCAGTGAAAAAGCAGCTCATTTCATGGGCATTGTGCACTTCTTAATTCTCTAGGCCGTCCTCCAACCAGTCTTTTTAACCCACAAATCTTTCAGAATCCAGACTAAATCCGCCCACTGCTTCTGGGTCTTGAAAATAAATATCTCTTACAGCCAACAGACAACTGAACCAATTTCATTTTTGTGAGATGTACAAAATCCTCATTCTGGAATATCAAGAACCATTATGCAAGTTAAATTCACGCTCATCTCGCAGCACCAACTCTTCTGATGAAATTTCTTGTATATGAAGCAACATGACTGCTAATTTTCATGAAAAATCCAACCACCACTGTAATTTATTAGTACAGAAACCCCCTCTTCTCCGAGGAATGACGACTCACCTCATTCCTCAAACTACTCATGCGAATTCCTCAAACTGCTCAGGCTGTTTGCAGAGCTGAATTGTACTTTTGAGTTCTAAAATTTACATAGACTCATTTTTCAGGGAAAATGTATTTGTGGATTAATGAGCCCAAGGCTGGCTGCACCAGGCTTTGAGTGAAATGGATGTGCCATGTGCAATCTACTGTTTCTCATTCCAGGATGAGGCCACTGGATTTAACCACACTCACAACATGCAGCTTTACAGGGAGAACAGTTTTTGTCACATCAGCAGTTTTGAACTGATCTCAAAAGCTTTGGGTTTTTTTTTTTTTGCAGTTAATGTAATAGTTGATAAAAGAACAAAGATGACGCTTATTAAAAATAGAAACCTGTGCAAACATTTCTAAAACACAAATTTAAGTTGGGCAGACTGCCAGAAGTTCTCACTGAGAGCAGTGGGAAAGGCTAACGCTGGATTTCCTTGAAAACATCCCATTTATTTAAGTAGCCCACTTCTGGGATTCTCTTTGGCCTTCTGAAAGTGTCTTGGGTCCTTTCACACTCCAAGACCAGAGGGGAAGGTTTTGATCAGCCCCTAACAGAGTTAACATAAATTCACCAGGTGAGTCCTACATCTTACCCAAAAAGGTGTCAGTGATGCAGGGAACTGTTCGAGCACAGCCCAGAAACCAGACCTGCATTTCCAACACGGAAAGCCATGGAAAGGTTTTCAATCCCTCCCTTCAGATGGTCCTCACGGGCTGTTCTGTGGCTACACCACCAATCCTGCCCTTCCCTTTTGACATTCAACATCACAAAACGCTCTTCAATCCAAGTCCTGGCCTTGCAATGACCACTTTTCCAGTACAGAATGCCTGAAAACGGTGTGACGTGGCAAGAAGCTACCGAGCTACGCCTGAGTAAATGCAAAAATAATAAATATTATCCTTGGCAGGATTTTTAGTAAACTCTCCCTGGCCCCAGCTCTGCCTCAGGGCTGGCACAGATCTTTGCACCTGCATCCAGTCAACTCACAGCACTGCAGATCTGGCACAACACGGCTTTGCTAAGTCAAGTATTGTCCAACTGCACAATATCCATTCATTTGATTCTGTTTGTCATTACACAAGCAGCCACCTTTTGGAACAGCCCTCGCAGCACGGCCCCAACCACCTCAGAGATTTTCTCAGGACAAAGCAGTAAAAATAATACGTCCTCTACAGCTTTTGCACAGGGATTTGCTTTGGCATGGCACTTCCTTCCCCTGTCCCTGCCAAGTGTCAGAACGTTTTGGAGCGAGAACATTTCATTCTTCGCCATAAAAACAAAGCAATGTGGAAATAAAGGAGCAGTTAAGGGAGAAACCTGAACATCTTCTCACCTCCAGCACGCTGGGACAAGGAGCAGCTGCTGCAGCACAGCCCTCCAAATGTGGGACAGCTTTCCCCAACACAAATAGGTAACCCTAAAAAGACTGCCATGGGATTAAGCTATGGCGGGTTTATTATTAGTTATTTTCTATTTTACTAAGATGCTTTGCTCTTTTTTGAGGTCACGTGGAGGAAAAAAAAAAAAAAAGTATCTTAGGAACAATCACCGGGTTTATATTTCCTTTTCTTTTCAAAGAAACTGATGTAAAGAACAGCATCCCTCTGGCCTGCAGGCACCTCTCCAGCCAGCAATTACAATTGAAGAGAATTACAGCTGCAATCTAGCTGAAGAAATTGTCTTATCTGCTCCATGAATGCACCCTTGGGAAGATTCTTAAATGCTATTTTATATCCCTGGAGAAGAGTAACGCAGAGACAATGATGAAAAAGGCATCTGTTTTAGATGTGTGTAGTTCTAACCACTGACGTGGGCTGTGTGATCTATGCCTGTGGATAGTATGACTCCTGCTCATTAAAGTTTTACCAGAGGTTGCTCCATATCTTATTAATTGCATGGAAGCTCAAATGAGACCCAAACTCGGTCAAGCCCAGAACCTCCAGAACAGGTGTTAAAAACAGTGGGAGGATGGACACAAAATTCATCCCATCTATGGATAAAGAAGAGAAGTCTTTAGATTTATCTGAGTGCTGCCAGCTACGTCTTCCTGCATGGAAGTAGCACGGGTTGTATTTCACCAATATGGGCTCTCCCAATGACAAGCAGGACAGGAGATACATTCTGAAAATAAGTTTCAAAGAAAATCGATCTAGAAAACGATCACAAGAATTTTTCCACTAGCAACTCCCTCTCCGAAGTACATCTCTGTTCTTGTAAGGTAAGGTACAACAGAATCAGTCTGGAAGGAGTGAAAGTTCGCAGCCTTCTCTCTGGAGTGGCACAGGTTAAATGAAGCCTTGTGACAGAGCAATCTTCCAGCATCTCTGCTCCCCACTGCTTGGTCCTTGCTCCTTGTGCTTGTACATGAGGTACACGAGACCTCACTGTCCTTAAAGACATTAACTCAGTCATGTTCAGCCATATCTGAAGTATCAACTCCAGATCATTTCAAAATCAGCATTTTTGAGTTAGTCCACCCAACTTTTAATAAATCCTAAGGCAGATTTAGCTGACTTAATCCAAAAACCAGAGAGAAAACTTTTGGAAACACTAAATGCATATTTACTCAAGTTCTAAAAAACCATAGTGAGGTCCCAAGGTATTTGCTCATATCCAGTTAGGCAGTGATTAGACAGCCAAAAACACACTAAACAAGGTGGCACTTCCTGTTCAATTTGCCACAGACTTGGGCACAGAGATGGAGGTCATTTCTTCTTCAAACAACCCCCGATATACACAGAGGGACCAGTTTTACAAACATCATCTTATCAAATCCAAGGTTCTAAACTATGTTTCATCCCAGCCTCCAAAAGGCTTAGAGAAACAGCAGCACTCTCATTACATCCCCACCTCTAATCCCACACGTCTAGGCAGTGCTGGTAATGATCTGCAAAGGCGTGGATGGTGAATAAGTCCAGGCATGCCAGGAAGGCAGTCCTGGGAAGCTGAGTGCCAAAAACTGGCAAGAACTGATTAAATGAATGAACTGTTTTGAGCACCTGCATCATTCTTGTCTTCAGTTGAAGATGCAAATACTCTCATCTCTTCCAAACCAGGGGACATGCAATAAGTGAAGACTGAGAAGCTTCCTCTCATGTCCCCAGTGACACCACACAGGAACTGTCAGAAAAGCAATGGAATGCTGCTTGTGAATATATATATTATAAAGGGCTTTTACTAAACAAATGCTACCCATCCAGAGAGCAGAGTTCTGTACCTGTGATGAATGAGAAGCGTTTTCTAAAAACTATGCCTCCATATTTTAGAACAGAGACTATAATTCCCTGTTGCTTTCTTCTCGCTGTAATATACATTCTCTGTCAGAGTCTTCTCTTAAATATTCTTGGGAAAATAATGACATGAATTCAACTTGATATTAACATTGCTATTTGTGTTACAAATAACCAAAGACTGTTGGTTTGAGCCACTGTGCCATAATTCAGGACTTATCAGACTACTTGCAAACTCCACAACATATTTCTTGCATGACCCAGAAGAATCCACAATCTCTTTGTGCCTGTCTTTCCATCCATAAAATAATGAAAATCACACTCCTTTATCTTGTCTGTGTTGCCTTTTTTGGAGAGATAATCCAGCACCTACAGGTCTCAGGTGCTGCAGGTAGGGTTTTCTCCAGTGGATAACAGCCACACAAAACACAAATGAAATCCTTCCAAGTGGCCTTCCAGAGGTATTTTTCAGGATGATATTACAAAAAAATACAGAGCAAGTCAATGCTTTAGGTTTCCCTAAAGTAAATTGACAAGCCTGAAACTCACCCATTAAAAATCACATTCTTGAAAGCTCATCCAAAACTACGTTATTAAAAAATTCTGCAATTGTAAATACTTGTCAGGACTGGATTCGTTGTCCAGCTCCACAAAGACAGCAGATAAGACAGGGCAGATAAGAAAACTGAAATTGTGGATAGAATATTGATTTTGAAACACAGGAAGAAGCACAAGAGAAGATGTGATATACTACCTTAGCAAGAAAGCAAAGACACAGGTATCTCTACATCTTGCAACAAGAGAGCAAAATTTTGTTTGCATGGATTCATTTAGCCTTCCCAATATCCTGTTCAGAAGTGGTTTCAGCACCTGACCTCTTACACTTGGCACACAACACCTCAAGGTGACATCCACTGGTGTACACACAAAGAAATTAATTAAATCATTCTGTCTGCACTGAAAACAGTCCATTTTTGATGTTTTTGGGATGCAAACAGTCAAATTACACACCTGTCCAGACAGTTACAGTTCTGCAGGTCATCACACTTGGTCACCTGAACAAGCACCTTCAATTTACAGCGACAGCTTGGGGGGACGTGGTTCTACAGCTGCAGCCAGACACAGACTTGCTGCTTTTAACTTACTCAGGACTTTTATCAAATCACTGAAGCCCAACTGTCTCACTTTTCTCTCATACAGAAAGAATTTAAAAATAACAAACCCCAGCTACATCATCAGCTAAAACAGAGCCTTCAGACCGAACTAGTTCAAATGACATGATACTTCCACTTAATTTAGCTCTCATGCTATTTTTAGGTAAACCACTTCATACAATATTCATAACACAAAAAAAATATGATCAAATTCGAAAGTTAAGTACACCACGTGGGAAGGCAGAAAGCATGGGTTACATTACCAGGTGAAGTATCTTTCTGTCTCCTTTCCTATTCTGTCATTCTCACTGTTTCTTCTGCTGGGCTGCTTTCTGAAAGGGATACACTCTCCCACCAGAAGGAGAAAGCAGCAACAAGGGCAAGAGAATGGAAGGAATAAGGAAAATTAGTGTAATTACCATCAAGTTAATTAAGTTGGAGTTGGACAGAGGGATCTGATCAGAACATACCGTTCCATCAGATTTAAGAATTTAGACTGGTTTTATTCTTGCTTTATCAGAACGCTTTGTTTTGAAATGTTTGCATTTTGAATGGGCTTGTGTTGTTGAAAACAGTCAAATAACCTGTAAACTCCTCAGGATCTCTGCCCCTTTTTTCTTCTTCCTTGCTCAACACATCAATACTAACTCAGGGTCCATCTTACAGTGTAAATGTGAAATCCCAGCTCATCTTTACTCTCTCCTACTCTTCACCCCTGTAAACAGAGCTCTGCTGGTCAGGGTGAACCTGAATCCAAAACAAATCAGATTTTTCCCATTCCTCCTCTGTACAGTCAGCATCTCCACATCTTCTTAAGGTTTCCTTTCGTCTGGCTGCCCCACTTCTCCACACCTCCTGGGACAAACATCAGCTCTGCTCTGCTCTTTGTCAACAACCAAAAGCAGCAGGTAAAGCCCTTGATTCCTAAGCTCTCTTTTAAGAACAGGTCAGGGAAAAGTAGGGAAGAAAGGATGCTTTCTGTGGCTGACCTTGCTAAGTCTGGAGACAAAACCCAAAGACAAAGCACAAAGGACAGGACTGGGGGCAGGAAGAATTCAGAGGAAAAGCCTTCCTGATCTGCAGAGAGAAAGTGGGGTGTGGTGAGGATGTGAGGGTTAGAAGGGTGACATTGGAACAGGCTGAAGGGCACAGCTGAGAAAGGCACTTGGATAGAATTAATAGGGAAAAACTGTCCCAGAGTCCTGGGGTTGTGCACGTGGAATATGCTGCCCAGGGGAAAAGGTCCAATCCAGGCTGGAAAGCAGCATCATTCAGACCATGATGTAAAAGATGGGCTCAGCTGCAGCACCCCAGGACCACCTCTCAAAGCATCTGAAAATATTAACACCATGTCCCTGATACACTACAAGGAGCAGAGGAAACCTGATACTTCAAAGAAAAAAAAAAAAAAAAAAAAAAAAAGAATTTTACGTCTTTTCAGAAAAAGATTATTTTCGAACATCCAACCCGAGATTTTTAATTTCTGAGGCTGCCAATACCAAGAATTGCAATACCCTTTTACCCCAGTATCAAGTACCTATTGCTTCATATTTTTCCCAGCTTTGTAGTTTCAGCTTTCCTTCTTCTCTACTGGACTTCTCTCATTGCATCAATACTGGCATTTTCCAGCCCAGCTGGGGAACTCTGATCCTCTGCTGTGTCCCTGAAAGTGATCTCTCACTCCACAAAGAGGTCAAGCATTTTTCTTCCTGAAGAAGTCACAGCCAGAGTGGGAGGAAGAGAAAGAGAATCTGCCTCGAGCTGCAACTCACTCAAACTGAAAACCTCAGAATGGGAATTTCCCATCACCACACAACTCTGAGGGGCACCAGACCTGAACTGAGGCTTCTGTGAGGGGGACGGACAGGGAGCTGCAACCAGAAGCAAATAGAGCCTTCAGCTGGAGATGGAAAGCACGAAAGGAACGACACTCAGAGCCTGCTGAAATCACAGTCTTTCCAACAACTGTCAGCTTTGGGCTCAGCACACCCAGACGCTTTTGCCAGAGTGAATAACGTTGCAGTGTTTTCCAAAATCACGAGAAACATGTAGACACGGCTGATTGTGAGAGATGAAGAAAAGATAATGGCAATTAACCACACAGAAGAGATCAGCTTCTGTGGACAAAACAGAAACTGGATTGGCAGCAGCTCGCTCAGAAATGCGCTACAGATGTACTTCAGCATCAGGCTGCTGAGCTTCTGCCACAATTGGCTTTTTGGAAATAAAACAAATCAATAACCAAGAAATTACACTCCACATCAGGTTTAGGGGAATTCCTCTCCCTGCGTGTAGGAAGAGTATACAATCATCTCATGCTGATTTGGGATTTCTAAACACAGAATGAAATGCCACTCATATCACAATACACACAGAGCAGAATTACTGTTTAGTGTCATTTCAGAGCACATGACAATGGTATTAACAAGACAACCATTACAACTGGCTAAGCTCCATCTGAAGGCTTTCTTTCTAACTGCCTAACAGTGGCATGTTATTTCATATTAATTAGCAGCATTAAGCAAATGGCAGTCCATGGAACAGGTTCAGGATAGGTGGGGGTCTGAAAACAAACAGCTTTATGTGTAACCAGCAATCATTACTCACATGAGATCGCCCCCCAACCCATAATAACGCACCAAATTTTCCGAAGGAAAAAAAGTGGAGATGTAATTGTCACTTATGGATAAATGTGTTTTGGTTTTAAAAGAGCCTGAATGACTGCAAGGGATTATGTCAAATCACATCGCAGCTGTAAAATTTAAAAAGCTCTAGCTGCAGCGTTCTAGATTATAAATTACATTTGATTTCAGTTTTATCATCCTGAATGGATTATGATTGAAATGAGCATGTAAAGTAATTGCCCATGTACGCCGTGCACCACCCTCCTCCGCCCCTGAAGCTCTTGTAAACAAAACAAGGTAACTCAAGGGAACATTCAGGGAAGAAAAGTTGGTAAATGAAAAGCACACCCTTTTGTCAGTGTCTGTAATTTTTCTGTATTCTTTTGCAGCCGCTATCTGCGGCATCTTTCATTAGCAGAACAGCCAGCGTCTGCAGCTACGGGTTATGGAAACTAATTCTTATGTCTCTCCAATAAAAACTTCTGTTCTAAAGAAATTCATTCAATTGCCAACTATTTTGTACTGATTTACCCTCATCATCATTTTTAGAAAAGTCTGCCATGCCCGGTGAACGCACACATATATTCACGAAATCCACCTGCTGTCTTTACTTCACAATAGGACTGATTTGGCATGTGGCTTCTGTTCTATTTGAAGGTGTCGCCGTGCCTCATAACATTTCATGATAAACACCTTCAGAAACCCCAGCTTTCTGCTGGCTTTGTTTGAGGAGGAAGAGGGGAGAGGGCTCAGCACTCAGACGAGAGCCAGGCCACCTGCTGATTGACAGCGTAATAAAATACCCCAATCTTCCCTTGTAATCTCACACAAAATAATGTATTTTATGAATGAAAGCTGTGACTCTTGACACAGCAGCCACCACTGCTGCATGCAGACAGTGTGCCATGGGCCTGGGAGGTCTGGCACTCACCAGCACGTTTGCTAAAATAGGGTTTGCAAAGGCACCAATATTAATACAAATATTTACTAACAACAGCAGAGGAAGAAACACAGCAGAGAGAGAATTCTCAGTCACCAGGCTACAGCCTGATTGCTAATAATAACTGCAAAAAAGCAAGGCAGCCTCGTGGCAGAGGGGTCTGGTACCTGAGAGAAGGCGTCACCGAGGTACTTGTCACTTGCGCAGACACCGGCTGTGACACCCAGGGGAGAATCTCAGGAAGAACAAGTTTAAAGAAATGGCAGGAAGCTCCTCAGCACGTGCTCAGACTGCTCTTCTGAGAGATCACCCTCGTGTCCTTGAGCCCCTTTTGTTCAGCTTCAGGTGCCCTCACCCACCCTCCCTCACAGAGCTCACAGCTGGGCCGCATTTGGCCTCATCTTCTGCCAGGCAGCCAAGCCAGGGAAAGGGGATTTCGATTTCCTTGAGAAAGGAATAAACATACAAAGGTCCCTCCAGCTCGACAATAAGGAAAGAATAACCTTTTCCCACTTGCCTTTTTCTGTATCACCCATGGGAGTCCTACAGGTGACCAAAACGTCGGCAGCTTCCCTGGAAATGCCAGTAGTGCCCCCGTGCACTGCAAACCACCAGGCCTGTCCGGTCTCAGGAAGACTTTCTCAGCTGTCTACAAGCTGCTGAGCTGCAATGCTTAGCAGAGCATACCTGGATAACATGCCCACTTCTGGCAAAGCAAACAACAAAAATGGAGAATTAAGTCAACAGCTAAAAGACATTTTTAGAGGTATAATTGCTGTTGTCACCTGCTGTTATGGGGTTGTTTCCGTGAGTCGTGGTTGTTTTGGTGCCACACTTTAACTCAGTGGGTTTTTTTGATCATATCTCAGCCCCTGCCATCCCACATGTGTAGAGTGATTAATAAAAAGAGCCTTGAGATGGAACGAGCATGAACATGTTAACAAGAGCATGTGGAATGATTTATGGCTACATGAGAAAATTGTGATTTACATGACAGAAGAGACATTTTCTCAGCCTGGGGAATTTTCAGAAAGAAAGTGCAACTACGATTTTCGTGGTATTTTTTATTTTCTAATTATTAAGGCTCTTCTTTTGAGAGCTTGTCTACTTTTACAGCTATGTGAGTTGGTTTAGCTGATAATCATAACTCTCCCCATAAGAGCTCCTTCTAGATAAAATATGATCCAAACCATGGAAAACAGCAATTATTATTTTCTACTAATGCTATAAATAGCAGAACAGGTCAGCTATATATACCAAAGCAATGCATACAAGCTGGCTAACAAGAATCATGTCAAGGTCATCTGCCTAAATTACATTTAAACCGTACCAGCCTTTGCAAATTCTCTAAAAACTCCTTTCAAGAACCTGAAATACCCCACCTAATTAATGAGATAGACAAATCTGCCTTCCAAGAGTGGCTTCAGAGGGATGTGCATGTTCAAAGAGCAGGATGTTGACGGACAGAAGGTCAAGCCCATGTTCAAACTCCCTGCACAGCAGCAGACAGGTCACTAGGGGCACGACCCAAACTGACAGCCACCCTTCCAGGGACTTCAAGCATGTTTTGAACCAGTCACTAAATCTCTCCAAGCTCCAGTTCTCTCTCTCCATTAAAGGTGGATATCAGAAATTCCCACTATCCATGTTAAAATCATGTAGGAATCAGACCTGTAGAAGGACACCCTCCAGGGCAACCTTGGCTGGACATCTGGCCTTGCTTTTCACAAGCCACTGAATAAAAAAGGGTTGATGACACATATTTTTAGGTCATTTATATTAACAGCAGTTTAAGCTGGAATTAGCAAGACTTAGAACGCTCTTATTTTTTTTCTTCCCCCTGTATTTTTGGCTGTGACAATGTCCATCTAAACACCAACTAAATGCACAGTTCCACTTCTTCATGATGGCTCTGCTCTCACTGAGAATGGTTCTAATGTCAAGTGGCTTATGCTGCAAGACCAACACTTCTGCTCTGACACTGCTCACCACAGAAAAGCAGTGGTGCAAGGCAGCCCAAGAGACAGGGGCAGTGAGCCAGTGCTCTGTAAAATTAGGAGTGCAATGGTGTGAGAAATCTCCTGATTGGGAAATCACCATATGAGTTCCTTGGGTAAAACAACCAGTTCCATATCCTACAGCACGAAGGGGAAGCCACCCATCTTTTGTGTAAAATTATCCCCTTTCATGATTGTTAAAATGCACTGTTAATGGTTTGCTATCATTGAATGACTTTCCTTAGCAATAGGATTAATTTTTGGCTGTTATGTTGCCTGCTGTGCTCAGTTTGGATGCTGTGTGACTGCTGATTTATCTCTTAATAAGTCTTTGTATCAGTGTTTCTCATCAGTAGGTTTCAATACTGGGGGCTGCCACAGGAGACAATGGGAGGGAGGTGAGGGAGCATGTGAGTTAATGTCCACTTTTGTCAGAATTCAAATTAAAGAGAGCTTTGCTCTCTTGCATCCTCTCATCACCTCATCCTCCAAACCACAAGCACTTTCCAAACCCACACCAACAAAGATACTGATTGTGTACGGTACTGCTGATTTTTAAAAAAAATTTAAAAATCAGAATAATAAAGGGGAGGCAGAAGATACGTTCACATCACACACTCCTTTGCGAAGCCTGAGCAGGCTGTTCTCTGCTGAAGCTGCTGCTGAGGAGCAGCAACACGTCTGTCTACTTTACACACTTTTGCAGCCCCCCCCACACCACAGAATCCAAGTGTATGACACACAGTATGCCTGTGAGGCAGGAACATCCTGCTCTCTCCATTTTCCAGACAGAAGCTAAAGAGAAAGTGATTTGTTCAAAGTCACATGGGAAATCTGTGAGGAACAAGGAATTAAACCCGAAGCTCTTCAATCTCACTTCATCTCTGACTGCACTCATGTTCAGGGTAGAGCTGAGCACACATGGGTTAATAGCACATTGACTTACACCACCTCTGGTCTTCAAAGAAAAGAGTTTTACCGAAGTTATTTACTGCAGGCTCGAAATAAAATGACACCAGACTTCTCTGGTTCCCTAATAATCTAATAAGAGGAATCCCATTAGTTACCAATGCCGCGAGTTTTATGTCATTTACAGAGCAAACTGTGCACTGCAAACGACATGGAGTTTCAGCATTATCGTATTCACAAACTTCAACTTTGGTTTGCCTTTGAACCAAAGGGGAAAACCAAGTTCAAATGTAACAGAGATGTGAGTTTAAACATCCTTGGAATGCCACTAACACATGTCAGCATTTCTGCTTCGACTGCAACAGCCCTGTTTCGGAAGACGCCTGCCTTCTGTTGCCAACGATGTTGTCTGAATACTAAAAATGCAGAACCAGGAGATGGTCTGATACAGCCCCATTCTTGTGACATTCACATTTCATCCAGATAATACTGCTCCTTCCATTGATGTGGGAGCTTCTAACAGAGATGGCAAGGAGAGGTACATAATATCAGCTCAAGGGGTGAGTCAGATAACTGCCATTTCAGTGGCACAAAGGGCTGCCTTGAACATGAATCTGGGGAAGCACAAAAGCAGCACATCACAGGCTTCACTTCCATACCCTGGGTGAGGCCGGGCTACGAGGCATCACTTCAATTGGTTGTGAAACTGAAATCTCAAAGACTTCCTCGGTTTGTTTTAAAGGCCTCCCTCTTTTATCCTCCACTAAACCAAGCGTAATCTCTGGTCAGAAGAATGGATATGAATTATTACAGCTAAACTGAAGACAGAGGGGCAGATCAGAGGAAGTGCAGTAATTTACAAGTACAAATATAAATTGGACTGCCCTGATTCTCGTATCATCAGCGAAGAATCAGCTGAGACTCAGACAGGGGGGTGGCTCTGACACTTAACACTGGCACGTTTCCAGCCTCGTGTTCTTTGGTATCTCTGGACCTGCCAGCTGACTCCATCCCCAGGACAGGGATCTTCCAGGGACACCTCACTGCTCTAGAAAGAGGGAATGGCAAATCAACAGATACAAAAGTTTGCCTCCAATTTAACCCTGGCAATAGAACCCAGCAACAACAGGCTGAGGCAGCTACGCCGTGGATGCCTCACACCCACAGACAAGGGCTTGTACTTGAAAGTATTTCTTCTTGGAGACAGAACTGTCAGTGGAAATAAGGGCTCTTGGAAAAGAAAAAAAAAAAAGCAAAAAAAAACAACAAAGAACTCTTTTGGATAAAAATCTCACTGACAGGCTAAAATAAATCATTATATTTAAAAGTATTAAAAATATGACAGCATTTTAAGGTGCTTGTGTGCATGTGCAACGTCTTGCTCTGATTTTTTTAGAGCATGGCTCTCCCTGTTTAAAGTTTCGGCAGTTTTTAAAAAGTTTTCTCAGAGCTGCTCTAAAGTTCTCTATCTACATGGGAAAATATGCTTTACCCTGAAAGCAAAATCAGAGTAAACACTTGGTATATAATAGGCCATCATTAAACTTCGAAAAAGCCTTGATAAAAACAGTTATATCAAGTTATTTCATAAAAAATCATAGTCTTTCATAAAGAAGCTACAGATATTGCCACAGTACAAGCTAAAATTAACCACAGAAGCATTGCAGTTAATGAAAAGAAGTTATTATTCATTGCTATTGATTAAATACAAAATGTATCTATTACAGCTCTATTAGGCAGGCTGTGACCACCATGAACACACTGTTATCTGCTAAATATAAACCTTATTAGAGGAGTTTCCTACAAACAGTCCTAAGGGTAAATTTAATTTTCCTCCAATTATCTTAGGCATGAAGTTAAGAGTTCAGAGAGCTTTTCAATAGGAAATATTGCTTTAAATTCTCCAGCAGTTCTACGTGGGTATTCCTTTTAGAACTGCCATTCTCACTGTCCTTGCCTTTAAATTATTTTATCCTTTTATGACTGACTTTTCATGAGGGTTGTTATTGATTTAGAGCTCTATTTACTACTACTAACAGCACTGTTTTACACATGCCCTCCCAAATGTCATGTAATTCAGGATAATGCCAAATGTGAAAAATTACATTAGGAAATAAGGGATGCATCTCTGTGTATGTTTGCTGCTGACAAGGTTTGCTGTGAGTTTGTTTCTCCATTTTTTAAGTGTGATTACTGCATGTCCAAGATACCAAAGGAGCATCCACTCCCAACCAGCCAGCTCCCCACTCCTCAGAGTTTACAAGAAAGAGGCCTTTACAGCTTCCACCAGGGCTGATCCTGTGGTATGTGGTGTGCCTGAATAACTAATCCTCCAAATTTTAGGTACTCCAAGAAATCCAACTGGGTTTTAATCAGCTTTTACCATAACTGGCTATTTTGCCACATGTGCATGCGAGTGTGTGCACATCTAACAGACACATGTGCCTGTACGTGGGGATAATTAAGGCACAGAGAAAGATGTCACACATCCTTCGTGCAAACTTACACAAACATATCCCAGCAGCTGCAGAGAAAATCAAAGACTGAGCTCCAGGTGGGTTTGTGCCTGTGCCATCCACGGTTGGCCCTCTCTGGGGACTGATTTTGGGGTGATGTTGGTCCCCAACCAAATGAGATTGATTGATTGATCCTTTAAGTTCTCCACCATCCTGAGCTGATCTGAACTGGAAAAGGAGCAGCCAGTTCTCAGCACAGGGAGAGGTAACGGCTGGGAAGATCCAGCCCTGGGACCAAAATGGGGAATGCTAAAATGTTCCTGGGAATGGCTGCTCAGGCTGACACAGAGAATCACAGAGGGATTTCCAGCTGTCCAAGGAAGATTTTTGTCAAGGGCTTTACAGTAAAAAGGAGAGGATAAGAAAGAAAACAGTTGTTCAAGCTGAAGCTGTAGAAGGTGTGATTAGAAACAAGGCCCATGGTATGAAGAGTGAGGATAAGTGACCATGGGAGAAACCTGCCCGTGTTGTGGTGGATTTCCCAATGCTGGTAATTTAAAAACCAACATGCACCATTTTTCTGAAGCATGTGGTCTCCTTCCAACAATATGCAAAGTTAGTGGACATGAAGCAAAGTAGGAGTGGTATGACCTGTGTTATGCAGGAGAGTAAACTCGCTGATCCAAACAGCCACTCTTAATTTAAACTTTGTGGGGAAAGGGATGGTTTCACAATGTGCAATTAATCAACATCTATTTACTGAAAGGACACAAAACCTTTCTGTGCAAGATGCCATAAAATAACTTTACTGAATAAAGCTCATTGTTTTCCATAAGGGAAGTTTCTTTTTACTGGAATATATTGGTGGGTTTTTTCATGAAACTTTCAATAGAGCACAGAAAGTTCACAAAACAAGAAAATTCTCCATCAAGTAAGAGGTAAATTTTCATCAGCAGACAATACAAGCCATTTAAAAAACGAGATAATTTCTTTTACAAAGGCAGTTATGTATGAACAAATAATGCAGCAATACTTGATTAAATCCAGTAGAATAAAGCAGCAATAGAATGGGCAGCATAATATATGCAGGATGAGAGCATCTGCATGCCATCTTGTAATAAATATGGCAGGAATAAAACATTAAACAGGCAGGGGAAGTGGGTGAGGAAGTGTGAAAGACAATCAGGGATAGATTTTTTTTTTTTTAAAGAGTTATAGTATATATAAAACATCGACTCTACAGGAGGACAGAAGAGACTCAGCCTGAAGTTATGTGCAGATGGAAATTATTAAAGGCAGGAAAGGCTGCAGCCTAAGTGCCTGAGACAGGTGAGAAGTTATTGAGCAGATAAAGGCATGACAAGACATCTGAGAGGGGGACAGCATTCTTTGCTGCAAGGGTTGGTGACACAGGGAAGGCAGCAGGGCCACCACTATATTTCTGGGTGCTGATTCCCAGGATGTTCGTTTGCTTTGTGAGAGAAGGAAAACTGGTGTTCAACGATTGATTTTGCACGATATCAATCAAACAGCAAAGTCCACGGAGGGGTTATTTGATGGATCTTTCAGTGACACAATCAGCACCTCCCCACTGGAGCACCCACACTGGGTTTCACGGCGCTGCCACACGACACCAGAGCAGGATGGCAAAACTGGCCCCCAGTTTAGATGAGCTCTACTCAGCCAGTAACCACAGCTGTGGAGGCAGAGGAGAGGGCATGCCCCCAAAACTGTCCTGCTGCCACTTACTCTGCAAGTGGAAAATAAAATTCCCACTCTTGATCTAAGCTTCCTGCCCAGAAGACAGTGCATTGCTCTGTGGGGAAGGGATGAAGTATTTTACCTCTTCCCTAGGAGAGAGGCAGGAGGCAGGACCCAGCGGCAAAAGAAGTTGGCTTTTCACTAAAAAAAAAGGAATACTTGTTAAATTTTGGGGGGGCTTCTTAATAAATACAGTCCACTTGTCAGAACAATGCAATTTAGTAAGCTGTTATCTGAACAGTTTAATTTTATGCCACATGAAATACTCGCATCTGCTGATTAAGATCTGCGATTTCCACTTAGCACCTCATGACAGAAGTTACCTGGAGCTAGAAGAGAGGCAATGAATTTCTTTTTAATAAAATATTAATATGAATTAATTCAGCGGCAGTAGTAGTTGTTACTGAGTTCATTCTTCAACATTCCAATTTCAATTCACCATCCCAGTGCTTTATTGCTGACTTTTTGCAGGGCCTGTGCCGTGAATTACAGCAAAACCTCTGCAGGACGAAGAGGTGCTCCGTGAATTCCTGTTCGCTGTGAAGATCTGAACTGCTCCATTTACAGAATTGGACCTGACGTTTCCATGTGCCACCTCAAAGCCAAGTAGTTTGAAATAAGATTTCCTGGTTTAATGTAAGCACTTAACACTGCAGTTTGGGATAACTGAAAGAGCTAAACTGTAGAGGAGTTTAGGGTTTTTTAAGTATGTTGCACATGGCGCTGACTTCCAACAGCCTTGGCCTTGGCACTCATTCCCTCCTCCATCCTGGCCCTTTCCCACCACCCAGCTGGGCAGGAGTTCCTGACACAGGAATTGAAGGACAGGGATGTGCAGGGAGGTGACTCAGTGACTCACGGACATCAATTCCAAGGGCTGCAGGGATCAGACCCGGCTGAGCAGCAGCTTCTGCCCCACTAATGAGGCCCAGCTGAAGCTCCTGGAGAAGGGCTGGCCAGCCCCACACACGGGAGTCACTTCCATCTGCGTCGAGTTTGGTGTTATGTCTGTGCAAGTCCTGAGCCAGAGTTCTGCTCTGTCTGTCTCACCAGCACTGGTGGTTTCTTTTATCGCTTCAGTCACTGACTCGTCGTCTGACGGTGGGAAGTTAATTTGGTTTTGTCTGTGCTTCGGATTTCTCCGCTGCAAAAGAGCACTAAGCTGTGTTACAGACACGTGTGCACCAAACACTGCACACAGTTTAACCACTCAAAGAGGGAGTTTTTTTAGCTTGTTGAGATCCGAGGGTCAGCATTTGACTACGAACTTCTCGGCACGCTTTTCCGCACACCGAAAAGTTGTCCAGTAGCAGCGGTCTGACCTTTCAAAAACATCATCAGATTTCAAGACTAAAGAAAGGGGTTTTCAAACAAGAATTCAAATACAAAAGGGACTCGGAGATGAGGCAAGCTCGGATCTAACTGATCAGGCATGCACCATTTTTGGTAAATATAACACCACATTATGTAGGCATCTCCAGGCAATCTGAAGACAGAGCACCACATTTAGTCTTTCAGCTCCATATAAATAGAAACTTTACACAAAATACTCAGTGAGAGAATTATGATTAACACTGGCTATTTCTTTTTTTTTTTTTAAAGCAATTTAACCCCTTTTTCAGGCTAAATGTTTTATTCATTGGTGATGCTGTTTTCCAACTTGTAGAAGAGGTTGGAGAACAGATGCTGCACTAAACTCTCACTTTTTCATGAGAAAGGATACGGGAATAATTTAGAGGCAGTGTTTCTAAACTAATTGGTCTAATCACAGTTACTCAATTTTTACTTGGTATTTTTTGCACGTCAGACCTGAGGGGGATTATTTTGTGTTACACACACATTTGGTGGGAAGAAACTTGAGAAGCAATTCAAAAACTCCTAGACATACCCTGGTACTGTGAATTTCAAGTCAACTAGAAACAAGTTTTGAACAGTCAATAATTAATGATCCTGAGAAATCCAGAGAGCCAGGCAAACAGTCAGATAATACCTGCCTGATGTATTTTATTTATTTGGGTATTTCTATGGCAGTGATTAACCCTGACATCATTAATCTTGAATGAGCAAGGAAATGTTTAATTTTCATTATTTTGCTTTCAGCATTGGCTTCTGCTTCTACAAACATCTCAAGACATTTAGCATCTTGCAAATGCTTTGGAATGTAATTTGTTGCTAATGACTCAGATTTGTTTTGGTTCCATTAACAAACATGAATATTGAAGTTAGAAAACAGGGGCAGCTTCTCAATGTCACCGTGGCAGTGCTATGACACCTTAAAGCACCTTCCACTTTGGTCACCTTTGGGGAACTCATCACGCCCAGACCTTCTGGAGGAAATCCTGCAGTCCCACAAGACTCTGGGAAGTGCCCCCAGGTTGTGTCTCGTGTCACCACCACCAGGGACCTTTATCAGCCACACGGTACCTGAGCAACCTTTGAGCTCTCCCTGACAGCTGATTGCTGTTGGCCTTTGGCTCCAGCCCCGTGGTTTTTTCCTGATGATTATTACTTCATATATGATAAAGCTTGCTGTCTGAAGTGGGTGTTTTGCACAGTATTCTCAATAGACCTGATGAAAATCCCACTGAAGCCAATGAAGAAATTCCCATTGACTCTGCACTGGATGGAGGCCAGGAAAACTGCTCTGTGCTGTTATTTTTGGTTGGTATCCATGTTGCTTCACCTTTTATAAACTGCATATTATTCATTCACCCAGGAACTTTAACTACAGAATTCAGCCTCACAAACAACTCCAGGTGTCCAAGAAACTCAAAGACAAGAACTGACACCGTGACTTCTCACAGGAACTTCTATAAGACACTAAACTGCTTAAAATAAAATAAAACACAGATGCAGCAAACTTTCAGCTCTGCAGTTTTCATGAGAGCCAGTTGTTGACACGTGTATCCCTAATTGCACTGGGACTCACCTTTCTAGTGTCATAAGGAAAAGAAAATCCTATTAAATAAGGAATGCAGAGTGCAGAAATGCTTTCTCGTGGGATAGGAGTGAAAGCAGAAGATGGAGTCTACATATACACAAAGGAAGGGGGAACCAGAAAGGAAGGAATAAGAAAGAGCAAAGCTGGGATAGGCAGGCTGGATGTGATGAACAGACAAACCTGAGAGAGGAGGTAGGGACTGAATGTGAACAAGCAAACCTCTAAGAATAAATGGTGTTATTATTCCCTTTGACCCTCATCCAGAAGTCTTTTCCTCTTCCCTCCCTAAGAGGACTGAGCTTTGTGAACCTGACCTTGGTATTCTATGCAGGTTGAAAACTTTGGAAGCAGTTCAACCGTTGTATCTTCCCAGTGGAGCTCGCACACAGCTGTGTTTGGGTCCCAACTGCACTGGACCCAGGCACGTCCAGCAGACCTGCCAGCCCTCCCAGCGTGGATACTTGTCTGCTGCTTGCAGCAGGAAATCTCTCTCTGCTGCTCTGAGCAGTTACTAAATAGATTTGTCCAAATGCTGGATGTCTGGATATCCTGAACAAGAAGCCATTTCACAGGAATGCAGAACCCCAGACGCAGAGAAACCACTGCATCAACCTCATAGCCCAAACCTGACCGAGCCCACGTGCAAAATCTGCGGCACGTCCGGCCCAGCTGGGATGTGTCGGGTTGGCTGTGCCCGGATCCATCAGCTGTGCAGCAGCATCACTGAACCTGCTGCCTGTGGACCTGCCAGCCTTGGTAGGTACAGCTGAGCTCTGCTTGGCCTAAGGGGGCTCCAGCACTGCTTTTACCTCAGCCTTTCTGAGGCACATGACTCTCCTTTCCTGCATATACCTCGATCCCTGATTCACAAACCCTCCCTTTCTCTTGCTGCCCTTGCTAGCCAAGCATTCTCCTTTTTTTCAGCCAGTCCTACAGCTAAAAACATCCCTCCTATCAACATGGCAAAGCCCTCAGTGTCTGCTCCCTTTCTCAGAGCTTATTTGCATTCCTGCCTAGCAGGCATCGTGGTATTGAAGACCAAGTCTTAGCACACAGTCTGGTAATCCAGTTTGCAGGGAAATTACCACCTTCCAAATGGCTGAGGACAAACCTGGAAGTTCTATTTAACCATCAGCTATTGCACTGCCCATTGCTCAGACTGGAAGAGGTTCCAGTGTTTGCTGACCCTCCAGTATCACCAGTCTGTAAAATGCATAGCCTGTGGACAATCACACATCCCACAGGGGAAAATATTATCAGATGGTGGCTTCACAACCTCAGACAGAACTCACAGGTAAATACAATCCTGAACACACCATCCTATCATTACATAAAACACCAGATGCCAGATTATCATTACCCTATTATAATAATTCCTCCTGGCATGGGAACTGATCTTGTCCCACTTAAGCCAACTTGAGTTTTGCTACTGAAGTCAATGAGTGGAAGATAAAACCCAGAGAGGAAACACAATAAAGGAAGGAAGAGGAAAATTATTTGCCACTGAACACAAAGTGAACTCTCAGTTTTCCCTCTGTTCATGTGTAATTGTTCAGGATGGATATTCAGAAAACCTATATGACCTCAGTGAACTTCCAGACTCTCTGGGCACCAGAAGGATCCTCCCAGTGACCAACTGGAACATCCTGCCCGCTCTGTGGGCATTTGCAGCCGTTCTGTTCCAGCCTCCCTGCGCTCCCCTCGAGACCCATCTGTCTCTGACACAGCAGCAAGGGAGATAGAGCAGCTGGGCAATCAATAGGGACAAGCTGAAAGTTATTTACAGATGTTAGCCGAGAAATCAGGGAACCCACAGAGCAGGGCAGCGCGTGCAACTCCATCTGAGGGAGTGTTCTCCTGGAATTAGAGCTGGGAAGGTTTCATACTAATTCTCAGCTTTGGCTGTGAGCAACAGCACCCAATCTCAGCAACTGCTGTCCAAATATTCCGATACTCCTCACATGGAGACTCTAAGCTCTTGAACAAAATGAAAGGAAAAAGCACTATGGGCACAGCTCCAACTGTCTGCAGAGACAAAACCTACGGCGTTTTCTGCACGTCAGTCCAGCACAGCCCCACAATGGCTTTGGGAGAACACAGGATGTTTGTGAAGCCTGGCTGAAGGCAACCGAGTTACATCAGCCCTAATGCTGCATTGAGTAACCTCAGCTGAATCCTAAAGCTGTTTTTAAATGCACTGATGGCTCTGTCCACATCTCTCCCTGCTTCGCCCGCTGCACCGGAGTCCAGCCAAGCCCGGGATCACTGAACCTCTGACAGGCAAACAGGCAGGACTGAATCACAACCATGCCAACCATCGTCACCACCAGCCCGGCCTGGATGTCAGGTCTGGGAGCATGACACATCAATACTGCCCACAGATGTCTAGTTGTTTCTAATCTTATAATTTAAACTGATCACCTGAGTAAAATTACACAAGAACATATTGTGCGAGCGTGATGAAGGAACTCAGCAAACCTCTGAGTCTTACACCCTCAACAAATTCCTATCAATTAGATTTGTAACATCACACTTCTTACTACACCCCATAATTGAATTCACACTTGGGAAACACAGTCCCTGTCATCCAGTTCAAAAAACCCAGTGTAATTTCTATTTTAATAGTTCTTCTCCTGCTTATAGAAAATAATTAACTCAAAAAATTATGACTCCTTACTCCAGACAGGTTGAAACAGAGCAGCTTTTAAATTTATCCCCCAAGTACTTGGTGTTTTATTCCAAAAGCAGTTTGTTCACATAGGCCATAAATCAACACTAGTTTCATAATGACCAATCTGAGCAATAATTTTGACTAAAAGAGAAAGAAAAAATATGAAAACACATCAGAAAAACAAAACTGAACTTAACATTTCCACAGAAACAGACCTCATTTTTAAGATAGTTTCTATAAAACTGGTGTGATTAACTGTTCTTAACACAGGAAGTAAAATTCAAGTGTGCCCTTGGCACACACCTTTCCCTTCTATGTGTGGTTGCATAACTCCAGTGCTTGGTTTCTCCACCAGCGTTTTCACATGTGATTTTTTTATTTTTCTAAATATTTTTTGTTAAGTGTTCTGTTTCCAAGACTGGCCTTAATCAGCCCTGTAGTGCCTTCACAGCAGGCTCCTGCTCTCAGCCTTCTATTGAGACTATAATTAATTCTACAGTTCTAAATGTTCCACAGCTATAATTTATTTATGGGTCCAACATTTCCCTCACATCTGAAATTAGATTTGCAGCTCTTTAGTTTTTTCCCTAAATCTTCCCTTGATCCTCCTCAGGATACATGGCTACTACATTTAGTATTTTTATCTCCCTGACATCTTCAGAAAAGGCCTCTGGTACAGAACTTTTCTAGTCGAGTGCGTTGTGATTGTGTCACCCAGAGTAAAGGTCTGCACTAGTTATTTGCTCTGAAAGGCTGACTCACTGCTATCATTTGCCTTTCCCTGTTTTAACTTGCCTTGAACAACACACTATTTCTGTTATCACCAGATATCACTCGTTTTCATTAGTCCTTTCCGGAAAGTTAGGGGAAAAAAATTAAAAGCTTGTAAAAAAATTAGAAGAGCGTCAGAAATTCACATAAGGTCCTCTTGAACTTTGTAAGCAAGGAAATATCAGCAGATATTAAAAAAAAAAAAAAAAAAAGTAAATAATCCCTGTGGTGTAATGGATTTATTTATTTATTTCAGACACTGCTTAAACAAACCAAGTATGCAGAGTGGTTTGGGACTTTGTACACTCACAAAAAGCCAAAATATCCCAACCAAGCTGCCCAGCCAGCTCATGCACACATCCCAACACAGCTCAAAGGCACTGCTGCAGCCCTCCCTGCCAGCCAGGATACTCACCAGGGAATAATCCCCTCCCATCATCCACCAGCAGGATGAGCCTTAACTTTTTCTTTCTTAAGCGTGTGTATCTGCTAGGGCTCAAACCCACTTATTCTGCAAGCAGTTCTGCAGACTCAAGAATGGAAAGCAGCTGTTTTTCTGGTTTTCCCACATTAATTTCTGCAGCCACTGTTGACATGCAGAGATAGCATGGATCAAGGGGGACAGGAGTGAAGAGTCTCCTCTGTCTCTTCAGTTGTGTCCAAAGGTGTGCTGTGTCAAACAGCACAGTCAGTGCAGCACAGCCCTGGCTGGAGGCTCCAGCAACTGTTCTTACCTTACTACCTGTTTTAGTCCATCTAGGAAATCCTGCATTTCCCTGGTTAATGAAGTTGATACTGGAAAGCTAAAACTATCCCAGCTGAAGAGAAAGGGCAAGAAACACTATGACTTTTTTTCCCAATAATAGCACCATGGGAAGCATTGCCTTGGCAATCTTTCCGTTGCAGAGATGATTCCTCTGTTTCAGCATCTCCTCCGAAATTCTGCCCTTCCTAAAAACTACCCACACTCGTAAAAGTGCAGCTCATTCTGTTCCCAGGGTGGAGAAAAGAGCTCTGGAATGCCAGAGCCTGGCTGTCAGAATACCTCTCATCCTCACCCGCTCACATCTTCTGAAGAACTGATCCTCTCTGTCTTTACACATCATGTCAGGGCACAACTGACAATATTATGGGAATTAGGTATGTAGTGTAACAAGAGTTATGTTTGCTGATCATGTGTTAAGAAAACAGGAAAGTCACTTGGTTGGGTTTCAAGTGTGTAGGCAAACCAGGAACTCACTCCTGACTGTCACGCAGCCATAGCAGGAGCAGTCTGCCACACTAACGAAACCAGGCAATGCCACAGGGATCTGGAGTCTCCCTTCCAGATTTATGTCACATTCCTTCAGCTCAGAAACACATTTGGTTTACGGGAGAAAAGAAAAAAGGAAGGGGAAAAAAAAAAAAAGGGGGGGGGATGGCTTTACATGACTCATTTCTAACTCACCCAAATTGTGCTGCTCTGCAGTTCTTCTCTTTCATTCAGCTCAGAGCCTGTTGTGTTCACAGTCCTGCCACAGCTATTTTCCTCCATGACAGCAGAGCTCCTGGAGTACATCTGCATCTTCAATCCAACCAGACATTCCACGATGAAGGAACCACAGTGAGGGAGTGGGACACTAGGTGGGTGTCAAAGAAAACCAAAGAGCTCTGTTGGATGCACACTGGGACAGGAGATGGAGTTGGCTGCTCCTCAGCTGAGAGACCCCGTCCAGGGCACAGCGGTGAGAGGAAAAGTAAATGAGAGTGTCAGAGGGAAAGGAACTGGGACTGGGCCCCCAAATTAAATGGCATTATTGGAAATTCCATTGAGTGAGCTGGATCAAGAAATCAACCTACTGAGGGCACAGGAGCCTCTGAGGAATCAGGGCAGGGCTCTTTTAGCAAGCAAGGTAGCTTAAAAAAAAGTGAAAACACTGAGTCCTGTGAAATGCTCCATCACTTGTGATGGTCAAGGTGAGAGCCCACGCCACACACTTCAAAAAGAAACAGAAAAGGAACAAATCATTTAAAAAACTAGAACTAGACTGTGGGTTTATTGTTTTAAAGAGGAAAGCATGTCTAGAGATAAAAACACCCTTGATTTAGGAAGCTTTAGGCAACCACACTGTGATCTTTAGATACTTATCAGGTCTGTACCTGAATGTCCTGCCAGGATCTCCCAACCAAATCTCTCTGCAACTCCAGCACTCGAAACAGGTGAGTTCCTACAGAACAGAAGGGAGAACAGAATAAATCTTTCCATTTTATTCATTTATTTCAAACCTTACTCAGTTCTTTAAACACCTGTGACTGAAACTCCTCATAATCACTTAAATTCAAGTAGTGAGAAAATGGTACTTCCGATTAGAAAAGTAAATTGAAATACAATTAAAATAATTAAGTGTGAAAACATGTATTAAGTATCATTATTCTTTACATGGGAAAAAAAAAAAAATCAGTGCCACCTGAGAACCAGTGTATCCAGCCATTCGAAAATGCATCATTTATCCAAGCCAGGAATGTCAAAAATAATCTCCCCACATATTCAGCTACACAGACTTTTACATAAATCACTGAAGATCTCACCCTTAGGGAGCTGAGGATGAGTTGCCAATTTCACTCTGCAGCCTTGCTACAGAACTCTCTCAAAATGAATTTTGTCAAATCACAAGATCAAGGGATGTTTGGGAAAAGCACAGTGTTTTGCTGTGTTCTTCTCTTCCCACTTGTGCCAGAAGAGATTTCCAGAGCACACAAGTGAGATAAATAGTTGCACCTGAATTCAGCACTGATGCCAGAGTCCAATGAATTTATCCAACTTGTGACAACTAAATCAAGGAATTTTGCCATCCAGAGAGTGACAGGTGCATGGACTGCATCAGGAACCAGATGAGCAGGGCAGTGCTCTGCTCTCAAACCAAAGCAAACAGGTTTTATTACATTCACTGCAAGAAAAGCCAAACCCCTTCAGCACACCAGTTTTAAAGGACTGATTGCTGGGATGCTGATAACACGTCAGTGCAGCAGCAGCAGCCCCAGAGTAACTGCACATGCCAAGGAAGAGCAGAACGGGGGAATTTGGGAATTTACTACAGAGCATCACAGGGTGAGGAACAGGCACTCAGCAAAGGCTCCCAAACAAATGCCACTGAACTTCCAAATAAATCTGCTCTGACTGCATCGCAACCTTCTGTGATTACTACCCATGAATATTGTATCAAATGAAGATTGCCCAGTGGAACATTGAATTTTAAAGGAATGTTGCACAGTAGCTGAGGAAAGTGAACTATGAATTTTTAATTTAAGCATTCACATCAAAAACAAGCCTCTAAAAGTTTTGGGTCTTCCAATCAGACAGACACTTGGGTTGACCTGTGAGTGCAAGTACTACACTTTTAATTTCAAATGCCAAGTAAGAACAATGAATCCTGAGAAGCATCAGACATGGTTTGTATTTTTCCTGACACTAAGATATCTGAATTTTAATGGCATAGTATTTTTTAATCTTTTTGTTTAGTTTTTAGTTGGAAAAAAAAAAAAAAAGAATTCAAATTCTATCCTCCACTGTCATCCACATGTAGCAATTTATGCGACTCCAACCCACTCTAACTCCCACTAACACCGAAAGAAGTGGATCCAGCTGATTCAAGCCAGCTGACTGAAGAGGAGTGGGATCCAGCTGATAGCATTCCTGGGGAAATAACAGAACTGCAGTTCCTTGGCTAAATCCAGGGACAGGGAATTCTTTACTCTATTGAGCCACAAATGGTGTCCCAACTTCACCAGGCCTTAATAAATCCAGCTGAGTCATAAATCTACACGACAGCAAGTGTATCAACCTTTCCCCATTTTGAACCTCGTGAGTTATTTTTGCAACATAAAACTATTGTGTATCATACACAACTATATATACATATATATATATATATATAAACCCAAAAATCCACATTTTAGGTTACACCACACCCAAGTTTCAGCTGAAGAGGAATTCAACAAAGAGGGCTAAGCATTTAAATTTAGGGAGCTATCACAGAGGCATCAATGAGGTGGCTAAGACATTCATTATTAATTAAGAAATTAATTAAGAGAACACGTGTGCAGAGCATAATGATAACCCCATACATTGTCTAATCGACACAAGAACATGTTATAAGCTTGATACCCCTCCTGGTAATAATAACAGCTCACTGTTTTGTCATGTACAGTCAAGACCATTAACTCCCTGTAGGGCTCATGGGAAGTGCTCTCCTCCAAAGTCAAGATGAGAGGAAAAAGAACAAGAGGTGAAGAGGATAGAGAAGGAAAAAATAATTCCTTTTTGGTTGTTAGTATTTTTATTAGTTTTTTTTTTTTTTCTCTCTGGTTTTAACTACTGAGTAGATTCCCATGTAATGGGAGAGGAGCAGGAATCCCATGACAGCCACTGGGAATCGTCGCTGACTCCAGCGAATGGCAGTCCCATCGTACACTGGTATCACTGGGGGCAGCTAATTAGGAGCAGCTAACGAGGATGGGAAGAGACAGACATGAGCAACCACCCCCTTGGCTCTGAACAGCTCAGACATCCACCCACTTCTGCAACCCGGCCATGGAGCTGCTCCTGAAGAGGATCTGCCAAGCTGGAAAGACCTGCTCCATGTGACTGTGGGAAGTGATTCCCGTGCCCCAGTGAGGCAGAACAGCTCCCTGTCAATGAAGTGTGGGGCCAAGGGGAATTTCTGTTTGCTTTTTGCAGCTGTGCTTCCAAAATAACACTCTCTGCAGACAACAGCACCATGACAAGGGCAGGAGGGAGGGTTGACAGCAGCTCCAGCCAGGCAGAGTCGAAGCCAGAAATCTGTAGAAACTCACTGGACTCCTAAAAGCACTGGTGAGTTGGACAGCAGCTTTCACCTGTTTCAGTGATTAAAACATTCGATGCATTGTCAGTGCCTGGACAGGTACGAATCAGCCCACAAACATCAAGAAAGAGTCCTCATGAAAACCTCATCTTCTACCAACCTTGAAGATTATTTAACATGCCAAGACATATGTCATGGGCTTCCAGATTAAAGCTTTCCTGACCTTTGTTAAATACCATCTTTCGTTCTCCTCCTTTATTCATGTGGTGACCCATGAAAACATCAAGCCTTGCTCTCATAAACACAAAGTGCATAATACCTGCTTCCCATTGTCACACGTCTTCTGTCACTGTCACTCTTCCATAAATAAATGAAACATCTTTCTCTTCCTCAATCCCCTTTAATAAATACCTCAAAAAAATACTTGCTAAGAGCTACAACAGTCAGAGTCATTTCATGCTAATATTTCATGCTCTGATTATCTCTTTTTCCAATGCATTACCTTTTAAAAAATAACCTGTTCAAAAATACTATATACAGTTCATTTCTGTCCTGTGACTGTTTTGTGCTTATTCATGATACTGCTCTTTATTTCTTTGGTTGATGACATTGTCATCTGTCACCTCATCTGTCATTTACATCTCATTAATATCAATTGTGCCCTCAGGGATCAGTTTTGCCATCAGAAAATGGCACAGAGGGTCTGCAAATGGAAGAAATACCAAGCATCAGTGCCAAAAATAGTAGCAAGACATCTCCTCTCTGTTCCTCAGACCCCCACAGCTGCTCCTGTGTATAATCACATCACATTGACATCACTCTGGTCACTAAGGTATAGGGGAGTTGTATTTAATGATCACACTGCTTTTACTGGAAAATTAACTAACCAGCAGAACAGCAAGATGGTACTGACTGCAATTCACAGCTTCCTGCTGCCCAGGGCCTTTCCTGCTGCCCAGGGCCTCTCCTACATGGAAACAGCAGCTTCCAAAGACAAGGCTGGATGGTTCAGAGTGAGAGAGAAGCACTAGGACACAACCATTGAGGTTACTCCTCAAGTCTTCCTTTCCCAAGAAAAGCCAGGTGGGATGTGGTGTAGGTAAATTCAGGCCAGTCAGGGCAGGCAGAAACATCATTTCTCTGAATACCCAACGCGCTCTTTCCATTTTTACAAACCATGACAGCCTCTACACTGTTATACATCTTTGGAATGCTCTTTGGAAAGAAACTAAAAAGTTCTCTTCCAACAACACCACTGCAGCAGTGCTGCCAATGCCACCCACTGGAAAATGTGTAAGATGGGCTGACAGGATCACTGGGCTGGCTTAAGTGTCACGACAGATGCTCATGGGTCAAACACTGGAAGATTTTCTACAGAGGAACTTCATGAGCTTCCCTGTAGATGAAAGCTTTGGGGCTTCTGTATCTGTACGGCTTTGGAAGATGCAGATTCAAGAAAACGCTGTGAAACACCAGATAAAAGTTTGCAGCCTGCTGGGTTGTCACACTCACACGCTCTGGAGTGTGTTCTGCTGTGCAGCAGCAGGTCTAGCAGCACAGTCAGCTCCTTCTTTCTGTTGATTTCCGTTGCTGAAACAGAGATCACAGATGATTTTTGCCTTGAAAAAATCATTCCCCCAGTGAATGTCCATAAATGTGGCACTTGAAGGGCCCTGTGAAAATCCCAGTTGTAACAGGAAAATTCTATGTTCTACAGTAACGTCACCCTCATTTCAAGCTGGACAGGGCTGCACTCACCACGGCCACACAATGAACCAGCATTTAAACTCTGTACATGCCTGGTTCACTTGCTGGCAGTTATATTTAGCGAACACATCTCATCCTGTTGGCTGCTCAGTCACCTGCCTCCGCACCTTAATAGCCTGAGCATGGGGAGAGTCCTCTGCTGAGCCCCAAACGATGCAGAGCAGCAGCTCTGGACAGACACCTGCCAAACTGCAGAAAAATGAGCTCACACCCTATTTCACTGCAGATAATGTCCACCAGATTTTCCTGGAGGTTTGTTCTCCATATATCCTCCACTGTTTACCTACATCCCCAAAACCTTTATCCTGATTTCACTCGTCAGCCTCTGATGTCTTTATACATCACATTAGCATCCAGTCTGCCTCATCTTATCCACACCAGTGGCCTCTGTATCTCACTGTGCTGCTGCAGTTTATCCACCAGGCCCACACCTTCCACGCTGCAGCATCGAGATGACCACTCATCCAGATAATCCCGGTCAGCACTGCCACAGCTCTGACAATACACGACTGTCCCTGTCACATCAGATGAGCCATCCCATTTGCTTCACGTTAAACAGCAGGGCAATACAGAGATATCATCTGTCACACGAGAAGCCTCGGTGAAAAGACAGCTCTATCACACACACAAAAACCAGGAAAAGCAGGAAGAGCTGGAGGGACTGCATTTTAATATTTCGAAGATCCCCCTTCCGAGTGAAGATTGATGACAAGGCAAAATCACACCCGTGCCGACAGGCGAAGTCACTTCTCCAAGAGATGGCCTGTTCTCACCCTTGATCTCCATCAGCCATCTTGTTTTCATCAGAAATGATCTTAATATTACAAGAGGTTCAAAAAATGCAAGGAATTAGAGGCAAATCTTCAACCAACTGACAGGCTGGTTTGAACAGAAGATGGAAGGATGAGTTGGAAGGTCTGTCGGCAGAGTCAGGGGAAAGATGCACCAGAAAGCAAAGCCTGTCTCAACATTACCGTGCATTTTGCTAAAACTCTTTTGGGTGAATTTGGGTTGCAGTCCCAGCTGACACCACTCCAGCTGTCTCACCAAGGGCTGCAGGGTCAGGTCAGCAGCTCAGACACTGGTCATAAAAAAGTCCAACACCCAAAATTAGTTCCTGTGGTTGGTGGAAGAGAAGTTAGAACATGTCAGAATTCCTGTCTTCTCTCTCTCCACCCTGACCACTAAAAATGTAGATTTTTTTTTTTGGTCAAAAAAATTAGAACTCTAAAGTTATTTCATTAATTTTTTGTATTTTGAAAGATTTTATTGCAGTTATTTTACTGGATTAGATAGTTAAAAATTTCACTTAGTAAAAAAAACTCAATTTCACATCTAGAAAGGAATGTTATACAAATTAAGAAGCACTTTCAAGGTGAAGTTTATATTCTGTTGTTAATGAGGATAAAAACAACCAAAAAGTGCCGAGGCAACGACAGCCTAAATTTAAGAGAAAAGTGGAATATTTGCAGCTGTTTGCCCAAACCAAATATGAGTTGCTCACTGAAGTGATGTTCTGCATTACCACATCTGAAACGCTTTTCCATTCATGCTCCACGGATTATTAGCAATCATATATTTGACTGGAGTGTGTACATACACAAAGCCACTTAGCTTTTAACCCAAGCAATAATATCATCTCAGCGGGAAGCTGTAAGGATAGACACATCCAAGATCCTGCAGCATCCATATATTACAGCAGCAAGACTAATACAAGAATCTTAATAGAATTCTCTGCCTACTGCTAACAGATTTGCCCATTAACTCTGGGAACGCAGGGAGCCTCCCAGGTACAGGGAAGCATTTTCAAAACCCTCAAAGTGGTTTAGGAATTCCCACAGGATTCAGGCTGAGTCGCTGAGGAGTGTTAAAAAAACTTGAGCCCAGGAGTTTGTTTCCCACACAGAGAACTTACAAAGTGGGTTGCAGCCCAGGGAGACAGAGACAGACAGGGCAGTGGTGACTCTCGGAAGAGAAGGGTTTAAATTAACTGGAAGGTGCTTTTCCCTGGAGCCCAGCTCCAGGTGGGAGCAGGGGCAGTTGCTGCATCCAGCGGGGCTGTCGTGCTCAGTCAAGGTCAGCCCATGTCTCCACTCCTTCAGCAGAGCCCTGAGACGGGGCTGAGGTTTTGTCCAAACCCAGGAGCTCACACCGCGACTCTGAGCGTGCTGAGGACCAGCCAGAGGCTGAACACCTTGACCAGCCACTGATGGAGCACAAAACTACACCCAGATGGTGGAATTCACAGCTAAACTGAATGTCTGGGCAAGGGCTGGGTTCTGCTTTGACTTGGGATTTTGCTTAATCTTCCCGTGCCCCTCTGTGAGCAGGGGCTGCCCTGGGGGCTCCTCAGCTCTGGTCGTTACTATCAGCTCTACAGGAGAACTGTCAGCTCCAGTCAACTTAGACTTAAATGTTCTAGAGATGGAAATTCCACATCAGCCCAAAGTATTACTGTTGCTTAAAGTACTACAGAGCAGGTGCAGCATTTCAAATCTCAGGTGGCTGGAAAACAGCACTGCATGAAGCAGGAGACAAACATTTCATGGCTGGGGCTGCTGCTGCTACGCCGATGTTATTATTTTCCTTCATTATTTAAATTCAGTGCTAACAAAAAGTCAGTTCATATTGGAAATTGCTGCTTAATATTTTAGGAACTTCACAGGTTTTTCTCTTTTTTTTTTTCCCCCCTTTGTTTATGTACTTGGAGTAACTGATTCTTTTTTTGAAAGGATCGATTCATTTTTAAATATGAATCACACAGTAATATTCCAAGGGAGAAGAGGAATTAGTCACAAAAACAATTGTATATTTAAGCAGAGAAGAATGTGTAGAGCAGGATGGGGGGTGGGAGGCTGAGATAGACACAAAGCTGCCACAGCTATTTTAATCAGCAAAAATAATACTGTCAGGGAAAAAAAAAAAAAAAAAAAAAAAAAAAAAAAAAAAAAAAAAAAAAAAAAAAAAAAAAAAAAAAAAAAAAAAAAAAAAAGAAAGAAAAAAAAAAAAAGAAAAAGCTAAACCAGCTCCATAACCAGCAGAGGGAGCCAGGAAAAGCCCTTCATTTCCACAGTTAGTGAATAAAGACAAATTAAAACAGATGCGTCTTTTCACACATCTTTCTTCCATCTTCCTCTCTTTGGCGAAAGTGTCACAGTCCCAGATTCCTAATCCAGATTAGCCATTTCCACTACTGAGGAGGCATATTAAACATAATGAAGCATGTTCAAATGTTGCAGATTTACTTTCTATCACAGACCAACAGGATTTCTTCAATTTATAGAGGAAATGGGGAGTCCTGCCTGGATTTGGATGACTTGCCTGCTGTGCAATTTAATCCCGGTATCAGAGACAACAGTTCTCCTGCAAGATTCTGCAGAGCTGAGCCACAAAAAGGATACTCACTGATGCATGGCTTGTGTTTCTCCCAAAATACCCATCCACAGACCACTGCCCCTGAATGCAGTAACTGAGACACTGAACCTGCACCTGAGCAGAGAAATGCCGAGAACTGGATCAGCCCTGGGCTCAGACACTGCTGCTGTTCATCAAACTGGACAGCAGGTGATTTGAAGCCTTATTCAGCCAGCGACAAAAATTACTGAAGAACTTACTGGATAGGTTGATAATACCACAGAAATCAGCTCCTACCCTAAGTGAACAGACTAGGTCGCCATGAGTTGTAGGAAAACCCAGCTGCACTCCTCTCACTGCGAGCTGTCTTATTTACACAGCTCTGAAAACCTGACCCAGAGCTGGGCAAATTCCCCTTTACAATAAAATCCAGGAAGCTTCCTTTGGGAGGATCCCTATGTTGCATCACTTCAGCATTTCTTGGGTGCTCATTTTGGGCCCTGCTCTTCAGCTACAGAATCACATCAGTAACTATTTGGGTCATCCAGAGTTGGAACAGTCTGCTCTGTCAAACAGGTGCATCATCAGCACCTCCTGCAAGCAGGAAGCAGGACTGACTTTGGGCAAATTGTTTGTCACTTCTTTTTGTCCCCCATAAGCAAAACAATTGTTCCAGAACATCTTAATTTGCATTTAGACCACCAGAGTGTCTCCACCAGTCCCAGTTCCACTATTGGTGTACCTTGGCTGGCCAGAGACACAGGGTTTTGCAGGGATCAAGTTGCAGGCATTCTTCAAATTCAGTTTTGCAAGCAGATCTTTACTACTGACAGAAAGCCATATTCATATTCATAACCCCACAGGTTCACAAAAAGCATTCGAAACATGCCATAATATTCAGCACAGCATCACTTCACTCATCCCATTTGAAGGACTTTGATCAGCACTAGGCACTCACAATGCATTGGCTGGAGTGAGCCAGGGACCGGGTTTTTTTTTTTTTTGGAAACTATTATTTTGTAAACAATTCTGAAGTGTAAGGAAATGTCAGTCTATTCATGAGCAGGAAAGTAACAGAAATATTTGAAATATGGCGAATTAAAACCAAGCTGTTCTTCAATATTCCACCGTGCCCTTTGGACTGACAGAACAAAAAGTAGGAACAGGCATTTAAAAAGTCAGCAAGTTGGTTCTGAGTGCACTTAGGACACAAATGATTTACTGAAGCTTACGTCATGAGCTATTATTTTCCACTCTGACACAGAATCACAGTTGTNAAAAAAAAGGAAAAGCTAAACCAGCTCCATAACCAGCAGAGGGAGCCAGGAAAAGCCCTTCATTTCCACAGTTAGTGAATAAAGACAAATTAAAACAGATGCATCTTTTCACACATCTTTCTTCCATCTTCCTCTCTTTGGTGAAAGTGTCACAGTCCCAGATTCCTAATCCAGATTAGCCATTTCCACTACTGAGGAGGCATATTAAACATAATGAAGCATCTTCAAATGTTGCAGATTTACTTTCTATCACAGACCAACAGGATTTCTTCAGTTTATAGAGGAAATGGGGAGTCCTGCCTGGATTTGGATGACTTGCCTGCTGTGCAATTTAATCCCGGTATCAGAGACAACAGTTCTCCTGCAAGATTCTGCAGAGCTGAGCCACAAAAAGGATGCACTCACTGATGCATGGCTTGTGTTTCTCCCAAAATACCCATCCACAGACCACTGCCCCTGAATGCAGTAACTGAGACACTGAACCTGCACCTGAGCAGAGAAATGCTGAGAACTGGATCAGCCGTGAGCTCAGACACTGCTGCTGTTCATCAAACTGGACAGCAGGTGATTTGAAGCCTTATTCAGCCAGCGACAAAAATGACTGAAGAACTTACTGGATAGGTTGATAATACCACAGAAATCAGCTCCTATCCTAAGTGAACAGACTAGGTCGCCATGAGTTGTAGGAAAACCCAGCTGCACTCCTCTCACTGCGAGCTGTCTTATTTACACAGCTCTGAAAACCTGACCCAGAGCTGGGCAAATTCCCCTTTACAATAAAATCCAGGAAGCTTCCTTTGGGAGGGTCCCTATGTTGCATCACTTCAGCATTTCTTGGGTGCTCATTTTGGGCCCTGCTCTTCAGCTACAGAATCACATCAGTAACTATTTGGGTCATCCAGAGTTGGAACAGTCTGCTCTGTCAAACAGGTGCATCATCAGCACCTCCTGCAAGCAGGAAGCAGGACTGACTTTGGGCAAATTGTTTGTCACTTCTTTTTGTCCCCCATAAGCAAAACAATTGTTCCAGAACATCTTAATTTGCATTTAGACCACCAGAGTGTCTCCACCAGTTCCAGTTCCACTATTGGTGTACCTTGGCTGGCCAGAGACACAGGGTTTTGCAGGGATCAAGTTGCAGGCATTCTTCAAATTCAGTTTTGCAAGCAGATCTTTACTACTGACAGAAAGCCATATTCATATTCATAACCCCACAGGTTCACAAAAAGCATTCGAAACATGCCATAATATTCAGCACAGCATCACTTCACTCATCCCATTTGAAGGACTTTGATCAGCACTAGGCACTCACAATGCACTGGCTGGAGTGAGCCAGGGACCGGGTTTTTTTTTTTTTTTGGAAACTATTATTTTGTAAACAATTCTGAAGTGTAAGGAAATGTCAGTCTATTCATGAGCAGGAAAGTAACAGAAATATTTGAAATATGGCGAATTAAAACCAAGCTGTTCTTCAATATTCCACCGTGCCCTTTGGACTGACAGAACAAAAAGTAGGAACAGGCATTTAAAAAGT
>NW_020955555.1:386681-389994 GCF_003031625.1 Empidonax traillii
TTTTGGAAACTATTATTTTGTAAACAATTCTGAAGTGTAAGGAAATGTCAGTCTATTCATGAGCAGGAAAGTAACAGAAATATTTGAAATATGGCGAATTAAAACCAAGCTGTTCTTCAATATTCCACCGTGCCCTTTGGACTGACAGAACAAAAAGTAGGAACAGGCATTTAAAAAGTCAGCAAGTTGGTTCTGAGTGCACTTAGGACACAAATGATTTACTGAAGCTTACGTCATGAGCTATTATTTTCCACTCTGACACAGAATCACAGTTGTTGGGTCCATAACAGTGATATGCAAACATCTTCAGCCCAAGCAGTCGCTTCTGTGGCAAGGAATACAGAGCACATTATGTTCCCGGAGCAAGGGCAGGGCAGCATTCTACTGGCTGAACAGAAAAGAAAGGGAAGAAAACTACCATCCATAGCTTGTATTAATGTAGAGTCTCCTGTAATGGTATAAATGGTGTGTGTTTGGCTGCACACTTTGGATTGCAGATGCTGTTTGATCTACTGGGCTTACCCTGAATGCAAACATATTTCACCGAGCCCTTGCTGCTGCATGTTATTATTTCCCTTTGCTTTGGGGGTTTTTTTTCCAGAATATTACTTTAAAAGTCTTGTCAGAAGAACTTTACAGTGCTGTAAAAATGGTGATGAAACTCAGTTATAAGGAAATACTTAGCAAATAGGTCTGAACTTCTTTTTTTTTTTACCAATTCAGTGATTATAATAGTTCTGGTGTTTTTCCCTTTTGCAAACTGTGTACATGTTCCTAAGAGATACTGATATGTGTGCCTTACCAATGTCCTTTGTCTTAAAAATAGCATTAGTTACACACAATATAACAGTTGCTTTGGTAACTGATTTTTCCCCTTCTAAAGGCTGAATAAATAATTGTGTAATACACATTTAAGTTATCAGTGTATATGACTGCACTGAGTCCAAAGCAACTTCTACACCATTATTTTCCCTGTGTTTCCATGAATATCCACGAATGTTGAGGTATGGCATGGTTGGTTACTAAGTAAATAACTGTGTCAACATGGCATGTTGTGATGAACGGAAGGTATTTGGACAGTGATGATCTCGAGTAGAAAGTGCAAAATTAACAAGTGTTGTGGGATATAAAACCTCAACTACTTTCACTCTACTGGTAATCCTCACCTTAATGAGAGCTCCCACTGTGCAGGACCTTGGGAATGACACAATCACATCATGTGTGTTTTGAGCTGATTTCGGTGGCAGAATCCCAGCCTGTTGCTTTGGCATTCTGGGCAGAGCAACGAAAGGAGCCAAACGTAAACTGCCCAAACTATTCTTGCCTGGCCTGGAGTCCACTTTCACTGCAGACTTCCCACCTTCTGGAGCAGCCACAGCTACCAGCAAACACAGGGAGCAGCTAACCAAGGGTCAAGTAACTCCAACTGACCTCATTGCCAAAGTCCAGCTGATCTCGGGGAGAGGAAGGAGCTCACTGTGTGCCTCCTAGAAAAGAGAAACAACACCACTTTCACTGAGAAAGAACTTGTGACTCATCTAGAAATGCAAATTTTTTCACATATGTAAAGGCAATGAACACAGTACAGAAAAACTGCTAAATCATGCCACTGTTTTAAACCTGGAAACAAGATCATTTCTCCCCCTAGAATGAGTGCAAATATATTTGATCTCGACTATTATAACATCTTTCTGGTGACTTACTTAAAATAAAATACTATTTTATTACCGAGAGCATTAAAATGTCATGTTTATATAGCAAAGATTTAATTAAAATTCAGGTTCTAATACTAATTTAACACTGGAGAGTAGAACTAAATTCCTTTCACTATAAATTCAAGAGGGTGCATTAGCACAGACACACACGTGTCAGGAACACGTCACGCTCTCCCAGTTGGGAGTTAAGTGCAGATGGAGCAGATGACCATATTCCTGTCTCTGCTGTTGAGTGCCCGAGTCCATCACCCAAACCAATGAACGCTGCCTGGCAGTACCAGAGAATGACTGAGGGTAAATACTTCCTAAGAATGATTCCTTGCAAAGATGGGATCAACAGGTAGAATGGCTCTCAAACCACACACATGGGAGACCAAAGTCAACCCAAGAATTCCTATTAATTTTGGCATTGGGCCCTAACAAACAAAAAGAAGGCGCTTTGGAAAAGTGGTAGCCCTGCCCTCAGCTTTCTAGAAATACAAGGATGGTGGGTTAAGCAGCAGGTCAAGTCTTGAAAGTTCTTCAAGTCTGACAACATAGTCAAAGAAACCCTTGACACAGGCACAACATCAAATATAAAAAGGTTTATAAAAATGCCCTGCTTTATCAAAGTAACTCATAAACTGGACATGAGGAGTAGCTCATATAACTGACAGGAGTGACTTCATCAGCTCCAGAAAATTTTTAGTCCTTCTCCATTAATACTAAGAATTGACCTTTTTCCTCAACCTCAAACAGAGTGCCCCACTGCCACCAGAAAGTGAAATACTTCAAAATTAGAAGTATCCTGGTCTTCAAGTGCATAGCCAGGTGTCCTCAAACATCACCCTGACTTCGGCCACTTTAGAGGAAATATGTAAATTGGTTTTCAAGGGGCTTAACTTCTCTACTTCCAGGTGCAAACCAACACCTTGACCTGCACAGGAGTTTAGGAAGACTTTTAATTCACTGCCATCAATTATTTCCCTGTGTGTGACAGCGCACAGGATCTATAACATCCTTTTCTAATTGGTTTCCCACTCCCAGGCACCTCTGATAAAGACTGCGATGTTTTCAAACAGCCCTTTCACGTAACCTGATGTCTGGTGGGCCCCGCGTTCATCTGACGCTCGTTACATGTGATTGTCGTGTCTTCTCCCGTTTCAGACGCTCCAGCCTAATTTAAAACACAGTGTCACTAAACTGCTCTGATGCCTCCCATCAACTGCAGTCTCACCAAGTGAAGTACTTCCCTTTTATCACTATAGGCACTGAGTTTCATGTGATCTTATTTTCAACAGCAAATTACTTCCTGTTGTGAGTTCAACTGTTTGAAACGCTCTGCAAAGAATCCTACGCTGCAGGAAATAGTCCTGTTCTATTTAAATATTTGCTAGTTATACAAATTACTTCCTTTCCAAATTGCTTTGCTTTTTTTTTTTTTTTTTTTTTTTTTTTAAATTGTTCTGTTTAATTATCAAACTGCTTTCAAGTACGGGGAATCTTGTGGGGTTGTTTGTTCAGAATACTAATAGTTTTAAGTTATTTCTGTAATAATACGTGCTTTTCAACTCCTACAAAAGTAATTTGAAAATAACTACAGCATCAGAAAAAGTAAC